>NC_139345.1:139951160-140443660 GCF_055883805.1 Amblyomma maculatum
TTAGCGACACGCGGGCAGGGTTCATGCGAAAATTGTAACTTGTGGCGACACAGTCTGTAGCGAGCTTTTGGCTCGGTCAATATGGAACAGCTCGCATCCTGTCCGTATCCTTTCATTCCTATTTCTCCAAAGGTGCGAGGAAGCGCAGCGTGTGATTAGTGAAGATCCGCGTAGGTGTCGCAAGTAGGATCGCACGCGGACGTAAAGCTGAAGCAGCCTTGGATTCGACCATTAGTGATTGTTAAGGCCGCATTTTTATTGTTGGGTTATTTGAAATATCAGATCTTAGCTGAGAGAATAAGGCTGACATTTAGGAACAAGTTGAGATAGCGGGCACTTGTATCGAGGATGAGCTCCAGGTATGACCGAAAGTGACTGAAATTGATTGCAGGGAATATTTATATGAAATATTGCCAATAGCCTGTATTTCTATGAGAGAAAAAACTCGCCACCGATACCAATACAAATTTAAGATATAAAATGCCAAATCATAGATTATTTTTTATACATTATCTTCCACTGCATAATATATTTATTAGAATACTCATTTCAAATTTCGCCTCGCTAGAGACCTCTTTCACTGCATGATATTTAATATTCAGCTATGTTCGTATTCTAATAAATGACGGCGTGATAAGGTGCGCTTTGCATGTTCCTTCGCATTGAAATTGTTTACAACACAACTTTGCAGCATGTTCTATGAGTTTGAACTTTTTTTTCATATCTATTTTTTCTCGTGTACTTTCAACCACCCGTAACTGCGCTCAGCAGAACTACTTCATTGCACTGAACGCTTTTGCGCCCCTTGTACAGGGAAGTTAAGGCTGGTTTGTTTGTTATGGTTTGTGGAGTTTAACGTCCCAATGCGACTCAGGCTGTCGCCGTAGAGGAGGACTCCGGATATTTCGACCACCTGATGTTCTTTAACGTGCACTGACATCACACGTCAACTAGGGAAGTGAAGGCAATGCTCAGCAGAAAGTTGACATTTTTTTTTTGTTTCAACACTCCTTCATACCACGTCCTATCTGTGAGTCGTCTGGGAAAAACTCATTGTCATAGACACCGAAGCGGCTAGAAAAAGGTAATTAGGTGCATTTTTCATTACCTCAGAACTGATGCTCCGCATTTTTTGCAAACTCCGTGGCGTCTTTTATAGCTCAGCTTTTTGGCGCCCGTTCCTGCGTTTCACGTCGTCGTCGCCATTGGCATCATCGTCGGCCTCGTAAACTGGTGACGTCATCGGATGACGTCATGACCGGAGTCTAATAACCGGAAGCAATAATGACGTCACAGCTGGGCATGACGTCATTGTTAGTGATAACGTCACCAGGATATTCACGTATATACGAAGCTGGCCCCGCCGGCCGTTCGATACAGGCGTCCGTGCGGCGCGTTTCATTTGGCGCTTCCTCGAACGCTGCATCATAGAGCATATAGAAATAGACGCAGTACAGCAGGCATCAGTGGCCTTTAAAATTGGTTGGCATCAAAGAAAATGCGCAGTATCTGTCACAATTCTGCACAGAAACTTTAACCGAGCTGTAAAGAAAAGGAGAAAGGTGGCAGCGAAAAACGAAAGGACGAGCTGCCGCAGTGGAAGGCTTCGGACCACCACAAAGCTTCCTTCATGACAGTCCAGAACTGTTAATGGAACGTTTATTGAAGGAATATATGTTAAAAATTAAACAAAAGTCTGTATTGGTTCATATATGTCTTGCTCAACATTTTTGCCTCATTCTATCGAAAAGGTGAAACAGCTGATGAGCTTCGCTGAAATTTCGCACTAAAAAATAACGTAATCTTCGGCAAATTTTTCTCTTGGGGGATAAATGAAGCATACCCACAAAAGAGATGAGCCAAATGTTATTCGCATTTTGGAGGCCAGAGTAAACTTGCAACGCAAAGATGCTCCGTCCTCTTGCCCTTTCCCTTTTTTCCAAACTCAAGTTCAAAATTAGCAAATTCACTTTCTTCTGAACGCTATCGCGTTAAAGGGCACTTAACAAAAAACATCTGGCATGATTGTCGGCGCTGTGAGCGAAAAACACGCGCATGGCGCTGGCAGGTAGTAGCTGGCAGCAGGTTTTGGTGGGCACTGATTTTTAATTATTTGTTTGTTTTTTTTTCATTCAAAAGCTACATCCCCAAGTTAATAAATACCCGGCAAAACAATAAAGAACATAACCTTTTCATATGGCAGTACCATTTTGTCAATGTTTGATGGCCTCTGCAAACTCTGATGCCATGGATACGATATAGGGTTAGTATAGTAAACGTATGCAGCTCTATGAAAACGGCTGCTGCGCTGCCTAGGTCATTTGTAGGACGTGTCATCAACTATAATACACTGATTTTTCAAACACTATAGTGAGAGTAGTAAGATAGCTTTGAATAGAATAAAATGAATATATAAACTTAAGGTCATATCAGCCACAGCTACCAGCCACTGTTGTGCGATTTACCGTTTCGAAAACATTTTAAAAGCAAATCACGATGAAAGAAGAAAAGTATCTATAATTTACATAAACAAAAAACAAGGACTGCATTGGGTTGATACCAAAAAGACATTCTGTAAAATGCTGTGCCATTGTCATCAAGTTTAGTATATCCAATTTAGACGCTGTAAGAAGATACCATTTTATATCAGCGGAGAGGCAAAGTGCTCGCCCCCACCCGCTAAAACTGAATTTCTTCATCAATTTGAAATATAAATTTCAAATTAAGCCGCTAATGCCTCCCGTAATACTATCGTCCGCGGTAAGTGCTCCAAAATATGCCATTATCTTTATAATCGTCTCCGCCAGGAGACTGTCCCTCCTTTAACGAGGACACGCGATGTTAGAAACCTGGGAAGCGCTACTAACTCGGGTTGCTCATTTGCTTTTCTGCACTTATAAAGGTAAAAAGGTGCTCTGAAATACAAACGTTATTTATGTCACTGCGTACCGAATTGCACGGATAACTAGCGATCACTGAAGCCCCGATCGTCGATTGCAAACAACAGGAAAGAATCTGGCATCCTTGCGCAGGCTGGAAAGGAAATAGGAACAAAGAGGATTCTTTCCGGCGTACACTAATTCGTTGCACACAAGACGCACGCTTGCTGTCTTCCTGAAACAGAAAGGCGCCGAGATTGCTACTATACTGCAGAAGTAAGCGTGCGATGTGCATCATTAATAAATCTTTCGGCTCTCATTGGGCATCTGCGGCCAGCGGTCGCATTTTGCATTTGTTGTAGGGAAGTGCTTCAGTAACCACAAGACAAAGCCATTAGTCACTTCCTTTCGTTTAGTTTGGTTTGGTTTGTGGGGTATAACATCGCAAAGTGACTCGGACTATGAGAGACGCCGTAGTGTAGGGCTGCGGAGTAATTTCGACCACCTGGGGATCTTTAACGTGCACTGACAATGCACTGCAAACGAGCGCCTTGCTTTTCGCCTCCATAGAAAACCGGCCGCCGCATCCAGGAACCGACACCCATCCATGGACACGGTAGTCGAATGCCTTAACCACTGCACCACCACGGCGGGGCGTTAGGTATTTCGTGAGTAAATAAATAAATCGGATGAACTTCTTCACGTCCATCATTGCATGTACTCTTTGGCAGACTTTCCAACTGAAGTTTTAATGAGTTCCCCAAGGCGTGAGACACCTGCGCACCTACGTACGACATAAAAAAACTCGGGAGCCAAAATTATCTGCCGAAAATACGTTGGTATAGTGGTGCATCGATGATAGCTATCAAAGTAGGGATGTTTCGTTTATGCCTCCGAGTCTTTAAATCTGAAAATAACAAAAAGCACTCCGAAAGTACAACCCGTGCTATTTTCTCAAAGCCAAAGTTTAGTGAGCAAGTTATGACAAGCTGACATCCGGGAAAAACAGTAACACCGATTAGTTTTTTTCCGAAACGACATGCTTCGCTGCAAATGCGCGCCATCTTGTTTTTCACTTTCTTCAAAAGTGTAGAGCATCCTCTAGAAGATCGAACGCTACTTACGACGTAGAAATCATGCATGTAAGCTCCCGGCTATCCCGCCGACCACATGTTACCGAAAACGATGGTTTCCAAAAAAGGCATGCTTCAAACACTACATTTAATGGGAAAAATGGTTAGGTTTGGTTTATGTGCTTCAACGGCAAAAAGAAATTAAGGCTATGAAAGACGCCGTAGTGGAGGACTCCGGAAATTTCGACCACCTGGGGTTCTTTAACGTGCACTGACATCGCACAGCACACGGGCGCCTTTCTTAACGGGAAAAATGCTCGATAGAATAAGCCTAATTACCCCACTTTGTGAAAGTTTGAAATGTATGTAGACCTAACTGTTGCGCTGTTAAGCTAGCTCTAACAACACGCACAAAGACACTTTAATGGAGACGAAGGCAGAGAAAAATGTTACCTTTCTGTTTTCGTTTCCTGGCTTAAGGTCGCTTAAGCTACATTCTTATCAATTGTTTAAACATTCGCGAAGGTAAACACGACCGGAAAATTTAGTTTGCCAGCCTTAAAAGTCCGTTTGATCCCTTCCCTGAGCTCCATGTCAGTGCAGGAAGCTAACGTCACTCTCGTAATCGCGACCGTGTTAAGACAGTCGAGTGCTTCTAGGGAATATTATTCTATGTGACAGGTAAGTGCAGGAATTGAAACATTCAGTTCTAGCCCCTGAAAGTGATCGAAATTAGTAGCGACAGGTTGTCGCAAAAGCGAAAAAAAGTGCTAGTAAAAGAGTACGACATGATGGATGACCATATACTTTGGAAGGTAACGTGATCCACAGAACAGGCCCGTTGTTTGCGCGCTGGCTAGCGTGAAGTGTTTTCTGATAAAAACGTTTTGTATGAAGCCTGTCTCTATATACTGAGGCAGGGGCGAGGGGGGGAGAAAGATTGTGGGTTACATTTGTAATTATGTTCATTTTTCCTTTAAATTTTGAATTGTTGCTTAGAACACTAAAGTGAAAAGTATCCACTCACCACAGGAGGCTCAGGACTGTCAGAACGCCAAAGCTTGAGCTAACACTTTCGGTCCATATCGCCTGAGTCAAAGGTTTGACTACGTTCCGAAGGCCTCTGAGCATAAGATAGAAATCAAACATTAACTCAATACCGAAACATCAAACATGATCTTAGCGATTGGTGTAGCATTCACTGTTATTGGACAGATCGTGCAATAAAAAAAAGCCTAAATAATTCTGGCGGACCAGAGCTCTTCCTCAGATCATTTTCATTGCGCGGACTTTTCAAACTATCTGAAAAATAAAATTCCCGGTCACATGCGAATAATAAAGTGTTTTATCAAACAAGTCTTTTTTTTTTTTCGTTTAGGGAATTTGAAAGGTACAGGTCTGCTACAAAAAAAAAAGTAAAGAATGCGGTACGAGGGCGCGTTCACTTCAAACTCCTCCTTTTAGCTCCGTAATAATCCCTGTTATTCCTACTACGGCAAAAAAATCGTCGAGGTTGCTTGTGTAGCAATATCGGGAGTACGCATATGTTTTCAGACCTAGTTATTTGCCAAAACCTAAATTTGCTGCAGATCCATTACGATATTTTAGAGGAAACATTTTTGCAATCCAACAAGACAAACCATTGCGTACCCTTCAACTGACCACGTCTCTTTAAAAAAAAAAAAAGCGCTTGGGTAAACCGACCGGCACGAGAAAATAAAATTGTATGATGGAGTTCAGCTCCTTCACAGCGCTATTATTAAAAATAATCTGCGCGTAACGTCAGGAATGCAGACAAGCACAATGTTGTGACCACGCACGCCCAAAAGGGTGGTTTCCTCAGTAGGGAACATTTTCATGGTGCAGGCAAATGTCTCCAAAGAGGCGCTCTAACTGTATCCTCGCTACAGTCAAGCACTCTGCAACGCAGTTGTCGTCAACGTTACTAGATTAGGTTCAGTTGTCGAACTCTCCACAGGCGCCATGTATCGCGGGCGCCTACATTCCTTGGCTCGCCGGCAGATGGCGGAAGCACCGCAGGCAGCTCTATGCGAGTGCAGCTCTGCGTTGGCGAAGGTTTGCGAAGGCGTTCAGTTCCTTGGACGAAATAAGTTGCGAACACGACAAACGTTATCAACGGTGTAATTTTCAAATATTTCCAAAGCCTCCTGTTTAGGAGGTTGACTAAAAACTATAAAGAGGTCTGAAAATGCTTTCGTGGCTCCAGCAGCCTCGGCGTCCGCTAATCAGCTATTCCTGCTTTTCGAGTGTGTAAATCAGTGTCATGATCCAGTCTGGTCACAGCCATTTTCTCACCGCCACACACAAGCCAAAGCTTCTTTTGAAAGCTCGTTCGTTGGCTTTCAGTTCAGCAGGAGTACTATCGCGACCCAAAGTTAATGGAACGCTTGTTCTCGAAAAAAAAACGTTATAGCTCTGCTTCAAGCGGCGACGGGGTAATAATCACAGCGGATAGAGCATGCACGGCGCCTCATACCTTGCCATACTTCAGAAGACTGGGCTTCATGTTTCCTTCGAAATATTTTATGCACAGTCGTTTTCCTAACACACTTGATCGCAGTAGCAGTATTTTAGCGGTAATTGGCTTGAAAACGCGCTAAACGTTCGTCAGCCGCAGTTAACAGTGCTTTACAGAAAAATGGAAATAATTCGCGGAAGAATTCAAGTATCAATCTGCAGGCCAACCGTTGCATTTGTAGTTTTAAAATAATGGGAATAAATCCAAGGAACCATTTATTATATGTCTTTTTAGAACGCTAAAAAGGATGTTAGCACTGCGTGTTTTAGCAGTTTATTTTCTGATGAAAAAGAAACAACTGAAGCTTGCACTGCTTTTAATTATAAAAAGGCCATGACCACAGGCAGTTGCTGTAGCCAGCTTTTCGTCATCTATGCATAATTATTTTTCTTTTTGTGGAACCTTGTTATCCAAGCTGACCGTGAAAAATGCAATGCGGACACTGTCTCCGAGGGTAATCCTCCGCCATGAAGATGGCAGCTCAAAACCCTCCATATCACTCAACGTGAGCTCTTCAATAACAGCAGAACCGATGTTTGGATCGAGCTACCGTCCTTATTTCCGAGACCACGCGCAACACACTGAGAAGCCTTCCGAGTGCTTTCTCTTCTTTTCAGCTTCTTCTGAGGGGGCTTGGACAGGTAGGAAGGAAGTTTTGTGAAAATCTTTGGGACAGTACTTTCAAGGAGGCTTCACTTGCCCTGCTGCGTTTTAACAACATTCCCATTGATTACATATACATAGTTTTTGAGGATATCTTGGTCGTGGAAATGAATGTCACAAACCTTAAACTTGGCAGAGAGCACTTTGTCGGCGCGTGGTATGGCACTGTTCCATGCGGAGCGAAGCATTTCGACGCTGGGAGCAGAGAAGAAATACCGGGCCGATTTTTTGGTACCAGTTGCAAGCCGCTGGTGCAGCCAGGCATGAAGCACGTCAGCATCGTTCTTTTGCCCACCGCTGAATCAACAACGCGGCTCGGCTACGACGGTCGCATAAAATACCGATACAGCAATAAAACACGCATCCATACACAACGCCAAGCCAACAAAAACAACGTGACGCTGCACCGGCCGCGCCGCGTACACCGACCAAAGTGCGACGGCAGCGCCACTCAACGAGAGAATCGGTAGCGGGTCTGTGCAAGCACAGAAGTTCGAAAGCTGAGCATAGTCTAGTAGCGTTGGTTGTTGTCACCATCTGCTGCTATCGCTTTATTAGATTACCGTAGCGTTATGCTCGCGCCGATTACTTTTGCAAAACTAATAATCCTACCAACGCTTAAAGCTACCTCTTAAATTTTCGTATATTCGCCTGCTATCCTGTTGGCAGACAATCACCTGAAGGGCGTACACTAAAAAAAAAAAAATCAGAAAACGTATTGCGACAAATTTATAACGTACTCATCACCTATTATGATTGCTTGATAGTCTCCTTAGTTATTGGGTACCTGTCTCTCGGGAAGAGTACGCATCTTAGCAGAATGTCGCATTTTACTGAACCTTATCTCAAACCGCAGTTTTTTTAACAGCAAGGCAAGTAGTGGAGGGCTTTCCATTGGAAGGGCCGTACTAAAATAGCCTCACCAAATGGTATGATACGTTACTGCGCTAAAGATAAGATAGGAGATCCCCTTAAATTTGGTGGCCATCATTACGGTTTCCTTTATCCGTGTGCCACTTGTATTATGTTCTTCCAGGTAAAGCTTCTTAAAGGACATGTTTTCTCCTTTGCGCTCCCTGAATTAGTGCATACAACGAAAGCAGCAGGTGCCCGAGCGGGATAAGTAATTATTTTACTTGCGGTCAGCAATGAGTGAAGGCTCGGAAATGGCAATCTGTTTGGTTGGAATGACCGGAACACTTGACATTTCTACCTGACCATATTGTCTAAACTATATGTAATTTTATCTTATGTTGAAGCTAATTGCGTGTGTGCAACTAAGTAGCAGCATGGTTGTAAAATATTTATGTAAAAAATTCCGCTAAATATGAAATTGACAAGAGACATAGTTTACCCTCTTTCTCAGTAGAATTCTTCTCTCGGCTAAGTGGCTCCCCTGAATTCGTTTACATCAATTTCGCCGGAATAGCGCAGAAAAGCACACCTTGGAGAAAATTTCCGCTCTCTGATTGTTTGAAATGGCGCCGATTTTCAATGCCGAAGCCCTTCACGGCTCATAAAGGAAATTATTGTCCTTAGAACATGTCACGGAAGTTGTCCTCATCAAGTGGTACCGGAAATTGCGTAATGGCGGTGTCGCGTAACAGTGTCAGTGGTGTTATAAATATGGTATGTAGATTGTTCGAGTCCAAGATTTCTGCTGGTTGCAAGCGTTCGATTCCTCAATACAGTTGGTCTGGGTGTTGATCCTTAGAAAACGGCTAGGGTCTGAGCCTAAGAAAAGATCGTGGGTGGGGGTCCGAGAAGAGGTCGTGGGTCCGTGCCAAAAAAGGTCGTGGTCTCGAGTCTCTCGCTCGCATCAAAGCAACTGTGATGCTGTGCATGAGATCGAACGTTCGAGTCCCAGAGAAGGTGGCGTGCTTGAGTCCCTCGCTAGCATCACAACTGCCATAGCAACTTTGCCACCAGCCATTGTCGAGCCCCCGAAAACGTGAGTTGGTGCCATGTCTTGTTAATGTATTACTAACAGACGTCTATGTGGTGCCATATTCCTCCTCTTTCGTAAAGCTGTGATGTAGCCGTCATTCGCGCTAAGTTTCAGGTGGTGTCATAAGATTTCACTGCCTAATTGGCATGTGTCTCCTAGCCCAGTTATGCA
This sequence comes from Amblyomma maculatum, assembly GCF_055883805.1. NCBI lineage: Eukaryota > Metazoa > Arthropoda > Arachnida > Ixodida > Ixodidae > Amblyomma > Amblyomma maculatum. The sequence goes on from NC_139345.1 coordinate 139,960,434, forward strand.
ATACGGATTCAAAACAGCTAATGTGCCTCCGATTGCATGTCCTAATCACCTCCCAATACCGCGTTATCTAGCGCAGCGCGTGTTTTTGGCTCCAGCGTCGCTGCCTGTGGCATCTCCTTAATACACGTATAAGGTCTTAAGAGTTTCGAATATATTGCCACTCTCACAACCTGGAACTCACCGTGGTTTCATCTGCGGACAGCCGCTCCATCATGCGCCCCTGCGTCGCTCCTCCCGGCTCAGCGACGCGTAGCTTCCCGAGTCTGCCGCGAGATGACCCTGCCAGTCGAACAGAAGGCGGCGGTGGCTCGCATGGCTAGCACTGACACGTAGAGAGAGCATTTGGCATAAACCGCGCGCGCTCTGATCAACGGGCAGACAGTGGGCCACGATGCTATAAACAAACTAGACAGAAAGCGTAAGATGCGAGGCAACACAGAAAACAGAAAGAAAAATGTGAGCCTGGGGAAGGCTTTCTGAGCGATCAGCGCGCGAGAAAGACTCTCGCGTGGCTGCGATTTTTGGTACCTCTCCCCGGGTTGCCTTTTGGGGAGCGAAGAAAGGCGAGAAGGGAGGAAGGATGGCTGGCGAGGAAGCTGAGATACCGATCTTGGGAGCTGCTCGCCATCCGGGCAGCGGGGATCATATGCCGGCGACGATTTAGACGGCGCCGGGCGAGACCGCAGCGCCAGAGCCATCGTTAGCCCTCACGCACAAACGCACGCATCGGATCACGCGCCATAGCAGCAAAGATGGGTGTCGCACTTGGAGCGATGAGAAAACACTTGGTGGACCGAGTAATCACGTCGCATTACCGACGCGGCTCGGCTTCGCACTGCGCGTCCTTGAAGAGGACGTTTGCCGCGCCTACGGTGAGATGTGTGCATCGTCGATGCAGGAAATGTGTCCGGTCGCCATCAGGTCGTTCAGAGCTGCTGCCCCGGCGGAGAAGCTTTTATTATTCGGAGATTTTTGTCCCGCTATGTCGTCCCGTAGGTGGCTGATCCCAGCCTAGATATGGGAAGGCGTCTCGCATTATTGTAATGTAGCGGATGGACGTCCATTATCCGTATAGGCTTTAGAAATCAGTTTCTTGTTTTGGGGGTTAGGTATCCTTGCAACACGAACGTCACGTATTGAATGCTACGTTGTGTTCTGTTTTATTTGCGTGATAAGTACAAAATAGAAGCAGACGTTTTATTTCACCCCACGCACTCCTGAAAATTAGATACCATTGCGAAACAAAAAAAGTATTTCAGCTACACATTCTTTTCTTCTGCACGAGTAAAGTCTGCGGTGTCATTACGCAAGAAACTTTAACTTTCCAGAAAAAGGTGAAGATGTCACAGATAGCCCGACACCTCGGCAAATTAACCACACTTTTTCAGACTGTAAACTCCTTGCAATATTTATATTTTTGTCAGCCTCAGGACAGAAGCGCAAACTAGAAGCAAAAGGTTCCAATAAAAAATGTTCAGACCATGCAGGTCATCAGCATCTCCAAAAGCCTACTTTTGGTAGAAATGGAGTAAACAATAGTTTGTTTTGAATTAAGTGCTGTTTGGCATAGAATATAGATTATTATTTTTAAACATGATTAATGAGACGCGTAACAATACAATAACGCGATGTATGACACCTAACGTTTTTAAAATACTAAAACAAAATGACAGCTGGTACCACATATGCAAGAAGCATATAGAGAATGAATATTACTGCAACCAATTAAAACATTTTAGAAGTATGTCTGGTTCACTGATGAGGAAACGAAAAGAAGGAATACTACACAAGCTATTACAGGATCTGAGGGCAACACCAAAAAAAGCTTTGGAAGATAGTTAGAACTGCAGTTAGCCTTCAATCGGATAGACTTGTGCTGCCTAATGCTATAACTCAAGACACGGTGCACAGCTTTAACAAATATTATAGTGGCGTAGGACTCACCTGGGCTGCACAGTTTCCATAAATTTTTGGCCGAATGCCCTCATTGAGACCTGTTTCTAATAGGTTTGTCATGTTTGAAATACAACCGCCTCAAATAAAAACAGTAGTAAAAAATCTACAACTTAATGAAGCGGCTGGGTTTGATACAATTACAGTCTGATTAATAAAAGATAATATAGACACTCTGAGTGTCTACTGTTTGAGTATGTTCCGTCATTATCAGGAGTCCGGTGTGTACCCGTATAAGTTTAGGTTGAGTGCAGTAATGCCTATATATAAAGATGGAGATGGTTCAAGTGCCTCAAGGTACAGACCAATATCTGTCTTAAGCGTGATTAACAGTTTTTGAAAAAGTATTATCAGAGCAGATAGCATCATAAATATCCCAGCATAGTATTGTTTGTCCAAGTCAGCATGGTTTCCGGTCCCATAAACTAGCATCAACTGCAGTACTAGTGGTTACTCAACAAATTAACAAAGCCCATCGCAACAGTGAGATTACCGTCGTTGTTTTCGGAGACATAAGGAAGCTTGTTCTATTCCCTTAGGCACAATATATTATTAACTAAACTTCAGGACTATGGATTTAGGGGCAAAACATATCAGCTTCTTAAATGCTACCTCTCAGGCAGACATCAACGAGTAGTGATGAATGATACCGTTTCTTCAAACCAATCAATAGTTTCCTGGGTACCACAAAGTTCAGTTATTGGACCAATACTTTTCTCACTCTACGTTTAGACCTTCCTTCCATTTTACTGCCCCCCTAAGCATTAATCTACGCAGACGATACGGCGATAACCTCTATTGGTAACAGTTTAAATGAACTCGAAGAAAAAATGAACGAAGAATGTTAAATAGTTGATTCCTGGTTTGAGAGAAATCAACTAAATAAATATACTAACAGAACGAACTAAATTCCTTTTCACTCCTGGAAAAACAGCTTAACTTTAATACGTTTAACCTATACCTGGAGCATGCATTTTTACTGTGAGTAGCCTCTTTAAAGTATTCAGGGGCCATGTTTGATTCAGAAATTTCTTATTAGTAAGATATGTTCAAAGTTAACTAATAGTTGCCATATTTTACTTGAAGCCCATGAATTCTCTAGCGCAACAGTACTACGCAATTTACGCTTCTCATTTATGCCGAGCGACTAAATAGGTGCCACTTTTTATATAAGGGTGTGCGCAGGCGGATCAGTAAGTTCGCATAGCTTTAAGTTCTCCGTGGACAATCCCGAGTTCTACGCTGCGCAGGCACACATAAATCGTGATTGTAAATACATTTATTGATAGTGTAATGTTGCGCTTCGGCAGGTATGGCGCGCAACGTACGGGCTCCCTTTCCTGATCTGCGAAATCAGTAATCGCCTTATACAGACTTTTCAATTAGTTGAAAATGCATCGTCCAAAATAACTTATGATTGTTATTATTGTGAGGAACACTTATTATGTCAAGCATTGCAGGCAGCGACTTTCGAAAGTATTACCTTCTCCACATCCGACGAAGCTTTTACTCTAAGAACAAAAAAAAATTAGAGAGTATCTTAGATGTCCCTAGAGAAGAACGGCAATAGCCTTGGCATCGAGAGACTAGTTTTGTATTCATGATGAGTCCCGCTATTCATTGCAGTCGTTACCACTCATTAATAAACATTTCGACTATTTCCAATCGGCTGCGGTCATTTCTGTTTTCGTTTGACAGGCTGATCATTTCATCGACATTATCAGTCATGATGAGTGATGCCTGGTCATTGTAGTCATTACCACTCATCACTAAGCATTTTTATATTTCCAATCACTTGCGATCACTAGAAGCCGTAGTTTGACATATTGGTCATTACAAGTCATTTTTAGTCATTATTAATCATGATTGTAAGCCACTAGCAATGGTCATTAACTCCCGCAATGTTTACATCTTTTATTCATTACTTATCACCATCAATCATTTTCAGTCCTAATATTTCTCCTCACACGTCCGTTATTTGCGAGTGACACATCATTGCACAGATGCGACGCGCAGATCTGGTGCACAGCTCACGCGCACAGATTTTCGGCCCATGAACCAAGAAAAGCTTCTTTCTTAAAAAGAGCGGTCAGTCTGGCGAAATGCGCAATACGTTCTTGCAGCACGTGTGCACAGCGACAGGTACCTCGTTTGGTGCCCTCAATGTTGGTGCAAAGCATCAATCATTGATTGTTACTGAGCGTGTAGAAATACAATTTTCCATCAGTTCCCTGCTGTCAGCGTCGTCATTTGCTTTACTGAACTTTGCCATGTCCCTGAATTTAGACGATACCTATACATGTGTATCCAAGGTAGAACGAGAGAAAGAAGATCGCTGCATAGAATTAAGCTGCTCCTTAATTCTTATTCATTGTTCTTTTATACTATGCGCGTGTAGTCTGTGTAGAGCAGCCTCAATACAATGTTGTTGACATGGCACTGCCGCGGCGGGAATCACGCTTCCCATGCAGTTAACCAACTGCTGCGCGCATAGGCTTCGCAGATTCCGCACGTCCTTCCTTTTAAACATTGGATGTATCCGGTTGAGCTCTTTGTTTTTCTATTTGATTTTCCTATCTTCTTTCGCGTCCTCCAGTCAGGACCAAATGCTCGCAGGACTGAGCGGGGGTGAGGGCTTCATTATGTGGCGTGCGCTTATGGTACTGTCAGCTCTCGCGCACTTCCGGGTGTTCCTTCTACGCAGCCACTGTGCTTCCTTGTGGATGTTTGGCATTCGAAGAAAGCGGCGATCAATTAGCGGCGACAATTTTTACCCCATGTGGCGACACTAGATGCCCATTTGCGGGTGCATGCCGCCGTTGACACTCTGCAACAAGAAATATAAAATAAAAGGAGAAACAGTTTCGGAATTAGTCCAGAGCCGAGAGGGGTATTTGGGAAGTTGAAAGAGCCGAACATTTTCTAGCGCACTCATTCCGCAAGCCGCACAAATCGAGTTGAAATGACTTTTCTGCTAATTGACGTGAGATTAACGCCTGCCTAATTATTGCGAACTGTGTCTGAGTGGAAGCCTCTGCACGCAGCCCGCGCGACGGTGCTTTCGATGTCTTCGCCCGTCACACCATATTCCTTCAGAAGCGAGCAATGTATAGAATATTTCACCCCACAAGCTACTGCGTTTAGTTTAGCAGAGTTCGAAGAGCAATGCCAACATAATTAAAAAAGGAGTTTGGCGACTGCGATGTTCTCCGTGCTTTTGGGTCAATGAGCGCGCGTTTTGTTCGCCAAAAGAAAGTAAACAAAAACGGCAATCTGAAGATATAGAAATGCTTAGCACTTGGTAATATTTCGAAGCCTACATTCCAACCGCATCGAAAATATTCAGAGATATCATAATCGACGAAGACAACAACCGCTCAGCATTGGTTTTCAAACAAAGTAACATTATAAGACATGAAACTGATGAAAGCACAATTTTGCTTACATATTGCAGCCTTTGGAGTTATTACAGTTCATGTCAAATGGCAATCAATATTATCCTTTGTTTGCATTCACTGGGGTTATCTTTATATTGCTAAAACAATTGCTAAAGTATAGTTGATTAAACGCTATTTCAAGTGCATGCAATATCGTCATACTGACATTGTGCATGCGAAAATAAAAAACTTCGCTCTGCGTAAATATAGTAGTAAACTGTTTCCAAAGGAAGGAAATGTGCCAGAGAGCCTGTTTATTTAGGAGTCAAAATTTGGAACGTCGATCTGTAATATTGTTTGATTGTTTTTATTTTTATTCCATCGTTTGGAACCACGGTCTACGGCCTATTTCTCACGGTGGTTGCTCTGAGTTCGCATTTCAAAATCTGCGAACTACGCCTCCAGCATGCAGAGAACCAATAAAACTCTAAATACATTGTTATGCTGTTAGCCCGTTTTAAAAGCTTGCCATTCTCAGACCAGCATTGAAAATTTTCAAGAACGTTGATTCTAGTCTCTCTCTTATGGTGCTAATAGCACCGGTTAAATATTTTGTCATGTGATTATGTAATTTTAGAAGACATGCCGTTTTCTTTACACATTGCTAAATTTCTCAAAAGATGTTCTACCTGGGCTGGATTTGCTTTTTTTTTTCTGCTGAAATAACAGCATAGTGTTTACGTATTTGAACTGTTTATGATTTATAGTAGCTAGATATTGTGGGCAGTATTGCATTGCCATCTCATTTTCCATGCGGAATAAATATTTGCTCAACGAGTTCTTGTCCAACAGTTTGGTGGCCAAACCAGGGTAGATATTACTGAAAGAGCTCAGCATACTGTTTGTCGATGTTCTGAACACTCCACTTGAACCGGAATGTTTTCCGTGACTGCTAATTGCCCTGGTCCAAGGCTGCCACTTCCAGGAGTTCGAGCAGCGCTATGATTAAGCTTTATGGCATTATCCGCGCTGAAAGCAAACCCTCCTCATACATGTTTCCGACATTTCAATTATAGATGGAATTGCTAAAAAAACGCAAATTTAAAAAATGTATATTTACTGTTACCAAGGGAAAGCTTCACATTAGGTAGAGCCGCTCTTTCTTTCTTTCTTTCTTTCTTTCTTTCTTTCTTTCTTTCTTTCTTTCTTTCTTTCTTTCTTTCTTTCTTTCTTTCTTTCTTTCTTTCTTTTCTTTCTTTCTTTCTTTCTTTCTTAGGCATTTGCATAAGACATTCGCCTGTAATTCCATTTGACTTTCATTTGACCTTCACGGAGCAGGAGGACAAATTGTTGCTATGCTCTTCAGGTGTCGACCGAAAAAAAGAGATGACAGATACTGCGCCTTCTCTTTCCTATAACGAGCACAAAATGTCAGCATGGAACAGTTGATATTCGGCTTAAGTGTCTCCGAAAAGTGTGATGCAAACTGTGTTTTCCTTTCCTATAAACCGACATACAATTCTAGCATGGGCTAACCATTCACCTTCAATGAGCCACAGGAAAACGTGTGGCTATAGATAAGTTCTGCTTTCCTTTCCGCAAAACATCCACAATTGACGTATAACCTTGCACCAAAGTCATGACCTTGATGTTTTGACCTTTAGGTGACGTTCGATCTTTCCAACTTGTAGCTGAGGAGAGCGGGGAATGGGGTGCAGCAGGTCACTAATCACGTGAGTGATGTCGCGTCGCGCAATCGTACGATGAGAACAACAAAGAGGCCAATCGTTGGATATAAAAACGAGGGGCAGCATCTCAGGGCCAGCCATCGACGCCAGTGGCGATGATGCTGAGCTTAGCGCGTCATACCGATGATAGTTAAATTGGGCTAAAAATATTTTACTAGGCGTAACCATGTCATGAACGTTTCGCTGAATACGACGTTTAATCGTACTAAACCTCTGGTTAACCAGGCTAAAACCCATTACACATGCTGCCCTCAAAAAAGCTTGCGTTGATCCTTAACATTGATAGACCGCTGCTAGTCATAGGAAGGAACGCTATTGTATTGGTGCTATATTATTTTGGTTGTACACTTTATTGTTGTTTTGAGAATTTCTGTCATGAACGCTTGAAGAGTATAAATAAGTACTTCAGTATTCCAAAATTAAGCATTTTTTTTTTCGTTCCATATATATAATTTCGTGTGTTTTATGAAGAGACCTGGATGATTTGCTTCTTACTGGTTTGTTTTGGATAAGAAAACGCGTGAGGTATCAAGACAACTAGGCTAATTGTTTTTTGCTGTTTTGCTTTACGTATGAGAATGGGGTCAAGTAACAAAATGTTGGGAGCAAATGTGTCAGTCATTCACTGTAAACCAAATCTGTATCGCATAGCACATTGCCACTTACACGCGAAAAATACTGACATTTAAATACAAAGGACAGCTGAAATTCAAGTTTAGCATTTCGCAGCAATAAATGTCCTGTTTTATTTATACAAAGGACACAAAATTGCTAACGGCAGAACATCGTGTGGCTGCAGGCACACACTCTGGTTGGAAGCACCAGTTACAAACATGCCCATTTCGGAGAACATTTCTTTCGCTGCTGGGCAATAATTAACGTGCCACCCTTCCAGAAATACCTTTAGCAAGAAGTGAATATAAAAAAATAAGCAAAGCACGCTCAACATATTGAGATTTGTAAATGCCGTTATGTTAAATATGGCTAAACTGATAAAAGTTGAATACGTACATAAAGAACTTGAAATAGAGACAACTGAAACGCAACATGCACAGTTTATAGAAATCTAGCAAAACGCGAACACAGAAATATGGCCAACATACTTTTCCTGGTTTCACTTTTTTTTTTTTTACTTTTGCCCCGCTGGAGTGGCGCAGTGGTTACGCACTTGACTATTGTTCCGAAGAACGCGGGATTGAATCCCGGCCTCGGAATTCGCTTTTCGTTGGCGGTGGAGAAAGGCGCCCGTGTGCTGTGCGATGACAGTGCACGTTAAGAACACCAGGTGGTTGAATACTCACTACGGCGTCTCTCATAGCCTGAGTCGCTTTGGGAGGTGAAACCCTACAAACTAAACCAAAACGTTTTCCACATCATTGATTCAATGAGAAAATGCCAATAACATTAGGCTGTCTAATGAACTTCACAGGAAAATCAAGACAGCTGGCCAATAACTTACATCGCTAGAAGAAGATAAAAACATGCAAAAATAACCAGTTTTTGCACTTTGCTTCTTAGAGAAAAAGTAATAAATTGTGCAAAACCACGCTTTCACAAAGAAAAGAAAAGGAGCCGTTGACATCGAAGAACTACAATAAGGCACAACTAAGCGAATAAACGAGGGCAACATAACAACCTTTACTTTTGGTCCCACATGTTACGTGAGATACAACAGAAGCAGTGCAAGAGACCTCATTGAAATATAAAAGCCGATTCGAAAGTAAACATAAAAGGACCACAACAATCTACGACAAGAAGAAGGAATAAAAACACAAGAACGTGAGCACACATCGCCACATGATGGACTGTAAAAAATGAAATATAGATTAAACTGCACTAACTAATACGCAGAATAACTATTGACACGCCGCTGCCCATCTTCTATGCCACCAAGTGGCCGAATGTCTTGGCGCGTGGCTGAGCGTCATCCTCGTCTCGCTCGAGTTTCGCTTGATTAAAAAGGGCCAGCTCGGTTGTTGTGCTGCTTGCTACGTGTGTTGGTGACATTTGGTGGATTGTGCAGGATACGATCCCATGTACGTTGCCCCCGAAGACGTCAGTGACGCTGCTCATCAACGCGTGGACGCGACTCCTGTCCATAAAGCCAGCCGTCGCCTCCGAGGCCTACAACCTGAGTTTGAACCACTGTCCACCCCACTACGAACCATGACATCCACGACGGGCAGCCAGACAACTCAGCATTCCAGCAACGCCCCACCGTACGTCCTTCTCGCACCTCGATCACCGCCATCATTCCACGGTGACCGGTTCGAGGATGTCGAAGACTGGTTGGCCACTTTTGACCGTGTGGCCGCATTCAACCAATGGGACGACGAGCGGAAGCTAATGAATGTGTACTTCGCGCTGCAAGACTCGGCCAAGACGTGGTTTGAGAACCACGAGACGTCCTTCGTCAACTGGGCCGTCTTTCGCCGTGAGTTGCTCACAACGTTCAGCTCGAGTACGCGCAAAGAAAACGCCGAGATAGCAATCCGTTCGAGGTCTCAGCAGTCAAATGAGAGCGTGGCCATGTTTGTCGAGGACATGACGCGACTTTCCAATCGGGCCGACACTACCATGCCCGAGGCAACGAAAGTACGGCCTCATGCGCGGGGTGAAGGAACAGTTGTTCGCTGGCCTCATTCGTGACCCTCCAAGAACTGTCGCAGATTTCGCGAGAGAAGCTACGAGCATGGAACGTTCACTGCAGGAACGCTGTACCGAATACGGCCGTCAGGCAAGCGGTGCGGCCACACCCTACTGCGCGTCCGTGCCAGCAGCTAGGGACGAGGCGTTGCGGGAGCTTGTGAGGAGCATCGTTCGCGAAGAACTGCAGAAGCTCCACTTGAATGCACCACCTGCAGTTAATTATTCTACTGGAGACGTCATTCGTGATGAAATCCGGCGAGCGGTGCAGCCACCACCAGCACCACAATCAGAGCCATGCATTATGACGTATACTGATGTCCTACGTCGACCTGCCCCCGAGCCACATTCATTCTGCCCCCGTTGCCAGACCACCGCCTCGCTACCTGCGTCCCGTCGAGCCACAGCAAGACCAGCGTCCCGCCATCAGCAAGGCGCACTTGTGGCGAACACCCAACAGACGGCCGCTCTGTTATCACTGCGGCGAGCCTGGCCACATTCTACGCAATTGCCCATACCGGAGAATGGGCTTAAGAGGATTCCCACCGACTGCGCCTCGACCTCGCTATGGAGAAAGACCACAGGAGATTGAGGAATACCTGGCTTCTAACGAGACGCACCCGACGTCACAGCAACGGCAGCCGCGATCGTCATCCCCGAGGCGTTCTGGGTCACCCAGTCGATACTCCTCCTCTGGGCAATTCAGAGGCACGTCCCCTCACCGGGAAAACTAAACACGGCGACCTCCGGGGGTGAGGCCGCCGCTACGGATCAGAATAAACAGCCTCCACCCGACGATTTGACGCGACGGCCTGAGCGGCGACGACCCGATCCGACGAACTTACCGACGTGCTGCGAACGCATTGTTTCCGGGGAAATTTTTGTAACTGCCGACAGCTGGGATGTGACCGCACTTGTGGATACCGGCGCCGATTTTTCCGTCATGAGCAGCCAGCTAGGAACGACACTCCGTAAGGTTCTGACGCCTTGGTCTGGGCCAATGATGCGCACTGCCGGTGGCCATGTCATGACGCCGATTGGCATGTGCACTTGCCGCATAGAGATCTGCGGTCTTACTTTCACTGGCACCTTTGCCGTATTAAAAGACTGCTGTAAAGATCTGATTCTAGGCATGGATTTTCTGCAAGAGTATGGTGCTGTTATAGACCTTCGGGAGCAGCTCACAGTATCGTTTTCAACCAAGCGAGCCGTTGATAGCAACACGGACTTCCGGAAAACGATGTTGCGCGTCTCTGACGACCACATAACAATCCCTCCGAGAGCGAGCAAGTTCGTCACAGTCAAATGTGATCACAGCACCGACACGCGCGGCATTGCCGAAGCTAACATGTCACTGCTTCTCACTCGACAAGTTTGTGTAGCTCGGGGCCTTGTCGAACTTGTCCGTGGCCAAGCCGAAGTGTTAGTGACAAACTTCACATGTGAACCCCAACATTTGACGGCGAACACGACGGTCGCTTATTTTGAAGAACATGGAGAATGGACAGGCCAGCACGCTTTATCCAACACGTCAGACCTCTCACAATGCGACGTCTACAGCCATTCAGACCGATTTGAACCCACACCTCTTGCCCAGTCAAACTCTGCATAGAGAATCTTATCAATTCGTTCCGCGATTGTTTTGCATCAACCTCCAAGGTCCGACAGACGCCACTAACGAAGCACCGAATTATAGTTGCCGACGACCAACGTCCACTATGCCAGCGTCCTTACCGGGTGTCTTCAAAAGAACGTGACGCCATCCGCCGCCAAGTAACAGAAATGCTCCAGGACGACGTTATCCAGCCGTCGACGAGCCCGTGGGCTTCGCCTGTTGTCCTTGTCGCGAAGAACGATGGAACCTTAATGTTCTGCGTTGATTATAGACGCCTCAACAACGACACGAAAAAGGATGTGTACCCCCTGCCGCGCATAGACGACTCCCTCGATCGCCTTCGCCATGCCACTTACTTTTCGTCACTTGACCTCCGCAGTGGACATTGGCAAATAGAGGTTGACGAGCGAGACCGTGAGAAGGCCGCTTTTATTACGCCGGACGGTTTGTATGAGTTTAAAGTGCTTCCGTTTGGCCTGTGCTCGGCCCCTGCCACATTTCAACGAATGATGGACACCGTACTCTCTGGCCTGAAGTGGCAGTCATGCCTCGTATATCTCGACGACGTTGTAATTTTCTCGGACACGTTCGGCGAGCACCTGAAACGTTTGCGCGCTGTTTTCGAGGCCATCCGACCTGCTGGTCTCTCTCTAAAACCCGAAAAATGCCACTTCGCTTTTAATGAGCTGAAATTTCTGCGCCACATTGTCAGCGCTCGAGGTGTTAGCCCAGACCCAGAAAAGACGGCCGCTGTCGCTTCATTCCCCAAACCAGGAGATAAACGAAGCTTGCGTCGATTTCTCGGCCTCTGCGCGTACTATCGTCGCTTTGTTCACAATTTCTCCAAGATCGCTGAGCCTCTGACCCGCCTGACAAAAGACGCCGAACCGTTCGTTTGGGGCCCCGACCAGGAACAAGCCTTCGCGGAACTCAAGTCCCGTCTCCAATGTACACCTATACTTGGCCACTTCGACCAAGAGGCTGACACGGAACTGCACACGGATGCCAGTAACATTGGCCTCGGTGCGGTTCTTGTTCAGTGGCAGGACGGTGCAGAACGCGTCATTGCTTACGCCAGTCGCACTTTGTCCCGTTCTGAAGTTAACTATTCAACTACGGAAAAGGAGTGCCTGGCTGTTGTGTGGGCAGTCATGAAATTTCGTCCGTACTTGTACAGTCGTCCGTTTCGTGTCGTGAGCGACCATCACTCACTGTGTTGGCTGGCAAACCTGAAAGATCCATTGGGTCGGCTTGCTCGATGGAGCCTTCGGTTGCAAGAATTTGACGTTACTATCGTGCACAAGTCCGGCAAGAAACACAGTGATGCTGACTGTCTGTCCCGCGCCCCTACTCCCTGCCACACGGACGGCTGCGACGACGATACCGCTTTCCTCGGTGTTATCACGTCGTGCACGTTAGCCCGAAAGCAGCGGGCCGATTCTGAACTTTTGCCCCTCATCGAATACCTCGAAGGAACCGGGTCATCTCCTCCTCAGCTCTTCAGGCGCGGACTCTCGTCATTTTGCTTGCGCGATGGTGTGCTCTACAAGAAGAACTACGGTCCAACAGAAACTGTTTATCTGCTAGTAGTACCCACCATGCTTCATGACGAAGTTCTTCGTGCGTGCCACGACGACCTTTCTTCCGGCCATCTCGGTTTTTCTCGCACATTGGCACGGATACGCCGAAAGTACTACTGGCCCAAGCTAGCTGCCGTTGTGCACCACTACGTCCGTACCTGCCGTGAGTGCCAGCGGCGGAAGACACCACCCATTAAACCAGCTGGCCTCCTGCAGCCTATCAATCCCCCGAAATTCCCATTTCAACAGGTAGGCATGGACTTACTGGGCCCATTCCCGAAGTCCTCAATGGGTAACAGGTATATAGCGGTTGCCACTGACTACCTCAGCCGCTAATGTGAGACCAAGGCCATTCCCCGTGGTGCCGCAGAGGAAGTTGCGCATTTCTTCATTCATAACATTGTATTCCGTCACGGCGCCCCAACAGTCGTCTTAACTGACAGGGGAACCTCGTTTACGTCGGCACTCACGAGCGAGGTCCTTCGACTCAGTGGCACCACCCACCGCAAAACAACTGCCTATCATCCTCAAACTAATGGACTAACTGAGCGGCTTAACAAGACAATTGCCGACATGATTTTTATGTATGTAGACGACGATCATGGGAACTGGGACCGAATTCTGCCGTACATCACGTTCGCATACAACACTGCGCTTCAGGAAACCACACGCTTCACTCCTTTTCATTTGGTCCATGGACGCGAACCTTTGACTATGCTGGATGCCATGCTTCTTCCGGATTCTGCTCCCTCCACTGTCGTGGGGGCTGACCAATTTATTCGTGACGCAGAAGCCGCACGCCAACTTGCCCGACAGCGAATTCGGCACCAACAAGTACACGACGCCCAGCGCTACAACCTGTGACACCGAGAGGTGACTTACACACCCGGCGATCAAGTCTGGGTTTGGAGCCCAATACGGTTGCGAGGGCGCTCTGAAAAGCTTCTGCGCCGGTAGTTTGGACCCTACGAAGTGCTCCGTCGCCTCAGCGCGGTGAACTACGAGGTGTTACCACAAGGCACTGTCCGCTCCTCTCGGCATCCGAAGTCTGAAGTAGTTCACGTCGCCAGAATGAAGCCTTATTACAATCGTTAAACAATTTTAGGGTCCAAACCAGAGCCAGAGACTCCCGTATAACTTGCCCCGCTTTTCTATCGTTCCCTTACGTTTGCGGCATCGGGTCGATGCCTCTTGGAAGGGGGGCAATGACACACCGCTGCCCATCTTCTGGTGCCACCAAGTGGCCGAATGTCTTGGCACGTGGCTGAGCGTCATCCTCGTCTCGCTCGAGTTTCGCTTGATTAAAAAGGGCCAGCTCGGTTGTTGTGCTGCTTGCTACGTGTGTTGGTGACACTATTGACAACTGAATAGGCACTTGGAAAAAAAAAGAAAAGAGAAAAATAGACATGGAAATAAGTCCAGAATTGTGTTCTCTTGCACTAATCCGAATTGGGGCTGCTGTCAATGCCGTCGCTGCTCATTGACTGGCGATATCTAGGTCAAAGTTACAGGTAATGAACATCATCTACTCTGCGCTATGACCCTTCAGCCTGCTCTTGGTGTGCACGCAGCCTAACATTGACTACGTTTCTCATATGCGGCAGGAGAGGCCTCAGCGCATATGGCAGTACCCCTCTAGAACTATGAAAGGCGTCACTCATTTCATTTGTTGCGAAAGCCACACTAAGCCAGCCAGGCTCGCCTCGTCGCGTATGCTCGTATGCCGCAGCAACAAATTGCAAGGGCAAGGAAACCGTGGTAGTAGCTGCCAACTTGAGTCTCGATCGTCTCACATGGGACGTTTATGTTAGAATCAGCTTGCCAGGGCCTGGCTAACAATAGTAATAATAATAAATTTCTCCCTCAGACGTGAATGAACGCCTTCGCTGCAGGAAAAGCTGTAAATATATATAAGAAAGCCATTTCTATAAGAAAGGTGAAAGAAGGCCAGGTCTAGATTGCATGGCAAGTTACCCCGTGTCTGGCGTGTCTCCTGATTGGCGAATCGAGGCGCGTGGATGATGGCATGGTATGTACAAGTGTAAGATGATCTATGGACTTCTCGCAGTAGATAGATAATTAGATTGATTAGATTAGATAGATAGATAGTAGATAATAGATAGATAGATAGATAGATAGATAGATAGATAGATAGATAGATAGATAGATAGATAGATAGATAGATAGATAGATAGATAGATAGATAGATAGATAGATAGATAGATAGATAGATAGATAGATAGATAGATAGATAGATAGATAGATAGATAGATAGATAGATAGATAGATAGATAGATAGATAGATAGATAGATAGATAGATAGATAGATAGATAGATAGATAGATAGATAGATAGATAGATAGATAGATAGATAGATAGATAGATAGATAGATAGATAGATAGATAGATAGATAGATAGATAGATAGATAGATAGATAGATAGATAGATAGATAGATAGACAGACAGACAGACAGACAGACAGACAGACAGACAGACAGACAGACAGACAGACAGACAGACAGACAGACAGACAGACAGACAGACAGACAGACAGACAGACAGACAGACAGACAGACAGACAGACAGACAGACAGACAGACAGACAGACAGACAGACAGACAGACAGACAGACAGACAGACAGACAGATAGACAGATAAACAGACAGATAGACAGACACATAGACAGATAGACAGACAGATAGACAGACAGATAGACAGACAGATAGACAGACAGATAGATAGACAGACAGACAGATAGATAGACAGATGGATAGATAGGAACAATGTTGCTTTGTTACGAGGGCTAACCCGAGCTCGCCGCCTTGTTGCTTTATCATTGCCATCGTTGCTTTCCAGAAGCCCATCTGTCGTGCGTCATTGCCTGCTGAGAAAAATGAAAGCCATACTGAATTGGAAACTATATATAAAATTAGATTTTCGAGGGTGAGACATGTACTGCCATGCAGAAATTTGAGTTTGGCAGCCCTGGAAAATATTTGCAATAGTCTAGGAGGCGATGTAGAAAGAGGTGATATGTTTGTTTTGCTTGCAAGAAAGCAAGAACTTGATAGACTGTTTTCCTTTTTTTCGAAGAAAGTAGATACTCCCTACAGTTTTCATTCCTAGATATGCTTCTGAAAAGGGTTTTTGCTGCGTTTGAGGGACGGATTGAGTTTTATTGAAGAATGTATTGTACTTTAAAATGATAATGCGTAAGGTCTTGGCTTAAATGCTTTACGACAGTGGAGGGGACGGGGGAGGTCTTCTGGTAATATTCGATCTGGCGGATTCAATTTTATGACCAGCAAGAAAACAGTAGGCAGAAGCTTAAGGCTCGCATAAAAAGTTTGTTAGTATAGAGGGAGGTGATCCTCCCAATTACACACATACATTTAAGCTTGCGTTTTTCACGCAATGTATTAAGTGAAAGAACAAAACACGTGCACAAAAATTCACCGCTTGTTCCTAAACCATGCCAGCATACATGGTGTAGCGTAATCATTAGCTTATCTAGCCAAAAGTCGTGACATTGAATCGCTGACATTTTATTGCGTAAGAAATACTACTTCGGGTCTCAGCCCCTCTGCTAGCGGTGGCCGGTAGCTACGGTGAACTTTAGAGCTGCTGCAGATGAGCTCCCAGATCAAGTCGTCGGGTGGCCACGGCCCGTATCCACGGTGCGCCCAGCGGTGCCGCTGCCGTCGCCATGGCAACAGAGGCGACTACCCCCGGGCTCCCAGCTCCAGTCATCGCGTGGCCGCCGCCATTAGCCACAGTACGGTGAAGGTGGAGAAGCGCCGCTGCCGAGTGGGGGAGCTGCCGTCGCCATGAGAGGCTGCCGCTGGACTCCCAGCTCAAGCCGTCGGGGGGCCGCGGCCGGTAGCCACAGTGTGCCTAGAAGAGGCCGCGTCTGCTTTTCTTACGCAACCTACCGGGTTTAACTAAAGCTAAACTCCAACTGATTTTTCCTTTGTGTGAACCCGTTTGCTTTATGAATTTTAATGACCCGAGGTATACGAGAATCCTTAATCCGCATTACATTTCATGTTATCACCACTCGCAATCTATAAGTGACATCAGGTTTAACGTGAGCGCCAGCATGCTTAAAATTACAGCGCGGGATCATGTGCTTGAGATGTAATAACCATGCCAGCCAATCAAGATTTATCGGCTGAAGCACAACATGGCACTTACTTTCCTGCAATAGGAGATTTCAACACTATTCGATCAACTGAGATGAACACACTGAATTATTTCGCTTGCCGATATCACTCAAAGCTTCAGAAGAGTTACTGAATGCGAAGCCACCGTAAGTGTGATTTTAGTGCAATCATTCCTCAATCGACTTTGCTTTTTTCTCAGTTTTTCTAAGATGAAGTGCATTAATACATCAATATTCAAATCGACGCATTTCGGAAGCAAAATCTGCCGCCGTCGCTCATGTGTCGCCCATGAGCAGCAGAGATACATATGATGAGGGCACCTCTTGTGCCTCATGACGGCAACTTTGGCCGTGGCTATTTTTCGAACATGGAACAAAAAAGACGAGAATTTTTTTTGTCTCAAAAGAGACAGGGTGTGCATAAGCGTACATTGCTTCATTCATGTGGCTGGCCAATAGAGAATGAAACTGATTGGGAAACGATGGTAATTCAATAAATCTCAGCTTCGGAAGCCGCCTTTATTGTAGCCATTGTCAAATGAATGCCCGGGACCATGACATTTATTAAGACTCATTCTCTTCCCGCGGCTGCGATATCTATCGCTGGCGTCAACGCCTGCTGGCCTGCGCGCTGTCCGATTCAAACGTTCTCGCAGCATCGACAGAGAGCAGACCGCCTTTCTTCTAGCCATAAGATAAATCTAAATTGCAGAAACATCCTAGCGATGAAAGGCGGACAACTCTTCCATGCTCTATCCCACTTCGCTGGCCACTCGCGCCAAACACGTTTAGGCTGCAGGCACGCAGAAATAGCTCGCACTCAGATGCCGCGGGGGGAGCTAGCTATTTGGCGAAGCAAACATATCCACCTATGTGAGAGCTCCGGGTTCAAGACAGGGTAAGAGAATGGCTCTCTGCCTGCACGCGCGCCCGCCGCGGTGTCAGCAATCTGTAGCCGCGTCGGTGCCGCCGCGCGGTCAAAGTACACCACCGCCATCTTTTATCTCAACTGGGTGTCGCTGTAATTACACCGGAATTGATGATGGGGTGTCCGGGATACAAATGGAACGCCGTCCCCCAAGGAGAGAGAACAGAATGGGAGATAGAGAGAGGGAAACAAATTGAGAGAGATGTTAAAAGGAAAGGGGAAGAGGACAGAGGACAGGGGAGCGGTGAGTCGCACGGCTGCGTTCGAATACGTGTCCACCACCCCGCCGCCATCGGCGACGGCTGTACGAAGGGCCCGACTCCTGCGCCTTCCCGCAGTTTCGAGAAAGGGAAATGGGGACAAAAATAGATACAGAAGAAACATTGAAGCGTGGGACCGTAAAGCAAGTGCGGCCAACAAATCAGGATATTGTCTCTTTGCTGGGGTTCACCCTCCCTGTTAGTCGCTGCGTGGTAGGGGTGTGTGGCTGTGTGTGGGCGTGGTGGGTTTTCTTTTTATCGTTTCCATTCGGCTTCATATTTCTTCTTTCTACTCCCACTTGACCATAAGCAAAGTCGTCCTAAAGGACATGCTGATATATCGTGAGCGCCTTTTGTGCTAGTGGAATAGTCGTGTCAAACGGCTCCTGAGCAAGTTAGTTATGTTGAGTTCTATGTTCTTTCTGGGATCCCACCTTTGATTTGTTTGGTTTGTGGGGTTTAACGTCCCAAAGCAACTCGGGCTATTAGAGACGCCGTAGTGGAGGACTCCGATAATTTCAACCACCTGGGATTGTTTAACGTGCACTGACATCGCACAGCACACGGGCGCCTTGCTTTTCGCCTGCAACGAAAAGCTGCCGCCGAGGCCTGGATGCGATCCCGCGTCCTTGGGAACAGTAGTCGAGCGTCGTAACCACTGCGCCACCCCGGCGGGGGGATCCCACCTTTGACAGCACGCAGTAGCACAGACTCACATGTAGATATGTTGATACAAACATAATCAAGTGAACGCAAAATACACAGTGATACTAAATAAAGGCTTTTACATTAAATTTTAGAACCGACATCTGTAAGGAATGGCAACACCTTTCGACTGTACGTTCTCACTAATTACATCCCAGTCATTTTGCCAGGACGAAGCAGCACAACCACATAAGCAGTAAATTCGGTGCAGTGTTTTCAAACACCTGCTGCATGCGCATTAAGTGTCCAGACAACCGCAGATATTCATTACAGAATTCTAGCGAAATATTCCAGCTCATACTACTTCATTTCTGGTTACTCTCATTTAAATCTTAGAAATTGTATACCTCCTACTAGTTCCTTCGCCTATCGCAAAGTTCATCGACATTTAAAGAGTGTGTTTTCGGTGCTGCTATCATTGTTTAATGAAACTTACTCTGCAAATTCTCTCTTGTAACTTTAGTCTGTTTCTTCCAGAAGCTGAAACCGCACGAGAGGTTCGAAAAATATAATAGTTTGGAACTACTAATGCTTTGATGCTTTTTGTTGCTTTGATGCAGCCAAGCTGCACTAATTAGTTTGGTATTAGTGGTCATGGTGCCTTCCTAGATACAAGGGTCTTTTTTCCACACTGGGGGATGGACACGTTTACGCAGAAGTAATAAGAATGCTTACTTGTTCTGTGTGCAACAATGCTTATATTCATCTGTGTAAGTGAACGTTTATGTGCCACGGGGAAATTCTTAAACCATTTTCGGTCATGTCCACAATTTGATTATTAAGGCACCGCACTGCAAGAACAATCCTGAACAAGAAAACGCGCAGGCAGTCCAAGCGATTGTATTCACAACGATAAGCGAAAAAATCATGAACGTAGCTCGGCAATATTGCACTTCAAATTCGACGTAGACATCGACCACCCACCCGTAAAATGGGTACAAGCGTCCCCCGGCCCGGCGCCCGGCTCTCTCAGGGGTGTGCGTTTGGAAGAGGCTGTGCTAACCCTTCTGTGCTCTTTGGAGGGCTTAAAGTTTCGAACAACTAATTACCTGCACAGGTCGGGTTCTCACAGGTCGGGTTTCCACCCCGGCTGTAGCATGGGTAGGGTGGGTGTCCGGCGGCAAGGGAAGAACAGGCGTGTCGTAGGCCCGCAGAGGGTGGAACAATCCATCTAGAAACCAACAGTATGTAAGAATCTAAACATGCATTAACCAGACAGCCAATTTTTAAGGTCATAAATGCTTTAGCCAAAAATATGATACCAGAACAGCAGGGAAAAATGCAGTAAAAACTCAGCCTGATAAAAAAAAATGGCCTCCATGCTAAAAGCAGATAAATGAAGGGGAAATGAGGGTGCTCGTTATAATACACGAAGGCTTCTGTTGGCTTCTTTTCTCCATGCTAGAAGAAACACAACAACCCTCTACACGCCAATCAGCAGTTCTTATCTACATGCATCACAAAATAGCCCAAAAAATGTAATCGCTATAGAGCGAACTCCAAACATGATCAAGAACTCAAGTTTCCATTTTCCGACATTCCTTCTTTAGACAAGCACGGGCACACCATTGCATCATGGCTGACGCCTGCTGCAAATAGCATCGCCATACAACCCAAAACAAAGCAAACGGAAAATATTGCAGGGGACTTACAGGCGCTGCCGATGAAAGTAGATACGATCCGCCTACACTAAGCCATTTAAAATACCTCCCAAACGTTATAATCCTCCAAGATGCAAAATTACGATACCCAACCATAGGAAGAGGCCCGCTGATAGACATCCTATTTTGCATGGCCATTCTGGCTAAAACCACGCTAGCCCATGTCGATCACACACTCAAGACCGCAACAGAAGGCAGATTTCTCGTCTCGAGGCGGCGTTCATAGCCTCTGGCTCTGCAACTCAGCTCAGTCGCTTCGTGATTAGAGCATACAGACTGGACAAAAACAGGTACCAGAGCCACCCAAACCACCTAACCCACACCAAAGAAACGCACTGCTTGCACGCAGCACACACAATAGTGGACGGTAGCTTGAACTCTGGACACAGCGAGTAGGGATACATCAAAAGATTAGAGCCTTCTGGCAAAATGCAATTTAGATCAATTTTCGGGGCGTGAGAAAAACATTAATACAGCGTTCTTTATAGCACCGAAATTCTTATTTACGAAGAGTTTGGAGCACTTAAATTTCCACCCTGCAGTACTGTGTTTCAGGATTAAGGTTCGAGTTTTTAAATACCTGAAACAAGCAAATAACTTCAGAAAGTTAGGATAGCGGCGTCACGTTTGATGTATCATTACGTGTATCATTATTGCAAAAAGATGGAACCTAAACGGTCCTCCATTACAGGTTTTACGCTCTAGAAATAAAAAGACGAGACGTTCGAGAAATAGACTACAGACACATGAGTGAAAACTTCCAAGACGCCGAGAGAGAGAGAGAGAGAGAGAGAACTTTTATTGGTCCAACAGAGTGACTATCCCGCTTTTCAGGGGTTAGACCCGGAAGGTGGGACAGTCGCCTTAATTGCAGGCCGGTAGTCCTTGAACTCCGGCGGCATCTTTGGCCAGTCGAACAATTTCTCGTTGGGCTCTTGGGTCTGAGCTTCGCAGAAGAGTCTCCCAGGTGTCTTTAGTTATATTTTAGCCCTGCCTCGCAACTTCGCACATTCCCATATTATGTGATCTAGAGATCCCCTTTCCTCACATAGTGAACATAGGTCTGATCGTAGTTCCGGCCATATATGGTTGACTAGAACTAGGTTCGGGTATGTATTTGTCTGTAGGTTTCTCCATGCTACTGCTTCCTCTTTACGTAACGTGGAGTATGGTGGTGGTAGCACTCTCCTGCTCAGTCTGTAGTGCGTTGTTTTTTTCCCTATAGTTAATCAGGTCCTATTGTTTGCCTTGCTCCATTGGCACTCCTCCAGCCCAGTGTGTGAGATCTCGGGATAGTTTGTGTGCCGCCTCGTTTCCGGACACTCCTGCGTGAGCTGGCGTCCAAACAAGGGTGACTTCTCTTTCTTTTTGCTGATGATCGAGGAATCTACCTGCGATCTTTGCTATTACTCCTGCGGTGCAGCTTCTGATTGCACTTTTGCTGCTGTCACTGTGTATTTTGCCTCGGTTGGAGCAAGAGCCAGTGCTACTGCAGCCTCTTTCGTCCGCTTTCTGTATCGATTTTGTTTTTATAGAGACTGCTGTAACTATTTCTCGCTTGCCATTGAGTGTTTCCTTTGCCGCAGTATGCAGCGTCTACATGTGCAATTCTACCTGAATTTTCTGCCTCTAATCTCCGTGTCTATGTTTTTGCCACTTTCCCTCGTCATTTCTTATTATATTCAGGATGCATGTTCTTTGGTAATGGGTAGAGATGCCGAGTTTTCACCTCAAATGTTAAGCGTTCAAATTACCTCAAATGTAACGATTCAATATCTAATGCAGTTCCCTCAAAACACTTTATTTATACAATTTTTAGGCACTGAATAGTATGTTAATGAATACACCAGCTCCGCACTGCAAGCAAGTAGAGCACATATAAATTAAGGATGGAAAGCATTCATACTTGTATAAGAATTTAATCCATCACTTCTGCTTGCCTACCTGTGTATGGGTGACAGGGCCCTCGTCAGGCAGAGAGTATCTGCATTTTGCCCTGTCATCCGAGACCTGCAGCTGTGCCTAAAATAATGCCTCAAGTAATAAGAAACAAATATAATATGTTTACTCAACCGGGCGCCCTCAACCGACAGTGCGCTTAAAATAGTTACCATTATTGCACAGGTTTTTAAAAACAGTGTAACCAGATTTTTTTCAAGCCTCATGCTACTGAACGTTTCATGCTAATGTGACTGTAAAATTATCATTTTGTTTTGAAATTTTGTGAAAATAAATGCAGTTTCCTGCCTCAGACAATGACGGTGGCGAAATTAAGGTTAGGACATTATGATTTTCCGGATCACAAGGCCTCCGAATTCCTGAGCAGTAAGTTTATTTGAATAGCGATGTGAGATTTACAGATGTCGCCTTAGTGCATAGCTAGCGAAAATGGATCATTTAGCACATCAGCAGCTTTGTGTTCATGTACTACATTGTCTAACTGTTTCTACCAAAGAAGAAAAATGTTCGCTGCAACTGGAGTATTGCTAGCTTTCCTAAGCTTCTTTTTTCCTGGGGGGAGGGGGGCGGGGGCCGGGAGGGGTCGTTAGCAGAATAGAGGGCAGATTTATACTGAAAAAAAAATGTGTTGAAGGCTTTATAGTTGTTTTTTTCTTTAATTGGTTGCCAGACTGAAGGTTAAGCATGTCTTCAAGACATATTTTGTAATATCTGTAAATATATGAGAGTCGTAATTAGTAGGAGGTCCGTAATAAGCAATGAGTAGAGAGCGGCGAAAAGTAACATGACATATCCTGGTCGTTTCTAGCGGGGTTAGAATATTATTATTGTGCAGCGCAGTGATCTCTTAACAATGATAACTACATATCTGCCACGTGCATTTCCAGTTCAGTCTTTTTGAAAGCTATGGAAGCATAGGAATGAAGGCAAAATCTCAAGATCGGTTGTTAGCGAATGAAGCCGTGTGTCTCGAAAGAGTAGAAAATCAGAAAAGAAATGGCGCTGCCAAAATTTATCATGTTTCCGTATAACGCTTCGGTTTTAGTGCACAACGGCGGGGACCGCATTTCAATCGATCAGATAGGAAAATGCCGCCTAACGGACACTTCATGCTCTCCTTTTTTATTATGTGCTAACCGCGAAATCTACCTAAAAATGTGAGTGCTTATCAATTTTGTGAGCGATGGACTCACGCAGCAAATTTAGCATGAAAACTCATCTTCAGTCACACTCGCGCTGTGTCACGTGATGAATGTACTGAGATTCACTGCAGAAAGAACTCGGCTCGAGGCGAGCTCCGCGAACATTAGACATCTTACAAGCATTTAACGCGTGTTAAACGCATTCAGCGCTAACCGCTGACGGGGAGAAGTTTCATTCGTGTTCAAATTTATGCACAATGCAGGCTTCCTTATACTATCGTGACCATAGACCTACTTACAGCTTGGGAAAATATGTGCATTGTCTTGCGAGCAAAAGGCTAACGTTGCGTTAGCCTTTCGTTCTTCGGTCTATAGCCCAAGTAGTGACTTTGCTGTGGCCTTCAAAATTAAAAGAAAGACACTTTTATATGAGAGCTACTTGCTTGAGTGTCCAACTCTAGCTGCGTTCCTCGCACCTTGTCTCTTCCCCGGTTTTAATCCCTTCATACTTTTCCCAAGTACACGGCAGCCAACAAAACATTTGTCTATTTAACATCCCTGGCTTTCCACTTTATCTATGGAAGAATTGCCCAGAGCAACCTCCTCCTTCATCTGTAGGCCAGGGAGGTGCGCGCTTTTTTTCAGCGGCCATAACTGTCTCGCACTACGCTATCCAGATGCCACGCAATATCTCCGACTCCAGGATGCCGGGTACTGCACTGCGTCTTCTCTTTTGACTTAGGTTGGAGCGACAGCTGCGTGCCCATCTGCTTGAACCTTGATTGTGCTAGCAGTGCACTTAATATATTGCCCATGCGTTTGTAGTCTTATTGCTCAAGGAAATGCCTGTGGTGGAAGAACATGTTCGGCTGGTTCGCTTTTAGTGAGGGGTGGAGAGACACCGAGGTACACGCTCAATATGTTGCAGACAAACTTTAGTAGGCAATGATATTTTTGCTCCCCCTGTAACAACACACTACCAAACAGCCCTTCACGAGGAACTGCATTAGAATAGCCAATTTCTTTAATAAAAAAAATTGCCTCATCCCTCATCATCTAGAAGGCATATCTTGTCAATTTTACCTATGTGTTTTGGGCTGCGCAATGTTCGCCACAGTTTGTAATTGCTGCCATTCAAAGCCGCAGCGAATGCCACTGCTAGTCTGGTTTATTGCAGGCAGTGGCAAAAGACAGCGGCGTGCTTGTTGTGGGCGTCGTACTACGCAAGGTTGTGCACACCGCCAGCATGTTAACCCGCCATTTCCCTTGCATTTGCTCTGCTATGAGCAAAATGGATGAGGAAACCAAGAAAAGCTGAGACTATGACAGCCATCCCAGTCTTGCCTGAAAGCGCACGCACAAAAGCGGTTTTCGTTTTCCTAACGAAGGCGCTGAAGCAATGGATCCCAGTGCTGATGTCACATAACACATCTTTTCCGCTTGCCGATAATCGCAACCGACAGGCTTCGCGCTCGGCAGGGGTTGGCGGAAAATGTTCTTTTTTAGTCAGCGATTTCATCGCACCGATAGAAACGGAATTGATATCAGATAAAACTTCATTTTCATTAAATATAGGATGCCTGTGTCCTAACACTCAGGTGTTTTCTTACTCCTCAGCCTCTCCAGGTCTCATGTAAACTTCCACGAATAAAGAGGCTTCAGCTGGCAGAGGAGAGTTAAATAACAGGATGTGGGACAGGAAGTGTTTGTCTTGCTGTGGACCTGATAAGCAATCTGAACGATTATGGTGAAGCGTCCACTGTCCGAGCCGATTTGAGCCCAATGACATGCAATTTAAAAATCGTTAGTACCTCGAACAGTACTGTTAGGCTTGCCGCATTGAACGATGTTCCGTGATCAAAAAGTGGCCTCGGCGATCAGCTCCGATGTAATAGCATGCTTGATCTTGGAGGCCACATAGGTTGTAGCACCACATGGAAACTGCAGCGAAAAAATGTTATATATCTAACCCTAATGAAACCTAGTATATTTAGCGAAACCACTTCCGGTGATGGATCAGTCGTTAAGCATCTACTGAAATTATTTACACAGGTCAGGTTCGAATCCGACCTATTCAAATCCGCTCGAATGCATTTTTTTAGTATGAAACCAACGGCGCAATTATGTAAACAAGCAAGGGATATCGGACAAAATTATAGGCTGGCGGTGGTGAGCGTACAAGCAATTTTGCGCCAAAAGAGCCCACAAAAACAAGGGACAAGAAGAAAGGGTCAACAGAGTGAGTCCTCACACAAAACCTCACTTGACCCAACGCCGAGTTTTGATATGCATGATAATAAGGAGTATTTCTACAACAACAATCACACTATTCATGTCCAGACACCACGGAAGCCCTGCCACGTATGTATGAGCAACCATGCAAAGAAGGGCTCTCAGCAGGCATTATCTAAAAACACACATCCGTATCTCAGTTTCCGGCAGATACCGCGTACGTATGCACATTCTCAGCAGAATACTACACTTTGTACAACATGACTTGATTATGAAATGACAAAAAAAAAAACTCCACATTAACCCCCTTCCCTCATTTTTTTGTTTTAAGATTCCGCGCCTTTTGGGGCGGGAACCCGTGCTCTCAAGTCCAGCCTCAATAGATCAAAGGTATTTGGTGCAACTTGCTCATAACGAAAGGGCGCGAGATTCTACTGGGGTCCTATGCTAAAAACCCAGAGAGTGAGCACGACACCATCAGAACCAAACACAAAAGAATCCCTCTATGAAAACTTTATTACCAAAAATTTCTATCCAATAATTAAATTTCGTCTTAAGGGAAGTGCCCCTCAAACGATATGCGAATATATTCTTGTGCCTCCAAAAGTATGTTGCTTGAAAGCTGTCAGTAAATTGTCTTCCAGATGGCGGGTAATAGCAAACATACCTTCTAATGCATTATGCATGAAGTGAGCTAAAAAGGGACCGTGAAAGGGCCTCACTTTTTCCTAACTGCAATTTTCACTTTTTTCGCTGTTCATTTTCCCTGACTGCAACCCTCAGTGGATCTTTTTTTGAGCGAATCTTTTCTTTGCAATCTTCTTTGCAACTTTCGCTCCCAATCGCTTTCAAAGAGCTTCGGGGATATCTAGAAGGGCATTTCTATGAGCAAGCACACCCACCTCAGAAAATGCGTTCCAGGGCGATATATGGCTGTCATTGCGCCGTGGTAAGGCATGCTGTGACGCCGCGTCAGTTGAAAATTCATGCAACACCGTAGGTGAACAAGCAGGAGTGCAATGCGGTTTGGTTTGGTTTGTGGGGTTTTACGTCCCAAAGCGACTTAGGCTATGAGAGACGCCGTAGTAGAGGGCTCTGGTAATTGTGACCACCTGGAGTTTTTTTTACTTGCACTGACATCGCACCGCACACGAGCGCCTCGCTTTTCGCCTCCATCGAAAACCGGCCGCCGCGGACGGGATTCGATACCTCATCCTTGGGCGTAGTAGTCGAACGCTTTAACCGCTGCACCACCACGGCAGGGTAGAGCCATTTGCGTGTACGCGCCTTTCCCTGTGTAGTACTTAATATGAGAGATTTTCAGCGGATAGTGCCCTGCCATGTATGCCTCGGTATGAAATATTTAACTAACAAGCAGATTTTGCAAGACTTTTTTCCCACTATACTTCTCGAAGCTGCGAGGAAGCTACCTAGTAGTGGTGAACTTTCTTGCTTATCCTTAGAAGCATTTAAGACACAGTTTTCCTCCATGACTGTGCCACCGGGGCTCCTCTTAAGCTTACCAAGATACTTTGTTGGGCGAGTTGGTAAATTTCCATTATTAATTTAAACAGCGCGAACAAGAAGATACAGCACATGATAAAAGGAAGCGCTCGTACTGAGACCTCCTTTCATCTTGTCCTGTGTCTTCTTGTTCGCGCTGTTTAAATTAATAATGGCTCCTATTAAGCACCATCGTACATGGTCGCAATGGTTAGTGGAGGCTGTCAATGCTGTCTTGAATGAAAGACACATTATATAGTCCTGCTCTAGCGTATTACTTTTGCATTCAGTCCTTTGGGAAAACATCCAGATGTTTTCACATTATTCAACTTATTCAAAGATTTGTCTTAATGGAAGTCTACTACAAATGCAAACTTCTCTTCTCCGAGCAGTGAGCTGGCGGAAGTTCTTAAAGACAGGTTGGCAGCCATGTGCTGATCTGAAGAGGCTACACTTCTACCTACGCCGCAAATAACTTTACCTCAACAACAAAGGTCGTCCTGACAGTGCCCTCACTGGACATGTGCTCCTCAAGAACCAATTTCTTAAACGCCTCTGTAAGAGATTGCATTCGCCACGATTCAAGAGTAACATCCTCAAAAATAAAATTCTGGCTGCACGTCAGACTAAAGACAAACCATGCGCACCCCAGCAATAGCACCCTCGTGTCATAGAGCTATAGCGATATACTTGTTGTCAAGAATTAGAAGACAATATTCGTGTACATACCTTCTCCATATTGCTTACCCCGAGAACAGACCACGCCTCTCCATGCCTTTCCGTAAGTCTGGACACTAAACACAAGAATTTGTCCTGGTAGCGCCGTATATTTTATACCACGGTATACTAAACGGGGTCATTGCTGCCGGAACGTATGGGCCGTATAGGCAGTACTTGAGTGGCACTATTATTAACGGGGCGCCAATAGCTACAGAAATATGCTAAACAAATTTCAACTGATGGTTAAACAGTGATCCTTTGATTTCGTATCTGATTCGGTATCAGCATCATTGTGGATATTGTGTTAGCCCAACGCCTCTTCAAAGTCATATGCACAGTTTGCGACCACAAATTGCAGATACCAAAGCAAAAAACGTTTTTCGCTGCATGCCACGGGCATCTATGGCATGCACGACATTCAGTGGCCGCCGAGGACAAGAGTGATGCAACACGCAGTAGGGCCGCCATGAAGCTCATATTTAAAATCTGTTTTCGAACACTCATCCTATAAGATGTGTTTCAACACAGAACTTAGGACATGAACATTCTTTGAAAAGATATGTTAAATCGAAGCTTACGTTTTCACATATGAGGGAATTAGTGAATATATTTAGCCAGATCTAAGGGATTGTTATTCTATTAAAATATCTTTAAAAGGCCCATCTACGGCTACCGAAAGGGAATTTAATATTATTTTATCGTTATCCTTAGTCACTGCTTCCAGGAATATTGCAGAGAGAAAAAGATTTTTCATAAGATTGTTTCTGTCTTTGAAGTATCGCTAAGTCAATGACTTCATGCTAAAGTACACTGAGCTTCCAGGAATATTGCGGAGAGAAAAAGATTTTTCATAAGATTGTTTCTGTCTTTGAAGTATCGCTATGTCACTGACTTCATGCTGAAATACACTGAAGTCATAGAAACAGAAACAATAAAACTTTTAGAACCCGTTAAAGAATGTTTGTTTTCGCAAATACAATCTTGCTCCATTCGCTGCGAGCCCACGAGCACACTTCTTAGCAAATAATGCAAGCCTACAAGAATTCGTTTAGTTAGTCAAGAGCTAGTTATGCGACGTGTTGTGAGACACATGTAGAATTCGCAATTTCACTCTCGAGTCATCCTACCCATTCTTATTGACCGTTAGCCAAGAAACCTACTACGATTCTTTTTTTTTTTTAGGTGCCCTACGACTGTGATGAAATCTAGCATGCCGTGGAAGCAATATGCATTAGAGTGGGCTTGCAAAGCGATATCGTACACGTATATTAGAAAACGAGCAAGAACACATCTAATATCTTCGCGCTTAGAATTACGTTGCTTCAGGCGACAAATGTGAAGAGGGCAGCAGAGAGCCGCGGTGCAAATCTACGCGTTATGCAACCAGATTCTATTAACCTAGGCCTCACGTAGGGAAGTGCAATACCGTAATGCAGCTCTCTCTCTCTCTCGCTCTCTTTCTCTAAAAACGAAATAGCACCAAACCGATGAGGCAATGCGGCGAGGACATGAGTAGGGAGAGGAACTAAAAAAATGCGTATCGCCTGTTCACCAAGCCGAGCAGATTGTGTGGAAATAAGACCCCGAGACTCGCACGCGCGCCTGAAGCGCGTCCTCTTGCTTCAGCGCTGTCCCCGGCAAGTCTTCGCGTGCGTTGGACGCTGCTTGGCAGGCAGGCGTTCTTGCCGCGATAGCGTCTGTTTTTCGCTTCGAGCTCCAAGCATCGCCGCCCTGAGGGCTGCCACCGTCAGTTTCCATCAAACGACGCCGATGACGCTCTTGCGTCTCGGCTTTCCGCTGAGCGGGTCTCGAATTCCGTCCGCGCTCAGAAATGGCCTTCAATCAATAAGCAACCCGGCACACGATGCCTGTGTTAGGGAGGAGACAAGCACGGCTGGGAGCCTTACTCCCCCCTCCGCTTGCTCTCTCCGCCTTTCTCCCAGCCTGCCACCCGCAAATAAATCGGTCTCAATTAAAAGCACTTCTCGCCTGCTAAGGCACCGGGTGGTCTGTACCTTCAATTCGCCCCTCTCCTTTTTTGTCCCTATCCGCCCTGGTCCACCCCTTAGCCTCCATCCATCCTTTTAGCTCTTCATCAGCACGTTTCGCTGCTTCTTGCACTAACCACCCCAGCGCTTTCATCCTTACCTTTCTTCCGCCTCTTTTGCTCAGCGGGGTTGGCGCTGAGCCGGAAAGAACAGCGTTGGCGACCTCCTCTTCCGTCCCAGCTCTCCCCTCCAGGACGGATAGATTCATTCCTCAGAATTCGCGCGGCCTGCTGCAACCGCCCCGCCTACATTTTTCTTCGGGCCAAGCAAAGCCTAGAGCTAGACACCGCTGTGCTCAGGTTTAATCACGGGTCGCTGTTAAGGATCGCTGGATGGCTGCTGCACGCATTCACCTCGCATTTGTGCACATTTCTTAAACCTTTTTTATTCTTTATGAGTCACCTGAAAAGGCGAGGGAGATATATACGTCGGGGGACGATATCCTGTCAAGGTGCAAATGCGTTTCCTCGTCCCATTTAGCGCTGTTTCCGGGATGTGGGCAGAGAAACCGCAAGAACAAAACGAACGCAAGAAGACTCGTTTTGTGGTGGTCAAGCAGTCTGCACTTGGAACGGATGAGTTCGGGGCAAAAGAAAGCTGTATACTTTGGACTGGCCTCGGGCGGAGTAATTTGTATCGACCTGTTCAGCGCTATTTTTTGACCAAGACCACCTCTTAGAATTGGGAATTTGAAGCAAGCTCGAGGTGGGGCAGGAAAAAAATGAGATTTGGATTCCCTTGAGTGTTTCGGACTTAATGTGATCCAGTCAAGCCCGGGGGTTCTAAAAGCAATGTTATGTGTAACCTCATGGGGGAACGGGCGTACCAGGAATTTCGCCTGAATAATGAGACTTTTTTACTTGTTGTCATTTGCAAGCGAATAAATAAGTTTGTGCAGCTACAGGTCCAAGGGACACGGAATAAAAGCCCCCAGGCATTCCTGCCTCTCAAAATACGGCAGTCATGATTGTAAATGCATTGCATGTCGCAAAACAAAAAAACAAAAACCGTGCTTTGTTTTTTCCTGGTACTGATTGGTGCGCTTCGCGAGTTTGAAATAATGCTGTGGTTGACTGTGAGCCCGAGTCACGGTCTGGCTGCGCAGTTTTATAGAATAATATTATGAACTAATCCGATTCAATCAGCTCTGACCGTTAGAAGTCGAAAATACAGAGTTCCTGGGGCGTTTTAGCGGGACATTATTTAAAATCCAACCTTTTCCATACTAAGTTGCAGAGTAAAAAGCGTGTACTACAGACAATGTAGTTTTGCATTTTCTTCTCCTTTTATGTTAGTTATACTTCAGGGCTCGACTTGGCAAAGTAGCTTTGGACGATCGCCGCACGACGACGGCTCTGCGGCCTGTAAACAAGCCAGAAACTGCAGTCTGGTGGTAGTCGATCCACATTGTTCCGAGGTACTGGGGCCCCTCTAATGGAAATATTTCTTTATACTTAGCTGTGAGGTTTATGGAAATGGCGAAATGCACTTTATCAAACTGATAGAAGCATTACAAACTAAATTATTGAGGAGCCAGTGGAGTTTATCCATTACGCACTTTCTAGAAAAGAAATCTGTTTGTAGTCTAGGCGCCCGGTTCAAATGACGAAAACGTTCTGAAGAGGCACATATTTGGCTCTCTCTATGAATACGAGCTGTCTGTGGAAACACTTGCATTATTGAAGAAATTGCATGGGCACTGCGAGCGATGTGAAACTAACGACGATAATGCTCGACTTCAGGCTCTCGTTAAAAGTTATCCCGCTCAAGGAACTCCTCTAAAGCAAGTCTCAAAGGAAGCTGCCTCGTTCCATTCCTCCGCTTTATTCCATGATGTGTGGCGTGGTCGGGCAACACTGTGTGCGTTTAAACTCATTGTAACGCTGCAAGCTTGAATATACTGAAGCTATCCACAATCTCGAGGCTCACGAAGGAGATCGATGTCCCGGGGTACTTGTTTAAAAATAAAAGCGTCAACTCTCCCGCACCAGCTGTAAAACATATGCACCTATAGCAGCAACACAAACAGGATATTTCATGTACTCTGTAAGATTCTGATTTATCCTTTCAGCCCAATCGCTTCACTTTATTAATTTCATTTGGCCTGACTGAATTCATTACACCCTAAAAACAAACTGGCTTAAGTCGTTCACCGATCTTCTATTTGTCTTTACTAATTTCTCTTTTTTATTAGTGATTGTTGGACACGAAGTCGCCGTAAACGACCAGTTCAGTTTTCGTTCCTCACATGTGTGTTAAAATGGACAAGGCCTGAAAGCAGCCAGCAAAACGAAAATCTCCTGTTCTCGAAATCTTCAACCCTAGCCGCAACTCGTACGGGGAAATCCTCAGTCATTGTATCGACTGTCTGCGGTGGTGGGTTCTGATTCCGGGTTTCTCGCAGGTAACGCCATCCAACGAAACATTAGGAGGGAGGAACGACGCAGAAGGTATTACGTACACACACGTTAACAACAACGCACATAAAGCCCGCAAGACACCCCGCGGCAAAGTGAGGGGAAGGGGGGTGGAGGGGCAGGGGTTGGCAGGGGTTGGCAGGGACGCCTCCCTCAATGTGCACCGGGAGGGGATGGTTTGGATTTCTATTTATTCCCAAGGGCAATCTCCCGTCCTACTCCCCGAGCGTTTCACGGCGCCAGTCAGGGGAGGGAGATGTGGCCAACGGCTTCTGGGCAGTTCGGCGTCCGGCGGCGCTGCAATAGAAAGGACGCCTAAGAATGGAGAGACGTGCGGTGTGTGTATATATAGGAGGGAAGGAAGGGGGAAGCTTCGGGGTTTTGAGTGTGCTCTAATGTTTAGTTATATGCAGTGCTGTAGGTTCGGACGAGGGTTGGGTATTATACGAACTAAACCAAGTATGACGTTATATCAACCCGCTGAGGAGAACGTTTGAGATCCAATGAACAGCATGGGCAGCACGATGTGCTCGGCTGCCTGACATGGAAGCTGTCTTCACGATGCTTGACAGTTTTCTGGCAACCATAACACTGTGCAGAAATCGGCCGTTAACATGCGCGCTTCAAGAGCGTGTTAGCCAGTCACGGTGCAGCTACGCGACCAGGAAGTTGCCAGAATCAGCAATTATTTGATAATTCGAGACTGAAAGATGGCGAGAGCGATAAATTTTGCTAACAGTGTAACAAGTACAAATGCGTGACCCATTATGACGCTTCTTAAAGTTCAAAATGCGCAATGGCACTGTATACAGTAAAAGCGAACGTAAAATAGAAAATGTCGCAGAAGATTCTCAATAAACGGACATTTTGTGGTAAGGTTTATTTCCACGCTATCGACAGAACATTGGGGCAGTGCTTTGTTTTTCTGATCCGCGCTAATACTGCACAACAAGAAGAACGCACACTAGTGTTATGTTGTTCTAGGCACTGGTCCATGCAGAAGTGCAGTACAGAGAAAGGTCGCATTGCACCACGTGCCGTTTGTATGTTTATGCAGACAGAAAGTACGATGGTGCTCAAAGATAAGATTTAAGCCTCCTCTTCAATGCTGTATCATGGGTCGCGTATATTTGCACAACGGGAGCACATCAAGTGCACGAGCAATAGATGCAGCGTTAAAACAACAGCCTACTGCATCAATGTAAACGAGTATTCGGGTGTGAGTGAGCAACGAAACTGTTTCAGCTAGAAGTGTCGGCGATCTCCTAGGTGACAGACGGCAGTGGACATCAAACAAAAAAAAAAAAGAGTTCATGATGTGCGCCGCGTTTCGCGGGTAGCCAGACAACGGATCTAGGTGGCCGGATTTTCTCTGCTGCGTCAGGCGCCAAAGCAGATATATGCCAGAAGAACATTACACTACCACGTCTGCGATAGCAATAATAGCAACGATAGCACCGAACTGCTGGTCGTGCTCTTGTTGGCCTGGCATCTAACCATGGCGCAGCGCAGCAGCGAGTTTCGCGAACGTTTGATGGAGGTGATGGAATGCATTCGAGTGGTTCTTTTAGGTCTAAAGGCGTGAACAAGAGGCCCGAAGGAGCTCTTAAGGACTTCCATGGTTTCAAATGTGTAGTTCAAGAAAAAATAAAGAAAACGACAATTACAGTACGCTTTTTTTTTTAAATAAGAATATCCTGGTTGCAAACATATAACGCTAAATTTAGCATAGTGATAAAACAGCAGTTTATAGAATATTTCTTTTTGCAATACGAGGGAACAAAAGTGGAAATGAAAGCTCCAATCTAGTGGTAGGCTTCATCAAGTAGATTCTACCTTGGGGCGCTGTCCTCGGGCAGGTAAGTACATAGAGAGTGGATGGCCTGGGCATTCAACTTAAGCACATGGCTCGCGAAGTTTAGAAATTAATCCTAAACGACATAAGTAATCCTATTGCCCTGGCACACTCGGGCGCAGAAGCCTCGTGGAAACCAAGCCCTGGTGGTGGAAGAACCTCATGTATACCATTCAATGCAGGGAGCAGCATGATTGAACGCAAAGTGTTAATACTAAATGGTGGTATACGGCTGTAGCAAACAGACGCTGATAGCCCAAATTATGAATTTCATAACTCCCGTAATTGCTTCATGCAAGCCCAATATTGTTTTAATGTAGGGCTTACAGAGTTTTAATTCCTCTGCTGAAGGATTCGAGCTGACTCAGCTCTTCGCGACTCTTCGTTTTTGTACGCGTCTTCCCGCTCACCAGCAATATCACATTTGTGAGAGAGACAATTTAATTTTATCATCTTAATCATCATTACTATCACCATATTCCTACCCTGAACTCAATTTGCGCGCTTAAAGAACCAAAGGTCCGTGCTGAACAAAGAGCTCTTGCCCTCTTCGTCTTTTGTTCCCGAAAAACTACATTTTTCAAAGCATACAATCGGCAATACAAATATTTTAGTTTTCCTCGCTCAATGAAAGGTGCGCCTGTATTCAAAGACTGTATGCTTATTACCGTAAGAACCTGCATTCGCGTCAATCGCAAGGACTCACAGTATTCGCGGCGAGCGTCATCTGGCACGATATTAACATGAAATCACAATAATAATATAGAATTCACGCATGATTGCTGAAGCTAGAGGTATAGGACGGAAGCTACCGGCCTATTCAGCACGAAATCATGCCATGCATGTATATTATGCCATGTTATGTTAAACCACGACGTATGATACCAATGCAGATGTTTTCAGACGCTGGCCAAGCTCCGTAAAATGCACTCTCATTTCGTGTTTTTTCTTTTCTGAATACCCTACTCAACTTAGTTTTAACGCCGAAGGTAAAGAAACAATGCCTTTCTTACTCAACATTCCCACTATTCTAGGTGAACCAGTTCAACGGCTGCATGACGTGTTTAAATACCAATTTAAAGACGACAGAAAGGAGTGTACTTGTATCAATCAGTTACGCGAGTTAGCATTCAAACATTCAAAGGTTAGTAGACTGTACAAGGCACGAGGTACTATAAGGAAGGGGGGGGGGGGGGGGGCAAGAACACTGTTCAAAATACCGCACTCCATTAGATAGGCCACGAATTTTGTTTCTGTGTATGAGTAATGAATATATGATCATATATGTTTGCACGACACGTTCTTTCGGATCTTGCGAGGAATATGTAATGTCCTCCCAGTGAATTCTGAACTCCATATCACCACCCAGTCAAGTCTGTGGACTTGTCCTCCCATGAAACATCCATTCAAAGTGTTGCAAGAGGAAGCATTTGACAATGCTCCGAAGGCTAAAACGGACTGGACTATTTGTACGATAAGCACGCGATTGTTTCTGGCGTCACCTGAATCCGGACCAGTACACCCTTCTAAGCAAACGCAAATCGATTACAAAAAAAAAAAAAAATACCTGCCAGTCGCGCTTTCATGTAACTGGCGTGACGAAACAGACCGTAGCGGAGAGTGGAGAGGAAGTTAGCAGTGCTTGAAGATGGGGAAGAAGAGGCGGCCAAAATGCTGCGTCGAACACGACGAGGGTGGTTCAAGTGCACCGTACCGGCGGACAGGGAACAAGGGGGTTGCTGCACCGGCTCATCGTTGAGCGAGCGGGTCGAGACTGCACACTCGAAGCGACCAGAATTGGGAAAATGGGGGAGCAGTGCGGGGGAGGGCTGTTCCCCAAACTTCCTCCATCCACGGTCGCAGGGGGAATATGAGGACTGCGCCCGGCGCGTAAAGATTATCGCTGGGCCACCGGGGTCCGAGCTTTCGAACCACATCTCCCAGTCTTTCCCCTCGAACCTCTTCAATCCGGCCGTCTAATCCAGCGTCTATCTTCCCTAGAATCGTCTTTGTTTGTGCTCTCGAGGACCGAAGACGCACAGGAAGCGCCTGGAGGTAGCCTCTGTATTTGGCTTCGACACCCTATGCGCTAGGGACACGTACGTTAAAATGCTTGTACTTTTTTGATATCCCCCCCCCCCCCCCCCATACACTACATTTTGGTTCATGCTTCCAATTTTCAATATTTTCACCCATATTTTCACATTGAAAAGCTACTTTTTGTTTTCTTTTACTTCGTCTTCTCTATATACGCCAGTACTTTAACAGTCTGGCTTTTTTTATCTATACGTTCCAGAGCTAAAAATAAACTAGAATAAATATTCTCAACAAGCGTGAACC
The DNA here is from genome assembly GCF_055883805.1 of Amblyomma maculatum. Classification (NCBI taxonomy): domain Eukaryota; kingdom Metazoa; phylum Arthropoda; class Arachnida; order Ixodida; family Ixodidae; genus Amblyomma; species Amblyomma maculatum. The sequence continues at coordinate 139,997,286 of NC_139345.1, forward strand.
AATGACCAGAGCAAACAAAGAAAGCAACATCTGAGCGGGAGAGAGCCGCTGGGAGTTCCATGTCACAGAAACGCATCTTACAAAAAGAAAAGAAAGAAAAATGGCTCTGGTGTCTTAGCAACAAGGAAAACAAAGAGAGAATTACCTATTAGGAAAGAACCAGCCGCGTCGTTTCGACGTTACTCAGCCTGTCTAGACCTCATAGAGAAAATAATCAACGGCACCAGCCTGAAGTACCTTGTTTTCTGTGCACGCATTACAAGGCCCTCAGAATATTATTTGCTGTTCTTGTGAATCACGCGAAAACATGCCAGAGCTTCGCAGAGGCGTAGTCAAGGGGGAAGGAGGGTTAGAACACTCCCCGAAATTGTCGGAACACAGCATTCTCCTCCCCCCTCTTTTCGAATTTTCCCATCAGTTTTTGTTTTCATTATAGCTGTATAACAACTACCCGAAAAGTATTTCTGACTATGCCCCTGATGCTTCGTGAGCACAGAGTGATAGCAGAACCTGTCCTGGATTCGCATCTCATTTTTCTCCTCAGGTCCTCTATTTCACTAAAGATGAACCTTTTGTTTCCGGCGCTTGCTTTCGGAGGTTATATAGTTTCCCATACCAAGTTATTTGGGACTCTGGAAGATTTTCGTTGTCAATCTGTAGAGTCACAGAAGCCACAGGGAAAATGAATTTGTGGGACATGAGGTGTTGTAAAGTTAGCAGTTTGTTAGCAAAGTTTGGGGTGAAGCTAGTAAAAAATGCCTCTTTATGAGAAGACATGGATCCTCTGGATAATGTAAACTTGGGGGCGTCCGTCCTTCGAAAATACAAAATAACCTGTGTGGCTTCAGAGAAGCAAACATGATCCACGCACACAGATTCTGAATTCAGGCCTAATTTCGTAGCTTTCACCTTAGGTGCCTGTTTCGAGAGATTTGGGGACGTAAAACTGACTATAGATACATCGCAATAGAAAAAAAGTAAGAAAAAAATAAAAAGAAAACACGGGGGTCGAATACCGGCTCTCCCGCGCTTATTTGGCAGGCGGGGATTGATGAATGGTCTCCCAGCGCAAAGGAGCTTATACGCTAGTTGGCGCCTCTGTGTAGCGAGGCACCAGTTGAAGTATATCTTTGCCGTTGTTCGCCAGAAGTGCCACTCTACCGCCGTTCGACGCAACGCCAGACATCCGAGTATTCAGGCGCACACTCCACTGTCGGGAGCGCATAAGCTTGCGGCGTAGTCTGTAAAGCTCTTTCGGCTTTCTGCATAAACCGATCAGCGGACCGACCGAGTCCATTGACGCTGCTCGAAGCCCGTGACAAGTTAGTCTTGGGGAATAGGGGAGCATTCAAAATATGGAGGTTTATTTTTTTTATTACAAAAGAAAAAAATACGTGAAGAAATACGGAGTGGTGTATGTGTGCGTGCGTGTGTGTCTAGGCATGAAAAAAAAAAAAACGTCGGGGAGGCGACGTTTCCTATCTGGCCGCCCCCATGCGCGGTGTGAGTTCCTGAGTGACGAGCGGCGGTGAGGCGTAGCACGTTTGTCGGTAGCCGTTCCTAAGATGGCGCGCGTCGCTTGTTTGGGTTTTGGCGGCGTGACGTGTCGGGACACGTGTGGCGGCACCACCACCTTGAAACAGGGGAGCCACTGTACGACGGCGGCGGCACGAAAAGAAGATTGGGGATCCGACTCCCCCACCGGGAGAAGGGCGAAAGGGAGGCAGTGAATTGGGAAGAGAGGAGGGTTGCCGACGTAATACTCTTCAGCCGCATGTCGAGATTGGCGGAGGACTGTGAATGTTTTTGCCTGTATGAGAACACTGCGCGGGGTATTTCCGATAGAGGGGCTCCAGAGCAGAAAGGTTAGGTAGAAACTTTGGGGACGGATCAGAGGAATGAGAAAGAAGGAAGAAGGGGAGGGGTGGTTTTCAGACGGATGGAGCATCGGAAGCAAAGCGCGGCGCAGAGCTTCAAGTGCTCTCCCCTGCATTCGCAAGAGGAATTTCAAAAGGAGAGAGGCGTACGCAGTGTTCGTTCACAAAGTGGTTTTGGCCGACTCCTTGTCGTAGGGATTGATCCGCGCTTTCACGCTTTTGGCTCAGAGTGTCAGCGTAAGAGCATGTGCGCGCTTTTATGTACGTACGCACGTCTGTGCCTATGCGATGAGATCGGGACAAAAGAAACATACGGTTCGCGCGAACTGGAGCGGTTATACGCCAGACAAGGATCGACCTCGGTGGGAATCGGATCTGAGTAAACACGAATGGGCTGTCGCTTCAGATCCTTCTCGAGTGCTTGCATTGGGACAACTTTGGCTTTTCAATCGGTTATGCAAAGCCTGAGAGCCTTACGGAATTCTGATCGATGCGATAAAGAATATATGTCGAGGAACCATCTTTGGAGAACAGCATTCGAGCCATCTAAGCGGACTTCTGAGAGGCCGAACTTTGGTACGTAAATATTGTTTATTTTTAAAAGGTTAAGAGAGAGAAGTGATGTTATATAGTGTTTACGTTTGATGTTGCAGTTCAGGGTTACTTAAGGATTTCCAAATTGCGCTCATACTTCATTACGAAAGATTCGATTTCTTTAGCGAATGGAAAAGTATATATTTTAAAAGCTCTATTTTAGTGTTACCCGCTGTAATTCTGGTGTCATTCGACCCTTGAACAATGGTTAAAGGAGGCGTCTTTCCTTGGTGGAAACAGTGCTAACGCAAGACGGAGCAAGAAAGCAGCACAAACTCTTCCCATTTCTATAATTATACGCATAATAGATATCTTACATCATTCCCCTGTTCCCTCCCCGATTTTTAAAAAAAGAGCCGATTAGGTTACCATGGAAGTTTTAACAGGTATGCGCAAGCACAAAAAAAAAAAGGTACTTTAAGAAGCATTGCTGCTTCCCATCTCAACATTATATAACTGCTCTGAGCGGGTGCACAAAGAAAACGCACTTTTAAGCGCTGCTTGCCATCTAAACATTAGTCTATTAACACCAAGACGAGCATATCAGGATCTTACAATGTCCGACAGTTGCCTCATAAAGACAAATGTCTCAGTCAGCTGGGCTTCAACAAGCCTCCTGTAAAGAAATATTTTCAATATATGCGTTGTATGAAGCCAATAAGAGAAGGGATGCCATTATATTGTTACGCTTGCTTCACTACGTCAGGCACGGTTGGGTACGTCGAAATAGCAGAGCTGCAAGGTGATGAAAGCGGACGTCGCTGGATGCCCAAAAGTGGAGCGCTTGCCAGACACTTCAGATTTCTCAGGCGAGACCGCGAGCATGCCGCGCTCTCGTGTTTACGACGGATTAATGGTGTCAATATGGTTAATGTTTTTATAGTTTAATGCTTCTTCAACGAAAGTGATCTTATACTTTAGTATTTATCAGGGAAATGAATAAAAGATAGAGAGAATTGGCACAGTCCTCCGATTGCTTCTTTTGTGTCCGATACGTGTCACCTAAATACTTTTCAGAAACTAGCATTTTCTTTAATAAAAGCGTTTGGTAAAAATCGTGCATATAAGCAAAATAATGAATCAAGTTATCAAGGGGGCAGTTGTTCAGCCCTTTGTGAAATATGGCTGCTCAAAGCAAGACACGGAAAGGTAATTTGACCTGTTTCTGTAGTGTGCAATATTGTAACGACGAAAAGACTGGTCTCGTTTGCCTTATATATATATATATATATATATATATATATATATATATATATATATATATATATATATATATATATATATATATATATATATATATGACAGGCTCATTCGGAACCTTAACAGCGTGAATAAATGCCGTTCATTATCTCCAGAATTCGAGTTAGTTCTCCTCAACACCGCGCCATCTAGTTCTTTGCGTTGCTTTCGGTGTCTTTTTAATTATTTTTCATTCACAATTGTCTTTTTTTTTATATTTTGCTGCCAAGTAAATCTAACACACTCGGTAACTCAGTAGGAATGTGAGAACAAGAGAATGAATCTTATATCATGAGGAATAATATCATGAACAGTGATCGTCATCCTAATTCCTATCATCATTGTTTTCTCTGCTGTCTTCGTTTTCTTTTTTTTTTTCGTAGGATCATCATGAATGCGTACAAAATAGCGCGGTAGCGGCGGCGTGTTGAAACTGGCTGGTGGGATCGGTGTATTAGGTAACAAACAAGGTATCATGCAAGGATCACTTTATTTTATTTGTGTAGCCTTGCACTTGCATTTTAAGCTCACTATATTTAGCCGCGTAAGATGAAGGTGAGTACGAATTAATTTACTTACAGTAGTAAAGAAATTATTTACTGTGGCTACGTTAGCTGTGAGCGCCTAATAAGAACTCAATCAGGTGGAAAAAAAGAATAGACTCTTTCTAGAACTGCCAAAATAACACAGAAAGCTACTCAGTTTGTCGTTATTTCCGAGGCATGGAGTACATACAGCAATCTTTTGTCGTTTGTAAGGAGTCAGAGATATAGAATGTTGGAATAACAGAACCAATATATATATATATATATATATATATATATATATATATATATATATATATATATATATATATATATAGCAAAGGACAGGATGGACGAACAGCTGGGGGCGCAGTTTGTGACAGGCAGTGCTAGAAATCTCTACCGACCTCATATGAAAGAAAGGCCACTTCACCATTAAAATAAATGCCAAAAGAAGAGGAACAAATTGCGCCTGCCTTATATTCACTCTGCGTCTCACTTCGTTTTCTGTTTGCATTCAGAGAAACAAGGAAACACAACTGCCTTTCCTGCGCTTGAGGAACCTCTTTCCTCTGCCCACAGCGAAGCCTGTGTTTCTTCAATGCCGTAGAACCCGGAAAAGTTGTACAAACAAGAAGAATAAAAAAAGTGAGAGAAGACTTGATGCCTCTTCTACTCCACCCCTCTCCCTCGCAACCACCATTCGTGATTTGCGCTCTCCGCCGAGTTACATACAGTGCTCCGCAATCACTCTCTGGTTAAATCCTAAAAAGAAGCGAAAAAAAAAAAATACATTCAGCCAAAGCCAGTATATGAAGCCCTTTGTCTCTGCGCGAAAGGAAACGAGCTTGAAACACACTTCGGCGCGATGCCAGCGGCAGCGTCAACGGCAAAGGTCGTTCCGATGCCAGCAGCAGCGACAGCAGCGGCCAGGAAGTAAAGGGGGAAAGCATGCTACGCGAGCGCGCGCGAAGTCCATGAAAATTTGTCAGCGCGGCAGTTTTCGTCCCATTTCATGACGGCGAGAGCCTGAGTGCTTCTTCTTCTTCTTCTCCTCCTCTTCCTTATTCTTCTTTCTATTTCTTTGTCTTAGCGGAGAAGTCACCGCCGGCTGTAGCGGCGGCGACGGCTGACGCCTGGCGAAAGACGCCTTGCTCTGAGAGCGATTCCGCACCCAGGATGCCGCGCAGGAGGAGGAGGAGTTTGAGCAAAAGAAAGGGAAAAAGCGAGAGAAGGAGCATGAAGGAGAGAGAAGGGGGAGGGTGAAACTAAAAGCGTGCATCTTGAGTCATTTGCCAACGACGCGTGAAATTGGAGTTTTTCCCCGTCAAGGCCTGTTTTTCCTTTGAGTGACGGCTTAAGGAAAAGATACGCCCCTCCTCAGCAGCTCCCAGCTGCCCTCCCTCAGCGCTGCATGCCCCCTCGGTTTTAGGGACCGTCTCTCGGACTCTAGCGTTTGTGTGTTCACTTCACCGTTCAGACGCAAAATGGGAAGAAGGATGACGAGAGGAACAAAAGGATGGAGGTGCGGACAAGCCGGGTGATGATAAACGCAGATGAACAGACGAGGCAGGCGTCGAGACCACCCATGGCTTCGCGTTGGATCCTTGCCGCTCAGTTCGGTTAATGCTCAGACTCCCTCCACCAGATTCCGGTGTTCTCGCTGCTCTCACCCAACGACCGTACGCACTAACGACATTGTGGGCGGTGTTGGGTGCTAACAGTTTTCAAGTGCCCCAGGGCCGCTCGGTTAAAAGCTCGTTCTTGAATCGAAAGGAGCGCTTCGTTGTGACGGCACGACGTTGTGTATTTGCAATCTTGTGACGGACAAAGCGATGAGTATATTAGGATGAATGGGAAAGGAAAACAGGTTCCACGTTGCGTTTGATTAACAGACGACGTAAGTGTGTGGGAGAGTAGCGTGTCTGAGCGGCTGACATCTGGTAACTGCAATGTATTTGCTCCTCCGCTTTTTAAGCGAGGTCATCAAACTCTTAACTTCAAAGTATACTGCGCACAGAAAATCAAGGACGTGAAGGTACAACAACAAGCGCTGACTCGCGACTGAATTCATATAAAATGAAATACATCTACATCGTATATGCCTGCAACCCTCATATCTAGGACCATGCGCCGTGCAGAAATCTGCCCTTATTTTATAAAAGCACCTTCACAAAAAGGAATACAGATTTCTGAACTGCGCATGGGCATAGATATGACGCTTGAAGGCATATAAGATGTGTTTCCTTTCATATGAATTCAGTCGCGAGTCTGCACGTTTTGTAACTTCACGTCATTGTTTTTGTCTGTGCAGTATACTAGGGGGGGGGGGGGGGGGGGGGAGAGGCGGAAGATATGTCTGAACGACTTGCCCAACAACGCACTCTTTTAAACATCGAACTCTACTTGGTAAAGGGAAAATGTGCGGTGCGAGTGACATGTTTGTGTCATTCTTTCATTGAGACAAAGCAAACTAAACGACATTGCTTCTTAGAAAGAAGCAGTCTCTGAATGATTATTTATATTCGCTAAAGAGTATAGATGGCTGCGTTACCGGTATCGTAATTCTGAGTTGATATCAGCTTCGAAGCTTTCTCAACCAGTTTTTGGAAGGGCTTCTCTAACATAGTACTTACTTTTGACTATAATATAAGGCTCGGAAAATTTCGTCTGGTATTTCCACTGAAATTTCCGGACCATAATATTTTATGAATTTTAGGGCATATTGCAATTTTCAGCTGGCATCACATGGGGCCGGATTTTGGTTCCCCGTTACTGTTATATATTGCAGATTACTTTGCTCAATAGGCTTCCAGAGCTTTTCTACCCCTTGATTTCACCACTGCTGATCGGCTTGGCGAAGCCTTATATTTCTTCCTCATATGCTACATGATAAGCTTCCGCTCTTTGAAAGCTGCCGCATGTGCCACCATGTTACCAAAGAGCCGACCAATGAAACTTTGGCTTCTACGCCAATCAAGCGCTTGTAGGTTATGTCTGCTTGCTCACTAACCGGCGAACCATATTATTACTTGGGTAAGCACGCTGGCTGTGTAAGGCAATAGCTAATCTAACACGAAATAAAAAAAGATAAGGTCTACCCGGAAAAAGTGGAAAACCAACTCGTGTCACATGGAAGAATAATGTCATGCTCTGCACAACAAGTGACGGCGACCAATCTCAAAAGAGTGCTGCAGGATAGCACCTAACACAGTGAGTTGGCGTATCCAGATATTACGAGTATATTACGAGGAGCCGCTTTTAAGCATGTGGTGTGGAGATTTTGTGCCTAATATATGAAATATAATACTCCCAATTCCAAACCAAAAGCGAGTACTAAATTTTCATAATATTCTTTTTTTTCTTTCCAGGTGCGCTCCTGCGTGCGGTCGTTGTGCCTTTCTACGTATTATTTCACTGCTCTAAATCGCTTCGCAGGAAAAGCTTGTTGGTATTGCTAAGTACAATTGTTCGCCGTCCAGTGGCTGTGCAGGGGTGGCAGCGAATGTTCCCTCAGCGGGCTCTGCCCTGTGGATTGGTAGTAGTTCTAGCTGCCGGAGACGCCCTAAACACAAGCGCAAATATTTTGGTTGTGCAGTGAAACATGCCGTCATATGAAGGAGGCAGTAAGGAAGAATGAAGGGGCATTAGGGCTCACTTCAGGAAATGGCACCTAAAGACAGTCCTTGTTAAGCCCCTCGTAACAAGGCGCGTCTAAGAAAGACCGGGGAATGTAAGCTGTACTTCATCCTCAGTGAGTTAAAGACGATTCCAAAAGTTTTCCCTAAATCATAAATATGTCGTTATTAGAATTTATATGCACTAGGTGACATGCTCCAAGTCTGACTGATTTCATTGACTTCTTCCTTTTTGCGTCTGAAAAGATAGTCGGTGATATTCTCACACGTGGAAGATGCAAGAACGTACGTATGATGAGTTTGGTGCGTGCTGGAATAGGAAATAGTACGCTCTGCAGAAAACAATCAAGATTTTCTCGATGAAGTAAAAGCTTACTCCGGAGTGTAGCCTCAATACATAAATATAATGTTTTGTACTTGGGAGTCTTTAACCCCTAGCCTCTCTTGCTAATGACTGCACAGGCATTTTGGTAAATAAAAAAAAAACAATATTAAATTATGCAGACCGCTCAGCGGCACGCTCTCAGATTCATTAACATAAACATAAGTTTATGCTTTCTACAGATATAGCTGTAAAATGATACTGCCTATAGCTACCATGCGGCATCGCTACCAAACGGGATTCTCTGCCACGCGGCAACGCCGATCGAGAGAATCGACCCATTCAGTCAGCCGTGTTGCCGTTTGGTTACCTTAGTACTGTGAAACTACCCTTCGCCAGTGTGCACGCGTTCGATTCGTCGAGATGTGTGGCAGCTCGCCTTGAGAGCGTCACATAGCGCAAAGTTTTGCCAGCTAAGCGCTTGCCCACCGCTTCGGGAGCAGTCGAATGGGTGTTGTGACGCTGGGCGGGTGTTCGATACTTCGGTAACGGGAACATTAACGTGGTTCAGGGTTTTCTAAAAGTGTCTGATGGGAGAACGTCCACAATACCTTGACACCTGAACTCTGTGCGCCCAGAAATGTATAGTGTATTGCTCTATCTTCACCGTCATAACGTTCAAAGCGTGGTCGGAGCAAGACACCACTAAACTCAAACGCACTGAATCGGCAGAAGAATGAACAAACAAAATCCTGAAACAAACACTGAAGCTGTTAGACACTGTCGAGCTAGAATACCGAGCATTAGCACAGGACTCTAGAAATAATGGTGTCGGGGTTAGAAATCCAACAACGGCAATGTTTGGTTTTCGGTTGGGTTTAAGGGGTTTAAGGTCTGAAAGCGACTCAGGCTATGAGAACACCGTGGAGGACTCCGAACATTTACACCACTTGGGGTTCTTTAACGTGCACTGACACCGTACTGCCCATGGCGCCTTCCTTTTCGCCTCCATCGAAAAGCGGCCGTCTAGGACGGGAGTCGATGCCGAACCCCCGTGCCTGGTAGGCGAGCGCCCTAACCACTGCGCCATCCCAGCAGGGCAGTCGCGGCAATGTTTTTTTTTTTTTTATTGCGAAAGCAATACTGCTAGCCCTTTTCTGCCATCGGTGGAGGTCGTTCCTTCGCTTCGGCACAACACGTGACAGCGTGACGTCACGACCAGAGGAGAGCAGAGGCCCCAACTCGTCTCTTCGGCCGTAGTCGTTCCTTCCCTCGGCGCAGCGGCTACCACGTGACAGCGTGACGTCACGACCAGAGGAGAGCAGGGGCCCCAACTTCCTCTTTGGCCGTAGTCGTTCCTTCGCTCGGCGCAGCGGCTACCCCGTGACGGCCTCGTGAGGGCGCTCGCTAGGAGAGGATAAACGGGGCGCCGATGTCTGAGGAGTTGTACAAGGCGTCGCTGGAGCGACGTGCTGACCGCAAACGCCGCGCCGTGCCGAAGAGACAGATGAAGAAAGGCAAAAGCGGTTGGCTAAGCAACGCGCCTATGCCACAGAATGGCGAGCCCGGCGGTGTTTTACAAGTTCACAGAGCGAGAGTAGTTTCATGGACTCTCTGAATGCCGAAGAATCGTCTATGAGTGGTACACAGCGAGAGTACTACACAATGGGGTAGCAGTCCAGACTTGGTGAAGTACAGACATTCGAACGACTATGTAATAATAATAATAATAATAATAATAATAATAATAATAATAATAATAATAATAATAATTGGTTCACAAGAAGGGAAGGGCGCAGAATCTGTGACACTTGTATCTGTGGACACCTGAACCACGCCGTAAGGGAAAAGAGGACGATGGGAGTTAAATTGTAAAGAGAGAAAGAGGAGCCGTAGTGGAGGGCTACGGAGTAATTTCGACCATCTGGGGATCTTTAACGCTATGTAATTACCAGTTTTCAGATTAAGAGTCACTACCTTATGGACTATTTACCACCAAAGCGTCTTCATTGGAATAAACAAACAGTAGAAACCATGTTGTGTTCAGAGTAAATTCTTTAGTTGCACAAAAGCGAAGCCATGCCAAACCACCAGCAGAGCCAAGCGCGGCCAGGGAGGTATTGCTTTCGCAATCACTGAGGCTTCCAGAGCTAAGCCACAGCTACTCTTCTTTTTTTAATGACGATGTTCGCGGTGCTGTTGCAATTAGTGGCTATGTTATCACACCGCCTGGTGGTTGATGGAGCAACGCAGATGAACCTTAGTGAAGACAGCGATGTTCGCTGTCTTCACTAAGTTGAAGATGACGATGCTTGCTGCCCAACGCGAGAGTGTGTTGCAGTTTTACCTCAGATGCGGCGGCGGCTATAGAGCATCGCTCTCACTATTTGAGGCCAGGGAGATTGATCCGTTCGTCCCGGCGCGAATTCCAACCCCAACAAGTTTGCTACATCCGAGGTCACATCGTATGCAACCTTCTTCGAATGGTCACGTGGTTGGGGCAGAAATAACGCGAAACTCGCAAATGAACATGTTAGAGTTAACGTTCTAAAACTGATCATGGCCTAGATTTGGTTAACCTGATTTAATCGTACGAAATCACGGAGGTAACCAAGGAGATTCTCTGGGCAAACTCCTACAGACGCTATATGGATCTACTTTGTCGACGTTCATTGAATTCCACACTTCCATCAAGGGACGTAATTTTCCAACAAGGAACGTCTGTTGTTTTTATCGCCTAGCTTGGGTTATCTTGGGTTGAGCAGAGAGTTTAGCTTCTCTCTTATCGTTTAATCAGCCAAAGCTCCTTGACGGATATGTCATTTCGCAGCTAGCTGTACTGTGCATTTATAGTCGTCTTCAGTATTGCTTGATTTATATTGACGCCGTTGCCCTTACCATTGAAGCTCCATCCGCCGATAAGGCCATTCGGCTTCTGCAGACGATGGGCCTGGCGCACTTTCCATCCTTCCTGTGGAAACGCAATAGAAATAGCACGGCTGTTTATAACGCATTGCATGACGTCAAGCATTCCTTCTCTACTCGGCGGAGCGCAGCTGCGGCGAACGACAGTGCGCGAGCCATTTGCTGCTCAGAAGTTGAGACGCACTCAAATACTTTCGAGTATAACGTCGTCAGCTTCTATATTACGCGAAGCACAACCAGACATTATATATAAGGCCCCGCTTAACTGAATCATACGAACGTGCTGTGCTTGTCTGGCCTAGAGGTGGCATGTCTGGCTCAAAGTACAAGGATCCTGCAATGTTTCATGTTGATTTGACCATTCCACGTGAATTGAGAATGCCGACTTAGCAGCTCCTACAAAGTCTACCATATCACTACAGGACTAGACATTGTCCGCTCATATCAGCTGCCTGCTACCACCTATCAAAGTCATGCCAGTGATTTTGGCGCTCGGGATGAGACAAACATTTTAGGAGAAAGATGTCTGGATTGGGAATTTATTACTAACGGGTGTCAGGGCATGCGCGAAGAAGCTGACAGAGCAGTGAGGAGAAACCATCTCTAATGGCTTCACACTCCAGTCGCGTTGAAGAAGTGGTCTGGATGCAGCCGAGGTGGAATGTCGAGCTTACAACGGGTCACGAATGAGCGATATCGGCGCCACTAACGTGCAGCCTAGGGAAGATAGGACGAATGACCGCGGGACTTTTAACGCAAGCAAGCTGCACAAAAATTATGCAAAGGAGGTAAGGACTGCCTCTAGAAGCGCGATGCCCCTCTGTATTGTTTCTACTTCTCTGATGAAGCACTCTACTCATCCCCTTCCTCTATGTCACACTCTGCACTCCTGCTCCCTAGACAATGCTGGCTCCGCCAGGGCACGTGGGGTACTTAGGTAATTAAGGCATAGCGCTTCAGGCATATATGCCATCGGCTCAAATCAATGCCTCAGATTACCTCAGCTTGAAAAGCAGATGCACGATAAATGGGAAACGAAGTGGTGTATGACACCAGCCAGAACGCTGAGATAAGAATTGCTGTGGCTTAGCTCGGCTAAGCCCGGTTATGCAAGCGATGGCTTTGTTATGCTCGATGAAGTCCTGGTGCTAATCCACTAAACTAATTTACACTGATGTAGACTACCACATGTTTTGTATGATTTATTCCCGGCTTGGGTTTGAGGCGGCAAATCCTCTTCGATAGTGAGGGGAGTAAGTGCCATCATTTCGACCCCGGCCATCCAGGAAGTCATATATCCAAAGAATCATCACATTCAGTCTGGCATCTACGAAACACTGTCGAAGCACTGATTCTGGGGCGTAGCTCTTCTCTAGCTGTCTGCGAACTTCAAACAAACGCCTCACGCTTTTATTTGGTCGAGCGGCTACACACGTGGTTCCACTTTCGCTCCCACCTTCCTCCTTTCCCTTACGGCGGGGTTGAGGTGTCCACAGAAAACAAGTGAGACAGTTACCGCGCCTTTCCCTTTCTATAAATCAATCAGTTCCGCGTAGATACGAGACGAGCGAATGCCGCCTGTCCGCACGAATTAGCGACGGCGGCGAGTTCCGTGGAACGTCCCGTGCCAGACACGCCCACACTCATCCATTTGAAGGTCAAATTTATCGCGCTGATGACCTCGGCTTGAGAAGGCTATTAAAAACGGCTGTGTTAGAATTGTGATTTGAGAGCGGGAAAATCTTGCTTTTATAGTAATGTAGTACGCCTAGTGATGCTTCATGGGTCACAACGTTCATGCACATCGCCGGCAACAAAAACAATGAGATACAGATTTTCGCATAATGAACTTGTAAGGCTTTCGGAGGAAAAAGTGGTCATTTCACGAAAACGCACGTTAAGCGCTACAATTCAGTCGATGCACCCCTCCTAAGAAACTCTCCTTTACTGAAGAGTAACTGGCTGGTAGTGACGTCCGGATCATTGTTGCAGGCTTTGTAGAAGCATTAAAGACGAATGAAAGATTTTCAAAAGGACAATGGAGACCCCCTTGTGCCTATAACTTGCGCAAAACTGTGGGTACATTCTCAACTGAATTCACTGAGCCTTACCTGAGCTGAGCTGAGCTGTGGTACACCTTCTAGCCTAATGAATTTTTGCAAGAGTCCTACCAAAGTTCAAAATGCAGGGTAATTTTTGCTACACTGTTACAATTTGCTTTCGTTCCATGCCATGGATATCCTTTTTTCGTTGCTTTGCTGCCTTTCACATTATCAGGCTGTTCCATGCCCGGCAATGGTTGTTCTTGTCGCAGCAAATTACGGCTAATTTCCTCCCAATCAACAAACACCAGCAACGCGGGCGCATTCTATTTAAGACACGCGCTTCCTACGTCTAGAAGCATTCCGAAGCAACGCCAGAGGAAGAGCGAGAATGGGTAAGCCAGTGGAGCAAGCTCCCACTTTACGCATTCATCAGTTGTCGCACGCACTTGTGAAGACAGTCGGATTTCTAGATTGCTCCAGGGAACAATACCAAGAGAGAAAAATACACGTGCTGCGTCGACAATTACTCAGCCTAGAGACGAAGCTGTTCTTAGGCGTGCATTCTCCTTTCGCTTCTCTGAATTCTGGCACGCAGTTGACGATTACGGGTTACCGGTGCGCTCTTGTAAGCTCACTTGTTTTCAACGAGATCCTCGCCTAACTACTTACGAGCCTGAAACGAGAAACTCCTGCCCGAGGGGCCAACTCTCGCGCCGAAGACAAGTGGAGCGAAAATTGACTTTGCCCAAATCGCCTAGAAAGAAAGAAAAAAAAAAGACTCGGAATCACTGCTCGCAGTTTGACTGGCAGGGGTTAAGAATCACGAATTTTAGGATTTATTGCAAGACTGCTTCAAGCGCTGTTGTGGCGACGCCGGTGGTGGGGCGCCTGGGGCGCGAGACCGTGCGCGAGCTTTATATTTAACCGTTTTACTGGGATTTCCATCGTGGGAAGGAAAGATTGTTATTAATCGTACCACCGGCATCCGTTTGTCTTCGGGGATGAACCCCGCGGCGATTCTCGCGTAACTCCCCGGCGCTTCGTTCCTCAACGCTCGATAGGGAAGAAAGGGACGAAAGGAGGAACTGAGAGGCTTGCTTCAGACAGAGAGAGAGAGGGAGAAGGGAGAGAAAGAGTAAGCTTGAGAATTAACTACAGCCGCAGTGGGGGCACCGACAGGGAAATTAATGAAACGGGTGGCAAAGGGAGGGAACGAGGCAGGTTCAGTGGGATGCGGTTGCGAGGTGTCAGTTGTATAGTCGCTCCCCCTTTACCGCAAAGCCTTTCTTAAGAGGAGGCGCATGTCTAGGATAAGCCACAAAGACTGGGCTCTAGCACGACCTTCGTTCTTAATATCTGTAAGGATGAACGGGGACGATTTTACGGCGAACGTGATTCCAAAGCCATGCGCGGTATTTGCACGAGTTGAATCCCGCAGGCGTTTGGCGCGTGGCAATTGATTTCGCGTTTTTCTTCGTTTATCTCTTCTCAATGTAGCTATAAGCCTCGCTTCTCTTTTAAATGAAGTTGGGCTGCGCAAGGAAAGTATTCAGGTGGACTATTCGCGTGGTCTTTGTCATCGACAGCAGAAGGCGTTACGTCAGCTTTATACATTATTTAACCTTTTTCTATATGTAATCGGGTTCGATTACGTTCTAGATCACGTTCAAGTCTCTCATTCGCTAACACTGTGTGAAGGTTTGTATTGTTTGTGTATTCAGCGATCTGGAAACTGGCTTTCTCACTTCGTGTCGCAATGTGTCATCGTATTTCTGTCGTTAAACTGTAGCGTTTCCCAACGTAGTCGACATACTTTGTTATTCCAGGGCGTTGTGGTTCGCTCTGCGTACTGTATCTCTGAAGTTCGAAGTCAGCTTTAAATTGAGCGCAGGTCAGTGAGGTGGTGATTTTGTTCAACGTCTGCCGAGCACGTTTGTTTCGACACCATCTCGATGTTGTTCAATACTTTGTGCAGCCGCAAGTTAATGCAATAAAAAATTTGTTTCAGTACCTCTTTAGCCTGGTCGTCAGCCTTCTATGGCGTTTCCACCACCACGCTACAGCATCGGTTGTAGTTGCGCATGAGTGCCGAATCCGACGTAACATTCACTGGTATAAGAACATTTAAGACTTCATATCATGCGATCCGCTAGATTTTTCTAAATGAAACCTAAATAGCACCCGCTATTAAAGTTTGCACATTCAATGTAAATCCGAATTTTCAACCCTCCGCGATTATAACTCACAAATTAAAACCGCAGTACATGTCAGCGGTGATTTGTGCTGTGAAAGCTAAAAATTTGAGAAGTCAATAAATCAGTTTCAAATTTCACTGCACCAAATTGGCACCAGAGTTCCGCAACCGGGTCTTGTTAATGTATTTTACTTTATAGTGGAGACGTTCGGAGCCCATCTCAAAGTAATATCTTCGTTTCGAAAGGACGGACGTATTAAAGAACTAACATGGCCAACTGCTTCTGAAGTTTCACCGCAGTTATTACACTGCAGATAAGATAAAGCGTCCTTGTTTCTTATAATTAGATGGTACGTTGTCTCTTTTTGAACGTTTAGTTATTATTTGCTTAACCTTTATTCCTAAGTAATGCTGACTATGGGGTGATCTATATACGGAAACGTGAGAATAATTGGAGCAAACGCTTTATTTTCGCATTAAGGCCACGCATAATGTTGCATGCTAGCAGGAGGAAGGTCTATTCTAAAGGTATTCGCTGCACTGCACTTATCTAGTGCGTCTTTAATAGCCTGAATTGATTTGGGATGTTAAACCTCATAACGGAAATAGTTATCTAGTGTAAAAAGCATCGGGAAAATATTGATAAAGTAATCTAATCTCTTGTAGTTTGAGTTCTGAGAAGGAAACCGACCGCTGTGGGATATTTAGGTATTATTGTGTTTTAAAGTTAGTATCTTTTTATTGGTATATATCTTTAGAATGCAAATTTAACAAAGCACCATGCTCACAGGTATTTCGTGGTTGGTCATCGCAGTGACAGTGTTACCGGCGGTGACATCATTCAAACAACGTTGCAAAAGAAAGAATATTATTGCGGAAACGACAAAGTGGTCGAAATGGGATCGAACCATTGCACTTTCTGTTCGAAGTCATGTGTTGCTTCTACGCGACGGAGTAACCTTCATCGAGTGCAACTGTTCAGAGGCCTTATGTGACCTCCTCAAACCTTAAAGTGGACTACTACACATTGTGTAAGATGCAGTTCAAAGGCAGACTCCTCCCGCACCACTAATGTATCGCGGGTAGAGAAAGATTTGCCAATTGAAGAGATCAGTGAAGAGGTCCTTTGGACAATGGTTTGTTTTAGAAGTTATTAAATAAATGCAGGGGGGGGGGGGGGATGCTACTTACCGATTCACCGCCGAGGAGGTTTCTTCGCCGATGCATTGTCCTTTCCACGGTACTACAAAGAATATTTCCAGTGAGGTATCCTGTTCTCCCCTCCCACACCGCCGCCGATTGTCGTGGACGCTCGCAAGAGCTTGTTCATTTTCGGTTACGAACTCCTACTCCCGCTGCCCCTCTTCCATCTAATCAGCGACAGGGTTTGCCGCTTTCTTGCCGGGATTTATGTGAACGCGGTGCGCTAGCCTTCACTTATTTGACCTTTACAAAGTCATCATTGTCATCGCTAGCCTTGGTTAAGAGGATCGCGCTAAATGTGCACTGGAATAAGGTGGTTATTCAAACATTGGATCACAATTGTATTAAGCCCTCTTAAATAGCACTACTATTTGCTTCCACCACTTCGCACTGCTGATTCACCCTACTCAGGTGAAACCCCGGCTTTTTGTCAGTTCTATTTCCCACTGCTGATGACGTATTATTTGTGACAGCTACTTAACAACGCATAAATTTCATATACTGGACTTTTATCACTTCAATTTTTTCGCATAATTAGGTGTTCCTTCATTTCTGCTATTTAATTACAAAGCCAAAAATCAGCTAAGGGACTTCAATGCGCTTCAATATTCCGTCCACACAGGTGCCCTGCATTACGTTCATGCGCCTCGCGATACATTCGCCTTTGCGATGCAGTGCAAAAGCCGCGCAGTGTTTGTAAACCACGCAGTGTGTGGTAGTGAATGTTTAGCGTCCTCAAGAAACCTCAGTATCAAAGTGTAAGCGTTGCGTTCTATATGAAAACACGCTCGCCTTTGTGAATTCAAGGAGCAAGAAACATGTTTGTTACCCACTTGCGTTTACAAATGATGTTAGCATGAGGTAAGTGCACGAGTTCAAGAAACGTTCAATTCGCTAAGCTAGAACTGACCCTCTTGAATAGCGCTAGGTAAGGAGTTCCTCATATTTCTCGGAGTCCTAAATCAACCGAGAGGTATGATTTAATTCCTTCAGCAAGCTGCAGTTCATTATACAAAGCAAAATAAAGGTATAGTAGCTGCAGCGGCAAATACAAAAGCTTTACGATCGCAGTTACAAAAGTGTTTGCTATACCTGCCCAAGGTCTCGTTCTATAAATCCTCCACGGAGCGCTCGATGGTTGTGGTGGGGAACAGGGGAGGGTAGGGGAGGGGGGGGGGGGGGGGGGGGCCCTTGCACGAATAAATGAGATGTAGAAGAAAGATAGCAGGGATGGTTTGCGGCTGATGGCCGTTTCTGATAGGTAATATAGTGGTCCACGTGTTTGCCTTCAACGTGGGTTAGTAGAAATATCTGATTCAATCGGAAAATTTAATGATGGTTCATTTTTCAGGCATAACGGCGCTCCTTGGTAAAGCCGCATACACTGTTTACGAGGGCGGACCGTTCAAACATTGATTTCTTTTACCAGTACAACGCCAGCACGACAGATGGCCTTGCCTATTTCGGTGATGGAACATTTCTGTCTTTTTTTCTACGCATTTCTAAGGACACCATACGCATCCGAGCGTCTGAAAACATGATCGAGGTGCCAAGCCCTGTTATTATTTTTACTTTTGCTAACGAGTTTTATGCGACACGGATGCTGTCCTTGCTGAAAGTCGCAGAGCCATTAAGCGAGGTATTGGGATTATTCAGAATAATTATTCCTCTTGTTTTTTTTTCTCGGTACAAAATGAAAACAGCCAAAATTTTCTTTAAACACTTATAGTTTATATGGCGATAATTTTATTATGCCATAGTCTTTCTGCGCTCTTTACCATCCATACTTCAGCCGTTCTGCAGGGCAACACTGAAGCACTCGTGACAAACATTTTTCACCTAGTATCCACAGATACTGCGCCTTTCCCTTCCTGTGAACCAACTATTATTATTAATAGATTTTGTTGCCTAGTTATAACTTAAGCTCTGAGTTCGCGCTTCGTCTGAAGCAGGTTTCATGCACGCTGTAGATGCATAGTGCTCAGGGACAAAGTAGATTAATGAAACATTCATTTTCTAGACGTTGATGTCTGGCCAGCCTATCGCGTATTAAGTGTCTCGTTTTAAACCCCTGAATATCCACTGAACATGATGAGCTGAAATGAACGACTATTAAAGTTGCGTGAACGTGTAAGCAGCTCAGCGAATGTCTTTTGTGGAAAATTATGTCTGACAAGGTATTATACCACTCAGTGTAATGCTGACGTGCGCCAAAGCATTTTCCAGTTCAAAAAATAGAAATACCGAGCAGGAAGTGCTAGAAATCTCTAAACATCGCTGAATTAAATATTTGCATCAAAGAAGCTTACTTGCGGGCTTTTGTTTGGTTATTTGGTCTGCGAACAATACAACAAATTTTGTAAATATTGTAAAAACAGTTTGTCTCTTTTGATCAGAAGCAAGCTTCGACAAAACAATTTCTTCCCGAGTTTCGAAGCAGACATAAGAATGAAATATTGTTATTCATCGGCAATAAACACGTATTTTTCTTTCAGCAAGTTGCCGAAATTCCTTAAAGTGCGATTTGAGGCGTGTGCTACATTAACTACAAAAAAAAAATTGATTTTCCCCAAAATCTGAAACTTTGGACTATATACCGAACTCCTCTCAAGCATCAGGCAGAGAGAGGGGGATGACAGATGAGGTAAGCATTTCAGAAAGGGCTATTTATTAATCGTTACGAAGCTCGTAATTATTGGCATCAATTGGTCCCCGGGATCCGTCGTCAGGAATGAGTTCGCACACTGCAGTTTAGAGCGAAAATCTTCCCAACGCTATTTGTAATAGATACAAGCCATATTGAACTGAAGAAAGCTTTGATGCACTTTAAATCCTCAGGGAATCACAGGGAACCGCTCCGAATGGGTCCACAATTTCCTGGCATATTCGTAGTCCTTCCTACACGTGGCTTGACCGCCAACCTTCGCTCCCCCGGTGGCTGCGGGATCCCGGTCGCCAATGGGGTGAAGAGCGAGCAGCTGTTGCAGCCGTCGTCGCCGCTCTCACTGTTTTTATTTCCCCGATGCTAGGATGGAGGCGGCGAGGGTTTTGCCCCGACTCCGCTGGATGGCGCCGGCGCCAGCGGGCGCGCGCGGCGCTGCTCGGTCAGGTACGACGGGAGAGGGGAAAGGGCGGCGCGAAACCCGGAGCTTGAATCCCAGCGCGTGCGAGGCGCCCGCAATATTCGGCTCGGCACTCCGGACCCGGACGCAGGGCGCTTTGTCGCCGCCGTCGCCACCGCGCTCTCGCGCCCCACCGGAAGAGGACCCACGGAACAGACCGCGTGTTGAGGCGGCAGTGAAGAGAAGTGTTCTTTCGGAGGGTGGGGGCGCGCTCTTCTTTGATCGCCGCCGACGAAACGCCGAGACGAGCGCGGGACGCTTTTGACATGCCCTGCCGCGCACTCGTTCCCGGGGTTTGCTGTCTCGTCAGGGTGGGTTGTTCTGGACCTCTGATCGGTGCGTCGTGTCGTCGCTGATTTGCCCTCTGTTCGACGCGGAGAGGAACTTGTCAGAGGTGTGTCACTCCGAAGCGAAGGAAGGACAGCTGCCATGCCTCGGGGACGCTCGGTGTTGGTGCTTCTACAAATCCTCGCCACGCTAGGACGCTTGGCGGTGACTGCTCAAGACGGCAGTGAGTAGATGCTCCGAAGTATTACTCCATACTACAAGCATCAGTATCTGCACTGATTTGACGCAGAAAAAAGACAGGCCCCTGGTCTTATCCTTATATATCGCGCTTTGGTCATTACAAATTCTTATCTCCCTTGCGGACATCATTTCGTCTGGTCCCTGAGAAAAAGAGGACTACTAAATTTTTATCAACCTTGAAGTCTGAGGAATAATATTGCCGGCACAAATTTTCCCTTGCTTAAAGTTTTATTGCCTATGATTACCTACATTTCCGGCATAACAGAAATGGAATAACTTAGGTTATTCCATTCCAAAGGCAACTCTTGCAATTTCGCTTCGCAAACTAGGAAATAATTTATCACTTGCTCGAAGATGAGCGTGTTAAATTTTTTTGTCATTTAAGAATGAAGGGATCAAATATGTCTTGGCCGGGGAACATTGAAATAATACAATTGGCGCCTATGTGGTTTTGAGGACAGGCACCACCCCGGAAATAAGGACTAGAAGTTATACAATACATATTCTTTCCCTACAGTATAGCATGGCATATAGCCATACACCATAAGCAGCTATAAATCCCCTGGCTTCAATAAAATGCCCACCTTTCAAGGGACGCATACTGATGATTGCGTTTCGCCAGCTGACTAGTTATCCTGAGGAATTTAATAAAATAATCTAAAAAGAGTATTGTAAAACATGTCCGTTTTAGAGGGGTAATTGAAAAAAATATACAATAATTTGAAAGCAAATTTTCTTATGAGTGGAAATAAATGAATTCCAACGGAAGAAGTAGCCGCAGCACAAGATTACCAAACCAAATGTTTCGCAAAACCTTTGAGAAATATTAAGATTTGTCCTATAAATAACGGACACTGGTTACCATCAACTGAACAAAAGTAAAATACCCTCTCCAAGAACATAATTTTTTTTTATATCGCTACAGATTTTAATGCAGTATTAAAAAATGTGGCGTTGTAGCGAAAGCAAGAAAATTGCACTAAGCACAGAATTTTATCTATTACTAGTCATTCCGACGAAAACCGCGATTTTCAAACCCCATGATGAATACCTAAAGAAGTGTACTTGAACCAGAATAAAAAGTGAGCAAGTATTTCATGGTGTCTGGGGATCAACATCCCCGTATTTAGACTGACTGCGCAAGCATCGAACGTAGAATTTGAACCTATAATAATTACTCCTATTTTTTAGATATTAGTTCTGTTTAATTTTTGCAGTGGGTCTTATTGTTTTTTGTTTTTTTTTCGGAAAGACGGAAGTGAAGTGCGATCAACAATATCTAGTAAATTATGCTTTATTGCTCTTGTGCTGTTCGTCTTTTACATTGTGAAAATAAGTAAGAAAAATTCATATATATATTTTTTAAAACACTGCAGCCTCAATTCAGCAGATAGAGGTTCCTTGCGGAGCTTGTTTTCCGATTTTAATATATAATTGAATTGGCTGGAGGTACTCCTGCGGGGAAAAAGAAATACACTGTGATTTAGCTTGTAATTATTTTGTGTTACGCAGGCGCGATTTTTTTTCTTACGTGGTACATCCTTCTCCCAAAATCCCTGAAAAGCAACGATCCATTAAGACTCTCCTTCAACGAGTGAAAAACGAACATCACTAAAACGTTAAATAATCTGTACTCTCTTGGCGTTTTACAATATGGTTGAGAACGTGATTCGTTGCTACCTGGAAAGGCTTACAAATTGGTTACTCATACAGGCAAAACTATTTCGGGATTTCATAGCGAAATGTCAAGATGCCTTATGCGTGCTGTTCTGTAATTTGAAATTTGCAATTATTCATCATGATATTTCCGCCGGGAAAAACGCGGAAATATATACATGCTTGACATTCACTATGCTTTCAAACATTAATAATTATTCTCGTGAGTATAAGTGGCATTCAATTATATATTATTTCCCTTAGCTGGCAAGAGAATACACTACGTAAAGAGTCAATGCCTGCCAAGCCTTAGTCACTTTATGTAATTAATTCAACTTAAACTACACCTTCGCTATGTATTAAATAGTATCATTTCCTTAACTTCTTAGGTACTATCCCCATTTTATTTAGAAAAGTGACTTAAAACAATACTACATACAATTTCTTTCTACACTGGTCGTGTACCCCTGCCATGCGCTCTCATACAATTGTTAGCACGGGCATGAGGCTTTGTTTTCCCTCAAAACAATGAGAAATATCAGGAGAAAAAAATTACTTTACTTGCATTACTGACGCTTTTTTTGGGATATTGAGGAACATTTCATTGCGATGCGTTGCATACAAATATTTTTACGCTAATCTCCAAAAGCGATTGAGGTATACGAAATTAATAAATGAATATGTATTAGTCCTACTCATCTAAAGTATTTTGTGCTTTAAGAAGCAGACGTAAAAAGTAACTTTGCTTCAAGCTAAGTATTTTTACTAACGGTACTGAAAATAATAAATGCGGAAAAATGCTTTTCCTATGCTTCCGCACTAGACATGTTTAGCGCTCCAAACGTAATCGAGTTTGCAGGCTTGCTCGAAGAAAAATAAGGTGTGCCTGCTATAAAAGTAACCACTGCATGCATCGTTGGTGGGCGCTTCACACGAAGAAAAAGAAAAAGCCTCCCGCGGACTATTTAGTGCAGCATTATTTTTCTATTGCTGAAGTTTTATTCTTGCTATGAAGCAGCTCACATCTGCTCTATACAACAAAACTGGGGTTGAAGGCAGGCCTGATTTTTCGCCTGTCAAGAAAACCGTTTTTCTGTAGCCAAACGAAGCCAATAGCCCACAAGCCTGAAAGTTACAGTATAAAAACGCCGTTTATATTTTTTTAAGAAATTCGCTATATCAGTATGTTTAGGGTAACTTCCATATTTTTCGACAAATTTGCCTGCATCGATTATGTAGAATATCTCCGACATGTCAACTTTTTTTTTTTTTCAGTGGAGGGGGCGGGGGTCCGGGTTAGCTCTGTTCTTCAAGATATGAAGCCAAACTTAGAAGCAGCGGCAAGGATAATCAGTATGGAGGCATCAATTCAGGCAGCTGTTCTCTGTACTGCCAACATCATTCTCCATTTACGCTAAGAATCTCAGACCTGCGCTCATAAAGGGCCTGAGTAATGCACGGTTGTCTGGAGCGTCTCCGAAGCAATTAGGTACGGCGTGCCCTAACTTCCAGCCTTCCAGAAAACTAGGGCTGGTCCCTATCGCAAACGATTGTGCGCAGAACGATAAAACGTTAGTGTAGAAGCTTGCTTACTAAAACGCGATTTCATTTAGAGCCAAGCGCTTGCAGCATTGGTTTTTATTTTAAGGTTTAAAACCAGAAATAACCAGGAACAAAGAAGTGATGTATTATGTTCAAGCACAAAGGTGAGGTAATCTTTTTACGTGCGCTCAAATGATCTTTGTTATTTATGTTGCGAAGTAGGCAGTTTAAATATTTTCGCCTCGGCAGGTAAGCATCTATTTATAGGCGAGCGCGCTTCTAATCTAAAGGAACAATTCTTAGATAGAGCAAAGCCAGGGCCTCCCCACTCCTTTAGCGGCCTTTACGTGAACTCGACAGGAGCGCGCTGAGTTGAGTTATCGAGTCGAAAACCGGTTACAGGGTTCAAGTAAACGCTGTCGGGTCGGGTCTGGAAGTCGCGAGGTTGAGTCAATTCCAGCGCAGGGAATGGGTTGACTCCACTCGTCCCCACTGCAAGACGCATGTAAACGCGGTCGAGTTGCGTCGGGGCATAGTCGGAGAGGGAAAATGGTATAGAAAGCGCTAGATATGCGCGAAAAAAAAAAACGGAATCGGGTGCATGCCTGCTAGGTCTTCACCTCAATGTGAGGTGCCGCCATCGCCGCTCGTCTAGACGCCCGTTGGGTCGGAACCATCTAAATCCCGTTGAGTCGAATCCACTCAACTCGACCCCCCACCGTCGGGTCCATATAAGCAGCACTTTGTAGTATATTGGACTAATCATTGTCAATTTTTTTCCTCCTCACCTCCGTTGTCCAGAACCTGAGACGCGAAAACTGGGAAGGAGCAATGAGTTCAATGGGTTATCTGCTATACTATACTGTACCAACTGCAAATGCATACAAGAAAGTGAAAACAAAAAATATCTACCCGTCTGAAACGAGAAGTATGCGATGGTGTTAGGCTGTGATAGAGAATGAATGAAGATGTATTGGAGTCTAGAAGAAGTTTTCACATTTAGGCCTCCGGGCGGAAACCTTATATTTAGGGCATTCGCGTCATACAGGAAAGCTGCCGGAAAGCGCGATAGCCTATTTACTTGAGTGGGCTCGAACGACGGAGGTGCATTTTAACACCAGTGGCCCAAACTCGCTTTTTTCCCTCGTGCTATGCGACGAGATTGGGTCTGCGGCTGCTACTGCGAAACAAAATCACAAAAAATAAACGCTATGAATAGCTGACGTTTTAACACTCAAACACAACAGCAACGGCACAGGTGTATGCATGTTCACCTTGTGTGTGGGATGCTCTAGGATTTGCTGGAAAGGGCTGGAAGAGCTTAAATTTTAATTAGGAAATGCATTTTAACCAGGATCTGTCGGGATGTGAGTCGCTGCGGACGGCGTCCTCAACACCGAATTTTTGAGCAGCGAGCTCATAACCAAACTTATCTACAAATTCCGTCTTACATATTATTTACAGAAAGGTAGGTAGGCACCACGCATTTTAATTATTTCACTGCTCCTGACGTCTCTCTGCAACGCCGTCTACGGCGCAAGCATCCAAGCAGTTGTGGTCCCGCAAGTGAAAACTGATTTCCGTTGGATAATTTGTCTCTCAGCTATTTCCTCGCTAATTCTTCCGCTCCGCTGCCAATTAGCACCAAGGGAGAGCAATGAGCAGTGACATAATTGCGCTGCTGTGAAAAGTTGTGAGGGGCTAAAGCTCACACACATTCACTTATAGCAATGCAAGACCGCGTTCATAAGATCGATATGAACGATCGATTATCTGGACTTACACCTGTTTGGGTCGCTCAGAAATGAGTCGCAAGGACACCGAGTTGACACTAAAATAGTGATTTCACGACCGGCCATCAACACTTCTTTAAACGAAAGCGCAGTCTTGTGGAAGGATGGGCCAGGTGCATTTAACGACTATGGGCACATACGATGTACAGTGTTTGGCAGATATATATATCCCAAGGTGTTCGCTTTCAAGACCTGTTACAGGGCTCCTGGCAGCACATGTCTGGTAAATAGGTTCGGGAAGAGTGTGAACAAGAGTTTGCTTCACCTGCGAGCTTGCGAACGCTGGATATGCGCAGAGACCTCTTACGGTACCTCATATAGTCAAATCCTTTTGATTTATGTTTCTGTTTCTTTTTTACAAAGATTTTACATGTAGCGGCCCAGCTTTTGTTTAGATAAACTGTAGAACAGAAATGATTCACTGGAGAAGGTAATGGCAACCCGCTCCAGTATTTCCTGCCAAGAAAACCCTATAAGCGTGGCGTGACATGGTCCATAGGGTCACGAAGAGTCGGACAACTGAACTGGAACTGGAAAGCAGTTTACTCGGCGTGATATGCCCATATGCCCAGAACAGAAAGCGCAGAAATATTTTGTCCTTTGGGGAAAAAAGTAATATCGAGGCTACAGGCGTTGTTGAATAAAGAAGATATTGCTTGAAAATGTTCTCAAACTCAGAATTCTGCCATATTCTACAACTGGCGCTTGTTTCTGAGAGTAACGAACCCTGGACGTCGGGCGAGGTTTGTCTTAGTCGCAGCGCTGTTTTTGCCGGGAAAAGTGCCGGGCTACATATAACCGTTTTCGTTATCAACCACGCAATTTGCCGTACAGCAGAAAGAAGCCAAAAAAGGTTTAAAGCAATGGGCTCACGCTTCAATCGAAAACAAAACCCAAAAAATGTTCGTTTGTTCCAACAAAATTGATGGACGGGTTTTGGTAGTGAACTGGATTTGACTACGAAAATTTCTTTAGTAAGGACAGAATTTCGTTTGTTTGCCATGGAAAAGTACTACAGAAATACAGACTACCAAAGTTGAAAGGCTGCATCAAAATAAAACCTTGTCCTTATGATAAAATACAAAATCTGTTGTCGTATTTTTGAAAAGGTTCTGCTGATTTTCTGACTATTTACATTTTGCCTCTTCTTGGTTCACACGGTTTTGTTGAATATATCCAACAGCGTCTGCAAGTGGTTCTAGGTATCCTGCAAAAATGTATGCAGCACATGACAAGATTTAGTGAAGAAGTGACCAAGCAAGGATACTTGTGATTTTTCACAAATTAGTTCGCGACCTTCTACGGAGAAAATATACTAAATTAGGTTCTAGGAAACCTTAGTGCCAACACTGTCCATATGTTATAATGACTTGTTGACAAAAAGCCTACTGACGGTGATAGCAAGGGTACATGCATGAATATTCGTCGAATTATGTGAAGACTTCGTCTTAAAAGAGCGTAGCATACCCACTACAATTCTGTTGTACCCCCATAGTATTCCCGAGCCTTGCTATGTAGTTTTATCCGGAGATGTCGGACCTGTTATTTACGCTTGAGTGCGTAATTATACGTCCAGATCGTTCAATTATTTTCAGTTTTTTGTTTTGCCTTACACAATGCAGCGAACTGAAAAAAAAAATTGTTGTTTTAGTGTCGATACTAAAATCAAAATCTAATTGATAATTTATGTTATCTTCCCTGCTCCAGCGTTTGTACATGCTTTCTTGTCCTGGGCGTCGTGAAATGAGAGTGAGCTACTCACTTTGCCGGTACTCCTGCCTCATCTCCTCAAGTCATATCAGGATGGTTTGTTATATCCTAATGTCACTTGAACTGATAATGCAATTCATGTCTGTTCGGGACGAAAGGCATCATAATATCGAAACAGTCGATGCGCACTGATTCAAAAAAGTTTGTGCTTTTTCCTACTGAAGTCCCTGCCCTCCACACGAGCAGATAAACTTTAAAAGTCGCTACATCCCCCAAAATCCTAGCAATAAGCCTATTCAGGTGCACTGTCAGGCTGGCACTGACACAGCTTGCAGCTACAAAGCCGCTCAAGTGTAACGTCTTTTATGCGATGTTCTTTTTCTCAGTTTTCAATTTCTGGCGCAGGCCGCGTGTTACCACTTTACTCATTTCATTTTTAACTTCAATGGGCGCGGTTCACTTGAGCCGGCTCTTCTGAGCCAAATGAGCCGTCGAGCGACCCCCTTCTTCTCGGTCTAGTCGGAGCCATTTTGGGTAATCAGGTCGCTGTAAAGCTCATTGAGTGCGTCTCTACGTGTCTAGGAAGCGTGAGCACAACCCATCACCATTCATTTCTACCTGAAATAGTAGCGATTACACGTTCGATGATTCTGGAATCCAAATTAAATGTTAAGCAGTATTTTCCTACCTTACTCCGCTCGCAGTAGAATACCTATACATTTTAAAATACGCTTTTTGTCTCCTATCAAGGTTGAAATAAGGTATTTTCATCTTGTTAGGCTGACAGTAAGCAGATCAAAGGCGCTCGTCTAAATCTTAACTTGGAGAAGCATAAAACAGGCTCCAATTAGCCAATAGAAGGATATTTTTAGCCAAAGCCACTCCTGGAGAACAAAACAAAACAAAAAAAAAAAAAAAACGAGTTGAGCGCCTGTTGGCTTATTTAGAGTCGTAAGCGACGGCTGACAATATAAAGGATACGTATGCAGTTATTTGATGATTCTGGTAGCACAAACAACGTTAAATGTTTTGTGATATGGAGGCAGGCTGAGCTGAAGTCGCAAAAGAGAGCGACATTTTTTTCCTAATTTGCGTATATTCTGCATTCATATGGTACCCATTGTTTTCTACTATTAAAACCAAAATTACCCGAGTTTTTTTGTTTCAGAACATTTATGTGCACAGGCAACATACAGCAGCGTAATGCCTGAGCACGAATCCAAAAAGTTTTTCCAGCATACGCTTAGATTTAATGTAAACGTTACTTGTTTCCTTTCCTGAGTATTCGCATCATTTGCAGAAATAACTCAGTAACATCCCTGAACATGCAGCTTTTAAAAATAGCTACATAACCGGTGAAAAACGTCATCCAAAGAAAAAATGAGAGAGTAAAATGCAGCACAAAATGTGAATTTTGTTTATTTCCACTCCTGTAATAGCCTGCAGGCTGACAGTATTAATGAATAAATGAATTAATGAATTAATTATTTAATTAATATACTCGAGCTGTCGCAGGTCAGGTGCGCACGGGAAACAAATCTCCCCAAAAATCTTTACGTGAAGTGAAAAATTATTGGGCAGTGCTGACTAAATTTATATATATATTTTACTGACTATCGCTGTGGCATCATATAAAATAAGAAATCTATTTCTTGCTTTAAATTTTAAAATCCAATTGTTAGCAGAAGGTTTAATTATTGGTATTAAATAAATGGTATTATCTGGAACCCACACAAAATAATGCAGTAATAATGCACTCAAATCCATGAACGGCAGTTGAGCTAAATGGGAAAATTTATCGCGTTGTGATACACGTAGTTATACGTTAACATTTCAATGATACTCAGAATCCGTGTGATATTTCTAAAAACTAACGGAGAGAATATTCTAAGTGTGTATCACCATAATGTTTTTAAAACACGCAAGTTGATAGAAACTGCATTCAGACTCAAACATATATTTTAGTCAGAAGAAATCAATCACAACTGTGACCTGTATCTACTCTTTGTTATTTGTTACTTTCACTAGAAAGCATCCTCAAATGGGAGCATATGATATATGATTAAAAAATGTTTTTATTTATTGGAGCTTAATAAAGCAGAATATGTTTCTCGAACTTGGTGGGATTTGCATCAAATTATTTTTATACACGGATAGCCTACACTCGCGATCATGATTAATGGTCCTAGATTCCTACAGATGAAACCCAGACGATGGATAATATTGAAATGTTGTAATGAAAATACAATTCAACACTTATGAAGCGGGACACAAGTTCTAAAATATTTCAGCGTGATACTTTATAAATGTTCACAAGAGCATCAAAGAAAAAAAAATGAATGAGACGTAGCTTTTTCTAGGCATAAGTCTTCTTTGAAGATTAATTTTCAGAAAAAAAAAGCAGAAAAGAAAGCGATTTATTACGCACGGTTGTAAAATAGGCTTACTGGCGCATTGTAAAGTCTTGAACTACGTTTATTTTTGCGATAGCACCAGCTTTAAAAGGCAATTAATTTCTCACGACATCTGATTGCGCTCTCAGCACTGTCCTTTTTCTACCCTTCGGAAAATATACCCTCCGGCGTTTTACATGCAAGAAAATCTGGAGCCCAGGAATTTTCGTCACGTGTAGGTTGTGAGAAGAACAGAAACACAAGAACCAATATGTCGGTGGGATCAACTGCAATCTTCGATAAATAAAAACAAATAGAGCGCAGTGTTTACTTTGGGTTCGATTACCCCTAGCAAAGTTTGAAGTTCGACGTGCACGTAAATCATATAACTTAGAACTGAAAATAATGCTTTAATTATTTTAATTAATTTCTTAACCTCATCCGCCCACCTAACTTTCTACCGCCCCCTGCTACGCTTTCCCTTCCTTGGAATCCAGTTTGTTACCCTAAGCGAACATCGGTTATCCTCTCTTCGCACTACGTGTCCCACCCATGCCCATTTCTTATTCTTGAAAGTAAAGGAAAATAATAGATGGGAACTAGTAAAAGAGTCGCTCACGCCCCCAAGCATGCGCTCTATATTTTAAACATACGGCATTCCTTTGTTTCGAAGGAGATTCTAGCATTGCTCTTTTTCTTCAGGTCCTGTGCATTATACATGAGCAAATTCTTACAGTTTTATATAATGCATTGAAATATATATAAGTCTTCTAAGTTCTAAGAGCACACTTTTGTGACGAACTTTTGAAACCGTGTATGGTCTTTCAAACGGTAGGCTATTGACAATTCTATTCTCAATATGCATTCAAAAGCACTGACATTAAAAAAATGCTGCTCGAAATAGACCAGTGGAAATTTTAATTATCTGCCCCTGTAAATAATGCGCAAAGGTTATGCACTGTTATGCACAAGTTTTATTCCCGTTCTGAGTGAGACCTGAACTCCTTGAACCATCCTAGAAAAGCGGCGGACATGTTCCTCCCTATCATGCGCTATTATCAGCAATAATAAGCTGCGTTAGCTGCTCAAAATGACCCAGCTTTAACGAGCGAACACACCCGCCGTGTTGTTTATCACACATTGCCTCTGAGATATTATTTCGGCAAAGTACTGTTTGGAGAGCTGGCCAAGGCGTGTCCGGGTTTGCATCGCTTTAATGTGGTGCGGCCAGCTTGAGTAAATGCAAACGTTTGACTATAGTGCATTGTTTTCAACCTCGGGATTAGGGCATTCGCATCTATGAAAGAAAGTGAGAAACGCTTTCGGTGCATTCAGTAGCGCACTCCGCAGGAGAAGAAAGAAATAGACGGATGATTAAACTTCCCTGTAAATCAAATCCTATAGAGAGGATTGAGCTACTTGAGAACCTATCCTGCTTTAAAGTAAATACGTGTACGCTCAAGAGGAACTGCAAGGAGAGCTGGAAAACGAGTGCCATCAACGCTTTTCCAAAAGGCGGAGCTTATGTTTCGCGCTCTTTTTTAAATGTCCATCTTACAAAGGCGAGAAACTTTCTTGGCTCATGATCTCCAGAAATGTCCTTACAAAATGACACTTCAGAAAAACAATGTGTCCACCGTGAATCGAACCACTATCCTTCAGATCACCTGCCGGGCGCGCAAACCAGTGCTCCATGCCGGGCTTTTTTTATTCTTTATTGCATGGAAAAACATCCCTAAAAAAGAAAACCTTCATTTACTAAACATGATCATGTCTCAAATTACAGGGTTGGTTAATACACGCCCGCCATATCTCTAACCCGACGCTTCACCACCATCAAAATATCAAAATTCAGGGAGGCACACTAATGCACCTATAGTACGGCAGCCAGTTTGGAGGTTCTTGGCTTGCAGCATATACACTTCTCACCAAAGCACGCTGCTCAGGAAACACAGATTTGGACGATCTTGGTGGCTCGGCATGTCTTTCCATTATACGGCTTTTTCAAAGACCGAATAGTCCCATCAACAACAATAGATCATAAGGAACAACATAGTTTTTGTCAACAAGTAAAAATCTAATAGTATATAGTATAATTTCATTGTCCTTAAGAGTTCGTTGTAGTATGTCCAAAGAACGTAACACCACGGTACAGAATAAAGCAATGATCAATTGTCTCAGGCACATTACACAGACGGCAACTGCAAATATTCTGTGTATTACTTGTATCTTCCTCCTCTCATAATGCTGGACTTGAAGGACATACGCAGGCTTTGCAAACATAAAAATATGTTAAAGACCCCTCCCCTAGAAAACACTGAAAGTTCCCTACCCATCCAAGCCTAGTTTTGTCGCCGGATAGGTATGATTTCTGAATCAAAGTAGGCTGCACTGTTGCGAACTTGGTGCAGCGGAAACCCTAGGTACTGAAGAGGGCTACAGACCCAGCATATGCCGCCGAACTGGCTTGGCCTAGTACCCCAATGACCCAACCAAAAGCCTTTGGATTTATTTAAATGAGCAGCCGCGCCTGATACTGTTTAGTCAAGTTTGAAGTCTCAAGACCACTTCTCGCCGGGCGCGTGAGAAACCGATCGTAATTGTCCTTGTCAAGGGTCAGGATCACAGTAGCAATGACAGTGACGGCGCACTAAGTTACATTGGTAAGGATTACAATAGAAACGATAATGAAGCGGTAGATAGTGATAATAATAAGGATGGTAGTAACAGTGACAATGACGGTGTATTTGGTTGCTGATAATTATAGTCGGGCAGTGATGATGAATATAGTTGAGATGCCAATGACGATGCAGTCAGTGAAAACATTCGTGTAAATGCCCTTCACGATTTCTGCTTATAAGGACACTTATACGCAATTTTGTCATTTTATTACCGAGCGCCTTCTACTGCGGCTGCAGTTTTTCTGCGGATCGAGCTTTATACAATATCGCGCAAATTCCAAGGGAATGTGAAGGCTCTCGCTGCTTGTCTTCATAATCTTTGCCCCCGTAGCCGAATATATGCTGAATGCGCAGATTGTTTTCCTAAATCATAGCCAAAGCTGCGTAAGTGATGTGGTCCCACGGATGCAACGAGCTCTGCTTTGTGCTTTTGAGAAGTAAACTAGTAAATAGAAGTAAAACTCGTAACACAAGTAAAAAGTATAAATCAACATGAGAACAAACATTCATATAATATCATAATTTGTTTCGCGGCCGCTAGCTACCGATTATCTGGGGCCCTGAAAGGGAAAGGTCTTTTCACTTTCATAAGAAAATATGAAGGGACGCTTTTCGCCATCTTTTAGTAATTTAGCGCTCGCGGAAAACGAAAAGAAACACATATTTCGCGGTGTGCATACTCCGAAAGAAAACATGTTCCCTGTACGCGTGAGAAACGCTCGTTCGCAAGGCTTCACAGTGAAAGCACTCCCCGGTAAGAAACTCTAAAACAGAGCTTTAAAAAGCATCACTTACTAAGGTTTGAAAGTGTGCGGGATATATCCGGAGGCCGCAGCTCGGGCGACATGGATATAACGGGCCTATAGGCGCATGTGAAGCGGCCGCAATAAGCGACGAGTTGACACTCTCACGCTCGCCGCTGTGTTGAAATGGACGTGCTCGCAATTCACGCCAGCGACTACGGCCGCAACACGAATGAAATGCAGTAGCTTACGAGGGACTGGTGCAAGCGTCAACACAAACAGTCACAGCATTCCTCGCCGATTTTTTACTCTGATTTTCTGCTATGCTCTTAGTTTTCCTTTCGTACTTTTTGTTTTCGCGCATTTGATGATAGCAGCACGCATTTGCATACAGCACGGTCGACATTTTCTAAGCATAAATATGGCAGAAGAGTTTTTAGAGGCGAGTTTTCTACTCCTCCCCCCCCCCCCCTCCCTTCATTATTAAACAAGAACTTTAATTCAGTTTCTTTCATCCTTGCATCTATGCTAACGACGGAATAAAACAATTTGACTCGGCAATTTTATTGCTTCCTGAAAAAGGAACCTTAAAACAAATGAGGAGGAGTGCAAAAGCGGATAATGTAGTATGAGTGCCAAAGTATGTTGCAAAGTGGACGCAAACGAGAAAGGTGCAAGGCGGGGGAGGGGCAATTTTATCTATAGACCTTTTATCTATAGTTTTTGTCCCTTATTTCGGAGAATTAATTTAGCAGCGGCGGGCTTCTTCCTCAATACACATGTGAAAATTGGCTAATTTTTTATTTGTTACAAAACAGAAATTTTTGTTTCTTTTATAATTAAAAGTTAGCTTACATCTATCAGCTTAGACAGAGCAATGTTTGGAGGATGTATCACGGGTTTTGTGCTATTAGGAAGCTGCGCTAACAAGATCATCCCGCGTCTCAAATGTTCAAATATATTCCTTATCTTCGCTGTAAATATCCCATTGCCCCATTATTTTGTTATTTCGTGGCTCAGAGTTGCCGATCAATTTGTTTCAAAGCTTACTTTGTTTACTGCAATTTTGGTTTCAGAGTTTTGTCCACTGATCTTTTCCCGCTAGAATACTAACTGCCACAAGCTACCGCCGATAAAAAAGAATCTGTTCTTTTTTTGTTTTGTTTTTTCGTGGGGCACCCGCTTCGAATATGTTCAGCTCGGTAAGCAGACTATATGAACTTGCAGCTAAGTCGCCATTTGAGCATCTATTTAGATTGTAAAGACAATTCTTATGCAGACCAAATATTTCTTTTTTTTTAATAAGTTGTGACTAAAGGTGCACACCAGAAAAACGGCATCCTGATGGACATAATCTATGGTTTGTTTATAGATGATGGAACATTCGGGAGGAAACAGAAAATAGAGAATTCACTGTACTAGCGTTCTAATAGGCAAATGAATAAATAGCGATAAAGAAAAGCTTCCTTTCGACATAGCTTATATGTGCAGAAAATTCATTTTACAAGAACTTACGGTAAAAAAAAAAAACGCATTTTTTTAAGAGTGCGCCTCTGGTAGACTGAAAGTTAACAACGCAGATCATGAAAGGCGAGTAGGATGGAAGATAACAGCTGCGGTATTCTTGAATACTCATCCTCTCTACACTGCGTTGATATTAACGGCTCCAACTACCTTGGACACTCTGCTCTGCGTCAGCGCATCTATAGGACCCTACCGAAGTCAGCCTTAGCAATAATGCTACAGCTGACCACTACAGAACCGAGTTTGCAATTCACTTACATGAGTAATCACACAGGTTGTTCACATACTGTCATAGGCAAAATTCGCATGCATGCGTTAAAGGACATGGCGAGAAATCTCATTAACATAAACATGTATAGAATAGTCAGTGTAGCACAGGAGCTCGGTACCGATCCGTAGAGTACCCAGGACGGTAATGAGAATAGCTGTAGCACACAGTAGTCAAATGTGCTGTCAGTAACGAAGTAGGCAGTAAAGAAAGCATTGGAGGGAATGGAACGCGCGAAAGCATGAACTCAGTAGAGTTCTTAAAAGGCGATGGAGAGATTGCGCTTTTAAAACTGGCCACACTATACACACAATGGCTGACGACCTCGATAACATGGTAATCATGAACTAATGCCTACGTTACCTTAATCCATAAGGTAGAATACACCAAATGCATGTAAAAAAATAACAGGCAGATAAGCTTACCATCGATTACATGCAGGGTATTCACTAAGGTATCAGATGGTACAATCAGGGCAGCCTGAGACTTCAATCCACCAAATAATGTGGAAGAATTTGGTAAAGACTACTCTGCAGTCGATTGCACACTATCTACCAGGTGGTAGAAAAATACCCGGAATGTAACCAGCCCTTAAACATAGCATTTATAGATTACCTGCCGAGTGGCGCTGTGTTTGAGGGCTCGACTACTATACCCAAGGATGCTTGAACAAATTCCTGCCTCGGCGGCCACTTTTCGTTGGAGACGAAAAATTAGGCGCTCGTGTGCTGTGCGATGTCAGTGCGCGTTAAAGAACCCAGGAGGTCGAAATTTCCGGAGTTCTTTATTGCGGCGTTTCTCATAGCTTGAGTCGCTTTGGGATGTTAAACGCAGAGACCAAACTAAAGCTAAGCATTCAAAGATTACGAAAAAGCATTTCATTCAATTGAAACCTCCGCAGTCATGCAGGTATTGCGAAATGAGGGTGTAGATGAGCCATATGTAAAATAATCAAGAAGATATCAGTAGTGGTTGCACAGCGATGATAGTCAACTATAAAAAGCAATAACATTTATATAGGGAAATGGGTTAGGAAAGGAGACAATACCTTTTCAGTGCTATTCAGCACTCGCTTAGTGGAAGCATTCAGATATATGGAATGAAAACAGGCAAATCGGGCTAGGTGGGCGGTAGCTGACGGCCGTCGCTCGCTTCCTTGCAGCATATGTCAGCTAACTGCATCGCATTTGACTGATCAAATAATGATCTGAAAAAGGCAGTGTGAATGCCTTCCTGTTTCCAGCGGGGAAAAGCAATCTTGCAAGAAAAGCTGCGTAGGCAATAGCGGTCAAGTGAAAGAACGAATACTGCACACTGTGGCAACCGACTGAGCACACCGTGATCTACGGAGACTATTTTGTTAGCAGTAGGCTGATTTTCGTTGTTTGTAGAGGGTCTGCGCAGCAGTCACATTTCTGTAAATTTGCAGTCTGGCTGTCGAACTTCTGGAGCCATCCAAAGTTAGCGCCTTTGTTTGCTTATTTCAAATAAATAGGCATGCAGAAAAATGGCCACACTTTTATGTCATTCTGCATGGCAGTGTATGCAAAAATACATACTCATAATTTACTCTATTATTTATTATTATTTGTTTATTTATTTTTATTCTGCACCTGCAACTAGTTTTCAGAGCTGACGCGTGAACTGTGCATTTGAGTATCGAGAATGTCTACAGTGCGCGCGCTCCGCGCTCGACTGTCCATCCAGGGAGCAGGTAGAACGAAAGGAAGAAGATGGTTTGCACGGTATAAAAAGGAAGAACCGAACAAGGGTAAATAGGGTACGCCTCAGGTCGCAGATGAGCCAACGTTTCGACAAGTGGACTTGTCATCGTCTGGGCAAGGGGTGCAGTCCATCTCTGGCCAGGTGTGCCTCAGGTTCATGGTGGATTTCTGCGTAGCGGATGACATCTACGTGTTCATGACTGAGTTCCATGTCAAGTAAGAAGTGGTTAACTTTAGATGCGTTCTCTGCGTGTGCTGCTAGGGTGCGTGACTGGTACATGTACATTTGGTGCTTGTTTGTGAGCCTAGGTAGGATGGTCGTCAGTGTGAGTCTTGCGCCTGGTCTGTTGGCATGAACATCGTGTGTGAGCGTTTGCATGGCCTGAATCGTCTGTTCTCCGGTGCTATGTTTCAAGTCGTTAGTACCGCACTTAATGATGAAATGCGTGATGTACCGTGGTGCTGCGGCTATGAATTTCCTTATGTCATCAGTCTTGGCGCCGCTTTGAAAACTAACGTAAGGTCCGTGTTCTCCAGAAGGGAAGTGAGTGTGAATGTACTTGTACTGACTGTCACCGATAAGCGCTGCGTGTGCCAGTGAAAGAAGAGGAGGCTGCTTACTTTGTTCCGTCGTCATCTTCCGTTGTAGAGAAGCCTGGGTAACCCTGCTGCGAAGCGACGTCCCCGCTGACCACCAGAAAGCCGTCCGCCTGGCGGCTGAGGCCGCGAATAACCAATGTATATTCGCCAGTCCTTAGTCGCGGAGGTTCCAGCCCCCGTTCCTCAGGCCTGCGTGCCAGGAGCGGGGAGTAGGGGGCCTCCTAAATCGGTGGAAATTAAAGTTTTAATCAATCAATCAATTGAGGATTCAGGTAAAACGAAAGGAAGAAGATGGTTTGCACGGTATAAAAAAAGAAGAACCGAACAAGGGTAAATAGGGTACGCCTCAGGTCGCAGATGAGCCAACGTTTCGACAAGTGGACTTGTCTCCGTCTGGGCATGTCTGGGCATCCAGAGCATCCAGGCGTCCAGGGAGGCATCCAGGGAGCAGGAATAGAAGAATTATTGGTAACCAGTCAGTGCCTTTTAACCCGTGGCCCGGGAGAGGTGGGGGGGGGGGGGGGGGTGGAGAGATGGCGAGGGCCGCTCATGCGCTGTTCGAGCTGTGAACGCCAGTGCCAAGCCGGACGCGGCCACCGCCTCCTTATCTGTCTATAGCACTTCCTTCCCCCTATAGCTGCAACCTGTCAGAAGGCTTGCGGGTACGGAACGAACGTCTTGGTGAAGTTCGTTCTATCGCTGCATCTGTATTCTTCATTGGTTCGCTGAAGCCGGTCGCCTCTTCGTTACCTGAGGGCTGCCTGGCTGGAGCTGCTTGGTAGTCTGTTGACTGCGTTTCGCAGAGTGCGGAGGGCCCTGCCTCTGAGGCTTGCTCGGCACTAAGCTATGTTTCGCTGACTTCCTTCTTGACTGCAGTCGGAGATCCCCTTGGTCGCACTTGGCGCCGCTGCACCCCCGTTGGCGTATCTACTATGACCAAACGTCGGCCCTTAACTTCCGTCACGGTCTCGAGTAGCATCCTTTCACCAGGATGATTGTACCGTCGAGCCCATACGTGCATCCCTGGCGCGAGAGGTTGCTCTTTAGAAATCGACGCCTTGCTTGTGGTAGTTCTCTCCTCTCTATCCTGCTGTGGAATGTTGGCGTGCAGGCGGGTTCGTGGCTGAAATCCCGCGGTTTTTCTGCCGGTGACTTTCCCTCCTGGGGCAGTTTGGACTTGTAACGTAACAACAATTTGGCAAGTCAAGTATGCAAAGCTCCGTTCTGGTTTTTCTTGAATCCTTCCTTCACAGAGCGCATGGCACGTTCTGCCAAGGCGTTCGATTGAGGATAGCATGGAGCTGTTGTCAGATGACGAACGCCACTTTCCCTGAAGAATCGTGCTGTCACTGCGCTCGTAAATTGCGGGCCGTTATGGGGCTGCGATAGTCCGGGGAAGGTCAAAACGCGCGAAGATGATCTGGAGCACGTCTACTGTGGTTTCCGCCGTTGCACTTCTTAGTGGCACCGCCTCGATCCAGTTACTTGAGGCATCAATGAGAATAAATATCATGTGCCCTTCGATGGGACCCGCGACGTCCATGTGCAGACGGTACCAGCGTCGATCTGTTTTCGGCCAATGTGCCGGAACCTGTGCGCAGGCATGGGCAGACAATGTACTAAGAAGACAGTCCATGCAGGGAGCAGGAATAGAAGCGTTTATTGGTAATCGGCTAGTGCCTTTTAACACGTGGCCCGAGAGAGGGCAGGGGGGGGGGGGGGGGCAGATGGCGAGGGCTGCTCATGCGCTGCTCGAGCTGTGAACGCCCGTGCCAAGCCGGACGCGGCCACCGCCTCCTTATATAGCTAGATACGATGTAGCAGTGGTCCTTATACGTATTATGTATTTCAGATGGCTGTAAAGAAGGATTGAGGGTGCTTCAGCCATAGCACGCGCAAGTTTTAAGGGCAACACCTGCAACTTTTTTCGTACTTAACCAAGCTGTTAGGTCTATTAGGCTTAGGTAAGCTTGATAAAGCTTCATCAAGCTCAGTATGCTGTTATTACGGCAACTGCACGCGCAAACAGCTCTGTGCTACTAAACTATGATTGACCCTAAGAACTCTTAGGTTTAGCTAGACTCACAGTGCTCAATTAAGCCTAAAACACCGTGTTTGACTCAGGAAGGCGTAACCATGCCAAAATTTATGCAGGTACGTTTACGTTCAATTTCATTACATTTGGTTTACACAGGTTTGATTGGTGGCAGTTAGTCATAATTAGCCTTGATCATACAGTATACGTATGGTCATTGTGTATGAATGGCGCTTACGGTAGCAGCCATGGTCGCTCAGAACGCCTGAAAATTTAAACCCGAATAGCAAAGCTTGTCTTGATAATTTCAGTAACAACGCTCGGTTAAGCGCATGGAAATTGGAATTCAGTCTCGGTAAAGGTTAGATTTGTTTTCAGAATAAAAAAAACTGCGCATGACTGAGAGTAAGTGTGCATGACACGGGATCCGAGTAATCCGGCTGCTATTCCTATATCTCCGTAACGCACTTCTATTCCTTTCGAATACCCCTGCTGCACATGCAGTACCAAAACGTTTTCGGCAACCGGGCTGACGCCATCGCCGCCGTATTCTCCGCTAACAGGAGCCGCAACACTAACTTAGTACTACAGTCGGTTGCTGACCTTCTGCGCACAATATTATGGATTATAAATTTCCTTTAATCTTGTAGAGTATATTTCTGCCGCTTAACGCGCTGAAAGGAGGTGTAGTGCCGTTAGGAAAAAGAACCCGGACCAGTCAAATGTGGACTGAACTAAAGGTTTTATTTTTCTTCCTCCCACTACTAATCTCAGATCCTGAACTGTCCCGGCACCGCGCACCTTGTCTCTTCTTCTTTTTCCGCCATTCTCATCGTCCAGAAAAAGTGCTGTGACATGGTGATCCTGCACTTACATTAGTGAATGGCGCACTGCTTCGACATCCGCTTTCTTTTAGGCATATCTGTATAAAATTGTACATGTAGAACTGCGTAGTGTGTACTCGCGTTACATATGATCTCATTTTAAAAGAACAGAAGCAAGGAGCTGCCCTAAATGATTAAGTAAAGTTCGCAATTTCTACCAAGTCGAAGAAAATCAAGTAAAAAATTCAGAGGAATTTAACCCTTGTTATATCGAAATCAAGCGGTAGCAGTGAGATCTATTTTCGATTCTACTCGTTGAAGCCATTTTAAAGATGCAAACTATCCGCGACATGTTGCAACTTAAGAGTCCATTTTTAATCATAGTAAATAAACAACCGAAAATACTTAGGACGTGCAATTAGTGTAATGACGTCTGCTCGTTATAAGCCATTACACTTAAGGCTTCATTCATAAGATAAAGTTCAATTTTATTCTCAATTAACTCTTGGAATGAAACTGACACCTTAAGTTAGTCAAGTTCAAATTTAATCGACATAAACCATCCAAATATATATGACATCATGAAGTAACGAAAAGTAAGAATTCTGCTCACAGTTAACTAATTGACTGTGTTTATTACGACGCGAAATTAGTAAGACTGGTAGCACTACTTCAACGCAGCACACAATAATAACAGAAGCTTGTCGCTGATCAGGCTATAGTCCCAGTTTCACCTTGGCGGAGCTTGTAGGTTAGGTTCACGGAACAAGGTGTTTCTGTATTTGTACCTGAAATAGTAGAGCTTTCTCTCTACAATTCTGTGACAAGTGAAAAAGCGTCATCGCCAGCGTCGCCACTGCTGTCACCGTTGCCCGCAATTGCGAATAACGATGGATGGATGGATGGATGGATGGATGGATGGATGGATGGATGGATGGATGGATGGATGGATGGATGGATGGATGGATGGATGGATGGATGGATGGATGGATGGATGGATGGATGGATGGATGGATGGATGGATGGATGGATGGATGGATGGATGGATGGATGGATGGATGGATGGAAGTTGCTATCATGCTCGTTTTTGTTGCGCAAGCAACACTATGATAGTCGGTGAGCCAGTTCGCGGAGCCCCAGATGAGTCAAGCTGCGCATGCGCTAGGAGCGAGTGATGTCACACTGAGAACAGCTGAAGAGCCGCGGCGGTGCAGCCGCCGACTCCTCTGTCGCGCGGGTGACTCAGAGACGCCGCCGCCGCTCCAGCTGCGCATGCGACAGGAAGGAGTGACGTCACACGGGGCACAACTGGCCCGCCGGGGCCATCGCCGACTCCTCCGCGGCGCGGTGACTCAGAGTTGCCGCCTCCGCCGCGGTCGCAGCAGCTGTTGCTACAGCAGTTCTAGTCGGGATGGTCATTGGTCAAACCACAGCCAATTTCATCCTACATCTTTAATATTGTTTCAGATCAGGTAACTATTCCAATATTCCATTTATTGAATTTTTATTTTTGTGTTATTAACATTATGTCACTGTTTTCCTTTTAAGCCACCAATCTTCTAATCGCTTTTTGCTAGCTTTTACTACGGATTCATTCACCCGACCACTGGTCAGGTGTCGGAAAATTTGGAAATTTCTTGGAAATTTCGGGTGTCGGAAAATTTGGCGCTGGCATGCGGCGGTCAACCGAACTAATTGAACCTAATACGTCGTTCCCAAGGCAGGTAGCGCCTCCACGTTGGAGTTTTAAAGCATGTCTCTGAGTAGAAGCAGCGCGCCTACGTCACTTTCTCAATTTGCCCATGGTGCAATCACAGCATCTCCTAAAGGTGGAGCCTAAATGCTGAGGTTGACGAGCGGGAGCGGTGGTATTGGTTCAGCTGAAAACCAGCCAAAAAACACAACACAGAGAAGTGAAGCGAACAAGACGAGGCGAGCAAACAAGACAAAACCAGCCTCTGCTTGCTTGCTTCTCTTCACTGTGTTGTGTCTTTTGGCTGGTTCAAAGATGATGATTTTCGTTTTGGGCGTAACTTTAGGCGTGCATAACGCGTCAGTGCTAGTAGCTCTGACAGCGCCTTGCTTTTGTTTAGCCAGAACGGCGTCATGGTATCGAAAGCACCGAAGGCGCCCTGTGGATCTGCAGTCCTTGTGTGAAAAATAAAGCAAAAAGAAACACTCTCGTAATATTTGCTTCTCTTCTCTGTGCTGCCCCATTTTTTACAGCAAACTTTTGCTTAAAGAATCAGAATTTCTATTTCATTTTTATCCCACTAATCGTCTGTCTTATTCGTCGCAAATATGGCATGATAGTCCGGCGACAAAACGAAATTGGGGGGTCTCTCATGCAGGAAATGCATGAGAAGGAAAGAAAATATAAAATTCAGTTTTCCTAATTCATTGTTCATTGTTAAGGTATTTCTCTCCGAACGAATGGCTTTATCTTATAGCTTGAAATCAAGCACACTTTATTACAATTCATTTAGAAGGTTGCCTGACTAATAAGCAATAAATGGCACCTTGTTATAAGAAACTGCGATCTTCGAGCTATTCTCGTGCTTGTGTAGTACCGCGGGAGCAGGTAGAAACATCGACAAGATATTTGCGCCCGACGAAAAGTTGCCTTTGCCATACACAATTTCGAGGATTCTCAAGGAGCTTTGTAACCGTCCTCTGCTTACGCTTGGCTTTTCCAAGCAATGTTCTCGGTAACAATTCTACGATTTCAAGGTTGAGGCTTCAGTCTGTGAATCTGACTGGACCTATTATTTCCTTTCAACGCTCCTTTAAGAAATTTTGCTTTGCCCACATGCACAAGTGTTCGCGGGAGAGTCATGAAAATGTGTTTAAAATTCTTGCAATGAAAAGATATTTGTTATACTTCTCAGCGATATGTGCTCTCCAGTCTACACAATTTCGCAGCGTTATTTCTGGTTATTTCTCTAGAGAACAAAAAGGTCATGTCGCAAGCTTTGGCACGCGCACAGTTGCCAGAGAGTGTGGCTTATTCAATATCAATATTTTGACAATTTTAGTGTAGCAAAGCAGCCGAAATCCCAAATCTTAACCCTGATAGAAGGAGGTAGTGAGAGGGTAAGGTAACAAAACGTCCTGAGGTTAGAACCTGGAGTAAATTATTCTAAAAATACCGCATAAACTTGTTTCTAACACCTCCGTTCGTATGGAAGAAAAGCTTTAGCATAAAATGCTCTTGAATCTATTGTGTTGATATACTAGCGAACAACACAGATAATTTCTTTTTGATTATGTCAAAAGACTGTGCAATCCTCTACCGAGCTCAAAAAATAATCGCTGCTTTGCTTGAAAGATTGGTGAAGACTCTGGACTTCTGCACCTAAGAATTGGGGAGCCAATCCCACCCGCGGTGGCCGCTTTTCTATGGAATCTGAAAGCAAGGCGCCCGTGGGCAGTGCGATGCCAGTGTATGTTAAAAAAAAAAAAAAAAACAGGTGGTAGAAACTTCCGAAAAACTCAATTTCGGCGTCTGTTATAGCCGGAGTCGC
Source organism: Amblyomma maculatum (assembly GCF_055883805.1). Classification (NCBI taxonomy): domain Eukaryota; kingdom Metazoa; phylum Arthropoda; class Arachnida; order Ixodida; family Ixodidae; genus Amblyomma; species Amblyomma maculatum. Next base: position 140,040,514 of record NC_139345.1, read on the forward strand.
TTTAGGACACTAAACCACATAAAATAAACCAAGGCAGGTTTGACACGTGTTCAATCAATCACTGAGTGCTCCGCTCGTAAGAATTTGTAGCGCTCGCTTTAAGCAAATTAAATTCACCGCTTAAAATCATGTCTACAAAATTTTGATAGCATTGGCAAAATATATGCTCGTCGGCAAATATATCTTTCGTTCGCACCCTTGCAGACAGGAGTGCTTTTTGCGTTTTGAATTACGGCCGCGAACAACTTCATATGTTTTTGCAAGTGCGCTCTCCGCTCCCAGTCGCGAATCAATGTTGCAAACCATTATTTCGTTTTAATTTCAAAAATTTACAAAATAGAACTTTCTCAGCGTTCTTTGGAGAGAAATGCTTTCAGTTAAATTTTGTTCGGGGGCCCCCTGCGTGATGCGTTTTACACGTGATAAAATGAATCGTTTTTTTTTTTTTTCAACCCATCGTTCGAGGAGTCTTTTTTTGTGGAGCGTGTTATAACATAACCGATATTTTATTCCCATTCATGTGAAAATAAAAACTACTTTGGTACTGAGTAGACTCCTTGAGTAATATCGGCGTCAGCCTATACAGTCATCCTTTCCGTTAAGTAAAAATGCTTTGCTACTGTGCGAAATCCTAACATTTTACTTTTATTGCGAAAGCAATACTGCTCCCAGTTTTAGCCTTCAGCGTGGAACGGCGGTGACCACCATTGACCTTTGACCTTTAGACGACCCCAAGCTGGCAGGAGCTGCTAACTTGGGTGTCTCATTTCACATGGGATGGTTATGTCAGAATCAGCCTGCAAGGACCCTGGCATTCACGTTACTCCTAGAGTCCGATAAGGCACGTTGAAGGCAATAAGGTTGAAGAGGGGCTTTATATGTGGGCTGGCAGGAGCTACCAACTTGACTCTCTCGTCTCACATGGGACGCTTATGTTAGAATCAGCTTGCCAGGAACTTGGTATTTCGTTACCCCTCTAGGCCAGTAAGGCACATTCATAAGGCTTGGTTAAAGCGGGGCTTTATGTGTGGGCTGGGGAAGTAGAAGACGAATTAGAAGAATGCTTGGTCACCCTGAGCTATTGCTTTCGTTCAATATTCGGTTCAACAGCGTTGAACTCTTCGAAGTTTTATTTGGCTCTCATCTCTGACGTCAGCGTTCAAATTCTGGCGCTTTCTAGAATGTCTCTTTTTTATTTTTAATGCTCATGTAATTATTATATCCTTAATCTCGGAAGAAGAGATTGCAGTTGAGCTGACCTTTCTGGTTAGTGCCAGAAAATGTCATATATCAGCTTTTCTTTCTCTTCGGCTAAAACGGAGCATCTAGTAGCCTCCTGATAAACCCCAGTGCACCTGTTTCCTATCTCAACCACTTCTTTGCCCTGCTACCATCAATCACCCTGTCCCGGCCCTGCGAAGAACGTGAGAGGCCGTTTTTGTAATGTGTTGCTGTTGTTCCTTTTTGAACACAAAAAAGGCAGAAGTATGACCTCATTTCTGACATACTTGCAGTTTTTCAGTGCCAGTGCAGAATTGGGAAGAAAATGAGGAAAAAGTGGGAACAAACTTCGGGCTAACTCGGTGCCTTATGATATGTTTCTAGTAGCAAGCAACCGTTCTAGCATTTATTTCCCTGTATATAAAATGCAGCATTATATGGCATGCCACTGGGTTACAGAAGGATATAAGAAAGGTCTAGAAGCGCCGTTAGCGACAAGGCGCAAACAGGATTATAGATGGCTGCAACAATGCGTATTGCTTCCATTACTTTTTTTTTTAGATAAAGGGTTGGAGTGCATGGAAAGGCGAGCATGTATGCATTATGCACACGTGATTCAGCACAAAGGGGGCACAGAATTGTGTTCTATAATGTTCTTGCATAATGCGAAAAAGGCTTTCCTGGAAAAATGTAATGCACTTTTTTTCTGCGCAACGCAACGCTCGCTTACGTTGACGGTAGCAAGAAGCAGAAATGAAGCTTAGCTTTCTCCTAAACCTATAATATTATTTGAGCTCCTATGCTGCCTCCATAACGGGGCTGGGAGTATGTTTCAGACAGAATGGGCTTTCATTCAAAATTAATTTTAAAGTTTCATCACGTGCATGACTTTCTTTCTTCATGTGCGAGACTTGTCACACAATTTGGGTGCTGTGGAACTGGAGAGCAGTTTACGGACTCCGAGAAACTCTGCAAATGGTCTGTGTTGTGCTGGCAGGGAAACCTCGTTACCTATTCCAACATTTGCCTACCTAAAACAAGAAGGCCTAGCTATGGTCTCCTTCCCATTATATTGTTTCTTTAGAACTTTTCAGTGTTTAATTTACAACTGCTATCGTGTTTAGTGAGCGATGAAAAATATTATTATATACTGAGTGTTTTTGCGACCGGAAATGATTATATTTCTGCGGTGAAGGGTGGTGAAATTGCATCCTCGTGTGCGTCTCCTCAGCTCTTCCCGCAACTCGGTACGCGTTAATTATTCGCCACTCGAGTCCAGCCAGGCACCAGTGCCCCCGCGTCGGAGCCCAGCGGGCACAGCGAGCGGGGAGCAGCAGGGGCCTGGGAGCGAGGCCTTTCCAGCCCATGCAGCGCGCGGTCAGCCACTGTGGGCTTATGTGACCGCTAAGCGCGGCAAAGTCAAGCCCGCATCACGGTGTGGAGAGGAGGGGTATGTCAGCAGCCAGAGGCGGAACCACAAACAAGCCTCAAGCAACGGCTCCAGTGAGTAGCAGAACCGACGCCTCCCTGTCATTATGGCTCTTCGCGTGAAACACGTGATCAAAAGTAAAACAAAAGGCGGAAGATAAGGTAAACATTGCTTCATTGTGGAAAGACAGGCGCAACAACGCGAGTGCGCGTTTCAAGCAACTACTGGGGGTTGCCTGTTTGCCTCTAGCGCTGCTTGGAGCGAATGCACAGTGGAAAGAAAAAGATAAATAAGCGTCGGCTGTCCGGCGAAGAACGAGCTGCAGTGGAACGTTTGCACATTAATCTTGGCCCGCTCATCCTTCGCCGGAGCCGTCCGCAGAAGGGAGGTGAAGTGTCGACACCCGGTCCGTGGTCACGTTATGAGTGATGGCCCCGGGCAGGCAACGCATCCGCCCGGTGAGGTACCTAGGCAGGTCCGGTGGCCACTGCTTTGCAGTGCACCGTAAGTGTAACCGATGCGCCCTGACTTGGAATAACGCAAGCTAGACTAACCCGAGAATCAAAATGTTTTCCCCCCTGAGTGTAAATTACCTCGCGGAATGGTGCAACTTGATCATTTTTGAAAATGAGTATGAAGTGCGCGGTCGGTCATTAGTCACACGAGCCTTAAACAGCTCCACGTCAGCTTGCAGATAGCGACAACGGGAAATCAAAGCTCGCTGTGTTAGAAGCCCCATTCTGTGGCTCATGGCAAGTCTTCGAATAAAAAATAAAAACACCGGTGTGTGTGGTAAGACTCTCATGGAAAAGGCTTTAAGCACACGACCCCTAGTTTGATTAAATGGTTTAGGTCTTCAATTCTTCTCATTGTTAATTTCTAACATTTTTTTTTGTTCACTTTTCGTTAAAAGCGCTTAACTCAGGTTATTTTAAGCGTTTTGTTCGAGGCTTTGCCTGATAGATGTCAGTGTTTCAGGATTTCGAAGGATTACGGAGCAGGCAACAAAAAATACATCGTCACTAATTAATGAATTTTATAGCGCATCTGAAAACGAGCCTCAATTATGCTCCGAGTTTGATAAACGGAAAAATAAGGCTGTTCTGGAGGGTCGAATTACTTTCCTTCTTTATGGCTCGATTCCCTTTTGATAGCGATTTAGCAAGATATTGCAAAACAGAATGCATTTTCTGTCAGGTTCAAAGAGATCATTCATGTCACATACATAAGCGTATTTCTTGTTTCCACTGCCCTTATAAGCTTCGTGAACCGCCGAGCTAATTTGTTAGGAAAAATAGAATCGCTAGTTATCTGGAGTGCGCTACTTTGTATGCGGCATATCATGCTTAAAGCATTCAAAGCATTCATACAAATTAATTGTCAGCTGACAAAACTGAAAATACTTATTTTCGACAATGTAAAGCAACCACCAATCATATTCTGTTTAACTCCGTCTATGCGCGCAACTTTGAATTTGACTTCTGGATCGTTCTTTCACTTAGAAGTCAAAATTTGTTCATCGGCAATGCACTGGAGATAGGACTTCGATACTATTATTCTATTATTTTTGCACCATTCGTAGAATAATAGAATGGTAGATTCCAAAGCAAAGACTAAGTTTCTCTTAGCCGTGCATCTTTTAGCAGCGGCAACCTCTAACCAATGAATGCTTCTCCATCGTTAGTTTAAGTAATGCCTGATAAAACATATTCACTTTATGCACCACCCGGTCATTGAATAATTTAATTTAAAAAGACGCTAACTTCTGTGTTGCAATGGTTAGCGTCCTGTTATTATTAAACTGAAAATTTTCGTTTTGGTGTTTTTAGAGTGTTAACTGCACCACGTTCATTTGTTATTTTACAGTTATTCGTGAACCTAGAATCTCATAGGTTATACAGATAGCGCCGAGTACTCATGCGCCGCATGTAGTTTTCTCTCGCACTGGATAGCAAACACCTCCATTTTCATCTTGCGCCGTACTGCAAACACCATCGTCTCCATCGTTGTGCCCAGGCACATAGTATATTATCGACGCGACAGATCACGCCTCGTGTAAAACTGCGGAACACTCTCGGACTGTGCGGTAAAGATCACCGTCTTCATCAGGTTCAAACTCCTAAGCACTCTCGCGCTGTGCAGTGAAAACTGCCTTCATGAAATAGTTCAATCTGCATCTCTTCTTCATTTAACTCCGGTAAGCACGCCAAACAGCTACGCCATTTCTCTAAAGACAGAAGACGTCGTGCCAGACAGGCTGCCGATATCATCGAACAACGAGAAGTCAGGCTAGCCCGTTGCCGTGAAGCTTTAGTAGAGTATATTTCTGCGCTGGTTGGTGCATGTTTAAGAAATTACGAAGTGCCAACATAAACAATGACAAGAAAGTGAAAATAAGACTTACTCAAGCTTACGAAGCGCGGAAACGAGACAAAATTGATGTGGCAGCAACGGCTGCGGCTACGGACGATGGCTAATGCTCGTGGAACTTGGTACAAGGATACATTAACATTTATAATTTTTTTCTCGCTTTTCGCTGTGATTCCGCCTTAATACACTTTTCTACTGGGCAGCATTCTGAGGATCGCTTCATAAATTTTCTCGACTATTCAGTAAAACCGTATTCTTTCTAATATATAATAATTCTTGCAATAAACAATATCTCACGCAGAGATTGTCGCCAGCGGAAACAAGCATGCTTCTATCCCAACTGCTAGCTAGTCTTACTTTGTTCTTGTGTCAAGGTGTGTGTTTTGAAACTCGTAAAGACAAAACTCTCACTTTTGAGATAGACTCACACTTTTATGCTTTCTCACGTTTTCTGTGGTCGAAATGCATCGAAGAGCATTTAGCGCAGAAACTTGGTAAACAGTTGATATATCCGTTGTACGAATTTTTATGTTGGACTATTCCTTTGACGCGGTCTCAATTATGTGCACAGTTTTCACTTTTCCAGGCAACAGAGGCACATCAGTTTATTCTCAGATTTTCAATTCATTATATGCACTAAATCAAGCTTACGATTGGTGAAGAACCTAACATTAATTATGTCAGTGCTTGGTGGTTATTGCGTCATCGCTTTGAATATGTAGCAGTTTTCAATTGCTTACTTTTAAAACATTTTGTTTTGTGGGCTCTAACGTCCCAAAGCAACTCAGGCTATTAAAAACGCCATAGTAAGGGCTTCAAAATATTGACCACCTGATGTTCTGCAACATGGACTGACATCACACAACACACCGACACCTTGCTTTTCGACTCTATACAAAAACAGATGCCTTGGCCGGGATTCGATCTCGCGTCCTTGGACACAATGGTCGAGCACCCTAACCACTACTTCACAATAACTAGACACTTAGAACATTTAACTGCACCTCTAGATCTTTTACACTATTGTGCAGATGCCCCGTGCTTTATTTCTGAGAGGGAAAATGCGTAATGTAAACAAACGGCGTAAGGTAGAGCTTGTAGGAGCAAAACATTAGGGTAAGTAGAGAAAGTTATATAAACTATACGGTGCAGAGAGTAGCCTCCTTCCATTGAACCTATAAGTTTACAGAAGCTAATGGCAACAATAGGCGTTACTTTTCCGTCTAGACAGCACATAAGGGAAGCATTCTCTTCGGAAGCCATTTAAAAAATAAACGTTTGAAGGGTGGGGACAAGCTGAAGGTCTGAATGTTACTGAATCGCTCACTGACCATTTACAGAGCGCGATCAGCGCCAGTATGGGCCATATGATTTAATCTTCAGCTTCTCACCTTGCACGCCTGGTGGCTGAACAGGGAAACTTAGAACGTCAAGTCCTTTATATACTCTAGGAGCGCCTTCACCTTTTTCCTTTGTCACGATGGTTTTATCCAAGACCTCAAAAGGACAATAGACTTAGCGGTTAAGTATAGCATCTAGGAAGGATCAGGTGCGAATATGAGACAGACAAACCTTCAAGCCGTTCACTATAGAGATCCAGAAAGTTTACAAGAGCGCAATTTGTCACCCAGATTTTTTATTTGAACCTACTCTTGGCCCTGAATTCTGTAATAACTGTCATGCTATCTATATACGGTGCCTATAGGGACACTCAGCGTGTTTTGCTGTTCTCTGCAAAAAAAAAAAAAAAAAAAAAAAAAGACGCGCCCTTTGGTTTTGTGTAGCAGTCTTCACGCACGATGCTAGAAAATGTAAAACCAGTATTTAACTACCCATTGAAAGATTAGGCTGTTTCGATGGATTCATTCATAAAAGTGTGTTAAACCATTCCAAAGAGAATACAGAATAAAAGGGGTATGCAAGAACGCTGAACATTCGCTGTTTTTTGCTTACTTCACTTTTCCCATGTTCAGAGATGAATTTTAGGCAAGTGTTCTACGACTAGAATTGCGTTCAAAACAGTGCAATGCCTCTTCCTGGCCGCTGAAGTCACTTTGCGTGCCTCTTCAAGTACGAAATTGCGGTCACGGTTCAATCTGCGTATGTAGTAAACTAAACTTGCTTTGCGGTTTCCTTAATATGTTAACAATGTTAACATTCCTCATGTTAACATTGTAGTAAAAGAAGCGTAATCGGTGCAGAAAAAATCATATTTAAAAATGTTCAAGTGCAATAAAATAAATGGCTCTTCGGCACCAGAAGGATAGTGACAAACAGCTGCCCAGTCTATAAAATTTGAAAGGCCTGTTTTCAGCACATAATAAAATTTCTATGCTGTTCTGAAGCTTGAAGCTGTTATGGCGTAAGAAATTTCTGCAACAGCATCAGGCTTTTGTGCAGTTAAAACATTAGAGTACCACAGAGCTACATACTATGCAAAGGTACTGTAGAAAAAACATCGTAATCTCAAAAGTTACTGCAGAAATGAAGAAAAGTTGGACATTACGAGAGAACTACACATTATTTTAACGCATTTTTGAAACACTTTTATAGTGTTGTTACACTGTGTGCAAACCACTTCATCAATTGCTCGATCTCTGGTGTTTAACATTAAGATCCGAGAGTATAATAACACACTCGTGCATTAACCCTTACTCAAAGCAAAGGAAAAAAAAACAACAAGCAGTACAGATATCATCGATTGCGTCATGACAAGCTCTGATTTTGTTTTTTCGCTAATGAGTTTCCTGGCTTCTCCGTTTCGCTGAACATGTTCCGGGCGTGTTCTAGATATGTACAACTGCTAAAATTAGGGTCAGAACCAATGCGACGCATTACTTGCCCACTGAAGTTACCATGACAACAAGATCCATTTGCGAGAAGTTCAAAGCAACGCGAAAGGAGGCCAGCAGCCAACTGACGAATATCATCGCTTTAAAATTTCATTCAGGGCAAAGCAGAGCAACTACCCTCCTTTGGGCGTGCAGGTCCAATTCTTTCAATATTCATTATCGACAAAAAGAAAGAGATTTATGCATTGCAGGCACACATGGCGTGAACATTTTCGCACTTGTGTTCCGTTTGTGTGCCTGGTGCACACAGGACGGGTTTGCGGACAGGAGTCGTTAATACTGATGAATTTTATGGTGCACTACAATCAGACGTAATACCGCAGGAAGCGCATATTTATGGCAACGATAGAACCGGAGATCTTGGTGCAATGCGTATATTTCTGTAGACAGTGGCAGGAGCTTTTACATCGATATCCATAGATTTTCCCGATGCACAAGTGTTCTGTCCACATCGATTAGTATACCAGTTACGCCATACAGTCATTTCTACCTGTAAGCAGCGATTAGGAACTAGCACCACGAGTCGCGGCAAAATGTTCGTCGAAAGGACAGCACCAGTGTGCGTGCATACTGTGTGTGGCTTTATTGCTATGTTTTGTAATTACGTGGCCATAAAACAGCTCTTCTGTCGCAAGGTAGTTGCGAGGGCTCTAAATTTTATTTAAAGTTCCTTTAAATGGCGTTTACATACACTGCAGATTTTACAATTTTAACTGTGAATAACGCCGTCGGAGGTACGGCGTGAGTCCCTTGGTGTGATATGGGTAGGGGCCTAGGCTTCGCCGCCGTGGAACCATGGGGAGCCTAAATGGCGGAGCAGGAGCTGCAAGGAAGCAGAAGCATAGAAACATTTTATACAACTTTTTAAACGGCAGGATTTGAAAACCACTAGGGCGCAAAGAAGACGGCACTAGAGAAAAAAAAAAAACCCTCCCCCCCCCCCCCCCCCCCCCATTCGCAAGTTTTAAGTACAGAAAACAGAGTTCTCGTCGGAGATAATTTCAGCCTACTAAGTGTGGTCGAATATCCCCAGTTCCCTAGTTGAGGAAACGAATTTCAGTATGTAAAGTCCAATCAGTTGAGCACAAACGATGGCATTGAGATGTCGCCCTCTGCCAATGGTGGTGCTCTAACTTCCCGTAGATCTTTTGGTGGTGAGGGCCAGCTTCACCAATGTTGATGACGATCTTCTGCTGACGGCGGAGATTCTTTGTCAAGACGAAACATCCCAAGAAGTGGTCCGTTGGCGGAAGTCATATCCTCAAGCGGCACATCCAAGAAGGTAACCCGCCTCCCTAGAGAAGCTGGAGAGCGTGGTCAGTGCTGCGTGCGACGCGCCTGCCGTTCTTTTCAAAAACGAAAGGTTCCCTGTTGTCGCCACCGTGGGGGCTCCAAGGAGTATTACGCCGTCTCCACCACTGCGGTGCCTTTGGTCGCTGTCGCTTGCCGGCGCCCGCTAGGTCCTTTTCTGTTTTGAGCTGCTGGAGAATCTGCATGGGTCTAGGAGGGAACCACAGTAACAAGAGCATGCGCGCAATCGTATGGTGCAATTATGTTTGGCGATTTTTACTAAAGCAAGTGTTATATGCAGCAATGTTTCTTCATTAGCTTCAAACGTCTTTTAAATACTATTCAGTGACGTGACTCATATCGCCTATCGTCAGAAGATACGATTAACAACCCTTTTGTATTTTCTACCGATGAGCAGACCCCAGACGAATGTCGACTCGCAATAGTGAAAATTAATCTTGAGATATGGTCATAAATTTCGAATTTGGCAGCGCAATTATTTCATTTCTCATGGCAACAAATAGATTTTCTTGCCAATTGCAGTCGTACACACCGTATGAAAAGAACACTGTATAACGTTGGGCCATCAAGGCAACATTTCACTCATACTTTCAGTCAAAATTTACAGACACCCGTGTGCTATGTGATGTCAGTGCACGTTTGAGAAACTCAGGTGTTTGAAATTTCTAGGGCCCTCCACTACCAAGTCTCTCATAGCCTGAGTCGATTTCGGACGTTGAACACCATAAACAAACACGCAAACGCATTAATGCACAGAGTGCGTTATTTTTGTCTATTGACCCTCTTGTGTTATGTTATGGTCAATATGCAGACGAAGGTAATGTTCAACAGCCTCGGGAAGGGACAGCAGTTTGCATTAGGTAGCGAAGTACTGGAAGTAGTAAGCGAATATGTCTACTTAGGACAGGTAGTAACCGCACATCCGGACCATGAAAGGGAAATAACAAGAAGAATAAGAATGGGATGGAGCGCATTTGGCAAGCACTCGCAGATTATGACTAGCAGCTTACCGGTATCGCCCAAAAGGAAAGTATACAACAGTTGCATCTTACCTGTACTCACCAATGGGGCCGAAACGTGGAGGCTAACCAAGAGGGTTCTACCTAAGTTGAAGACAACTCAGAGGGCTATAGAACGAAAAATGGTAGAGGTAACATTAAGAGATAGGAAACGTGCAGAGTGGGTCAGGGAAATAACTCAAGTTACCGATATTCTAGCAGAAATAATTTAAGAAGAACTGGACATGGGCAGGACATGTAGTGCGAAGAGATGATAACCGATGGTCGCTTAGGGTAACAAACTGTATTCCAAGGGCAGGAAAGCGTAGCAGGAGGGGGCAGAAAGTTAGGTGGGCGGATGAGGTTAAGAAATTCGCAGGGGTCAAGTGGATGCAGCTAGCACAGAACCGGGTTAAGTGGAAAAATATGGGAGAGGCCTTCACCCTGCAGTGAGTATAGTCAGGCTAATGATGATGACTATGATGATGATGATGATGATATTACGGTCGGGAACTGTGGAGATGTAAAAGATAATGTGGACTAACATCAGCATCATCACAATCATTGACGTAAGTGCGTTCACTACTGGAGAAAGATGCCGCCAAAATTTTTACTAGTAATTCTGCCCACAGCAGTCTGCGATGTACCTTATCCTCGCCAGTGTCTTAAGGTATTGCCCTCCACCTTGCGCTGTGACCGGCTACTCTTGCTTCCTTTTGTAGGCACAATGGTAACCTCAAATGGTTAAGGTAAATCGGATAAATTTATTTTTGTTATTACAGCACCAAAATATATATACAGTGCATTCAGCGAATTATTCAAAAATTGCATCAAATGCTATCCATCTTGTCATTTAAAATTTCACCTGCTCGTCTTTTCAAATGAGCTTTTTCAATTCTTTCTCCAGAAACATTTTTTCTCCTCGCGAGGAAAACATGTAATTGCGCAAGCTGTATTCAGGCCCTCACAATGTTGTCATTAGAAACTGCAATTTGTATTTTTTGTTTTTGCTGTAGATAATTGGGGATAATTTTGGTTCCATCTGTGCACGGACTGCTTTCCCCGCATGTATATGATTTCGGAGTTCGTTTCTTTTTCTTTTGCATAATCTTAGAAAGAAGGTTTATGGGCAAGATGAAGTGCCACAATAAACAATTATTAAAGGAATTATAGAAGTCAGAATCCAAACAAAGACGAATCCAATGTAACTGCCGTGGTGTGGGTGCAACCGTAGCCTCAATAAACCCAACAGTCGGCAACCATCGGACATATTCCCCAGCACAAAACCTCCCAAGTGTTGCAATGGCAGTAATAAAGTGAATACTGGAGGTTTTCTACTTTTCTTACGTTTTTGACAGGTGTTTGCGTGACAGGACGCAAAGCCCTAATGACTCAATGACACAGCTGAACTTCTGCAGCTCTAAAGAGTTTCTTGAGAACGCGTAACCGTTGTCACTTGTGGTGTTTTGACTTACCGACCAATACACCATGTGGGCTGCAGAAACTTTTTAAATCATCTTATAATTCTTGATTCTTATAGGACCATTATTATTGATCAATAGTAGAATGTTGGTAATGGTAAAGAATAAAGAATTTAAGACTGATTTGAAAAAATGCCCCTATCATAACAAGCTGTGCAAAATGTTGCCTAGTGGCCCTCTTAAAGATCATGTAGCGAAATCAAAGCTTTGCAGTTCATCGCAGGATATCAAGGAAAAAGAAGAGAAACATTAATAAAGGTTAGGGCATGATGGAAGTAGGAAATTGTTTCAGTTCTGTAATTTTTGAAACATAGAACAGAATTTTTCAAATAAATATTTTTTGTATGTACAGCACAAATAAGCATTTTCTTTATAACAGTCTTCTACGATATTATTGTCTAAAAAGTGAGCCTAAACCTTGAGGAAAATGACTGAGTTATCGACGTTAAAGAAATCAATAGATTTAAAGCTCTCGCCTGCGGTTAATGACAAGGAAGAATTATTTTTCGTCATGAAAATTAGCATCGATTTTTCATACAGTTAAGTGCAATGTTCCTACTAAGTCGAACTTCCGTAAAGAGTTTACTGGGCATGGTATTGTTTATTTGACAGAAATACTGCATTTATTTCTATAGGTCAACCAAACACTCGATAGTTCAATACCAAGCGGGAGAACGAAAATGCACTAAAACCAGTGCCTGTATTTGAGGCCAAAGGGAGAACTAATAAATGTGAAATTTAACACTGAATGCGGAGTAGGTTTTTAGCTATGAGGCTGTATTGATGATACCCTTTCATTAGCTGTACCCTCTTAACCATACTCGGTTCAGCGCCCTCGCATAAATTCCCCTGCCCATGCCAATTTATTTTGTAATTTCCTTGGTTTTGCATCGGATATCGTTAACAGACTTTTTTTTTTTTTTGCTACCTACCTGACGCTATTTTCTGCACTTGATGCTGCAACTATAATTTTTCTTTCCTACCTCTCTGTGCTGTCAGTAATTTAAATTCCTGTCATTAAATAAAAGAAGTTAGTTGTGCTAATTTGAAATTCTTAGCGCGAGAGATTTTATCAGCATGGATGGAACATTCATTCATATTTTCCGTTTGACTGACATGCTCATTGAGAGGCCTCCAATAACTCCTTACAGAACAAAATTTTTTATCTTCTCTAGAATGCACCAGATGATCCTATTGTACTCTTCCGCTATCGGTGCTACTGAATGTTCGTTGGACGTAATAAATGTATTTCTCCCGTATTAAGCGTACCCCTTCCCTTATCGCGCAGAGTGGAAATGTTTTACTGATGTTATAGAAAGCGGTCCGCTGTGCCCCAACGCAAAAGTTGAAAGAAAAGAACTACGCATTTCTAGGTTCGCCGCGCCGCTACTCGCATGGTCGCCTCAACACAACGCGCTTCTCCGTGCTTTGGCCATAGACACTACTTGGTGAGATAGCACGAGATAAAAGTTTTGTTCAGAACTACGGCACAGGCGCCAAGCATGAGATATTGTGGTCAGCCCGTCGCGCTCCCTTCCTTTTCACATTGCAAAAAGACAAAAAACCCTTTCCTCGTTATCATCGCCAATGTACCGCTGGGCAGCCTGAAGCACCCAGTATGCAATGTACTCGTTCCATAAGCAACACATGAACAAAGCATGTGTGAACGCGACTACTAAAGCTCCCATTTTCCCGGACAATGCGCTGCCCGTCCCGCCGCCCCAAAGGATTTGCCCGGACACGCTTAAACCGCGTATGTAACCGGGATCGTGGTTTCGCACACGCCACCTCACACGACTCCGGTAAGCCGGAAGAAACAGTAGCAGTCAAAGCCTAGCAAAAAAAAAAAAATGAAAACGAATTCACAAGCATTTATGAAGTACATGGTGGGAGGAGTGAGGAAGAGAGGGCAAAGTAGAGAAAGTGCAATTAGCCGCTGTCGCCTGGACGCAGGGTCAACATCACAGTGCGTGAAGATAACGGGCATGGTCGCCGCAGCTCGAGCCCGTAAATAATACAGCCCTTAGCAAGCCGTGCTGGCGCTACTGCCGGCCATCCCATTTATGAAATTAAAAGCCGCAGGTGGTGCTCCGGTCGCTAGTATAGTAGGGGAAAACGGGGTTAGGGGGGAGGGCGGAGGGGGGGGGGGGGTGGTTGCGGGCAGCCAGGTAACATCTCAGCGTTCTCAGCTCTGCGCCCAAAGCCGCTTGCCGTTCCTGCGCACGCTCTTCAATAGCGGCGCGATACGTGCGGGCGGGAACGTGTCGAAGCGCGCGACATGGTAGCGCTGTCGCTTGGGAGATTGTCGTGACAACCAGGCACGCCATAGAATGTGTAGCCGAGGACAGAAGGAAAACAAAAGGAGAACAGTGCGGGCAGGGCCGACACGCAAACAAGACAGTGACTCGTTGTTAGCCGATCGGTGAGACGCGTCCGGGGAATAAAGAGGCGGGCGGCGACGCGTCGAAGAGGCTTTCGGCCGGATTACGGTTGAACGCGCCGCTTAGGACCGTTAGCAGCCATGCGAATGACAGCGGCTGTCGGACTGGACATGGAAATAGAAGAAATAAGATTTTCCAGATGCCAGCTAAGCGTCTTGCGCTGGTCGTAATTTTTGATCGCCTGTAAAAATATTACGCTGAAACTATTGTCGTAATTTTGCCGTAATGGGACGTAAATGCTGAATTGCAAACATGTTAGGGCCTCCTAATGTTTTTTGTTCAGAAAAACAAATGTCCTGCGCGGGATTTTTTCCCCCTCTAGATTAGTACTGAATCATTATTCACTGATTTTCGGCATGGTACTGGCGCCCTATTTCTTAAGACGGACGGCAGTCCTCACAGTACGAAGAAATCGATGCTTTCAGTTTTACAGGTTCTTTGTACATTTGAGCTTTACTTTTTCCCGCCACATGCACAGAGTGGATGTATTGTGTACTTTTTTATTGGTCGGTTTGATAAGTAGGCTTTCGCGTGGCCACTGTTTTTTCAACACTGGCACTCTCCAGAATTTTCAATCTTTGAACTGGTTTCAAAGGAAGGATTCACAGCTTTAACTTTGTTTTTCTTCAGATTCATTATTCGGCTGAAATATGGTTGTCTGATAATACATTTTTATGCAAAGAGCTTTTTTGTAAACTCAAATAGCTTTTATAAAGATATTGTTGCGGATTAATAAAGAGACAGCCATTTCTGGCGTCAAAATTAAGCTTGAGACCAATTACCTTGAAGCACTACAGTTACCCCATCTCTGAAGCTGTTGTCCTCATCGATTGTGAACATTTACTAGTAAATTCACGTTTGATTTTCATTTCTAAACTTGTATTTCACTTTTTTCATGTGATCTATTCGTTTGTGTGTAGCACATCCACTCGACTTAGATCTCTTGTGTTTCTTGTTAGCTTGGTTTATTTTATTTTATATAAAATACCCTCAGGGCCATGCGAAATTATAGAGGAGAGGGGTTTTACAATGTAATAAAAACAAAACATAACATTATGAGCATAGTTTTACAAAATGTCGCTGGTTATACATCTTTAGCTAAGGCATTCTTGAAATAAAAGGTGGTCATTAGTTAGTGCCAGTGATTCGGGAAGGTGATCCCACTCGTCAGATGTACGGCGGAAAAATTAATTAAAGTAGGGTTTTGTTCTGCAGATTGGCACTCCAACTTTGTGGGCGCGACCCATCCCGACTGACACGTACTGTGGGGGCGAAATAAGTTCTTCGCGCAGGTGAGAATGATGAAAAAGTTTATGAAAAAGACTAAAGACGAAGTGTTTTGTGACGAGACGCGAAGGATTACAGACTGAGGCTGGCTTTCATGCTGGATACGCTTGCTGATTCTGTTATAGTTAGATAGGATAAATAGCACGGAAATATTTTGGACCATTTCCAGTTAGTGCGTTAAATTCTGCTGATAAGGATCCTATATTGATGCTGCATACTCTAATTAGGTTAATACGAGTGTTTTGTAAAGTAGAAGTTTAAGAGAGAAGGTGCTTTGCGAAAGTTACGACGAAGATACCCAAGTGTTTTGTTGGCGTTAGTAACATGGGCAACATGAACAGCCCAGATAAGGTTACTAGTAATGTGAACACCGAGGTATTTATATGAGAATACTGAGTCTAGAAGCATGCCGGTAAGATGATAGGAGGGCCGATTAGTAGTCACTCTACACACACGCATGAAATTGCACTTGTTAACATTGAGGTCCATTAGCCAAGATATACACCAGGTTGAGATGGAATTGAGATCAGACTGAAGAGTTAGTACGCCGCTTTCGCATTTTATTTTCCTAGTTATTACGCAGTCGTCGTCGAATAGGTGAATGTTAGATAAAATATGGGAAGGTACATCAATAATGTAAATAAGGGAAAGAAGTGGACCAAGTACAGAGCTTTGAGGAACACCGGAGTGAACCATACTCGGATCCGAGGTGAGGTCAATAATTGAAACGAACTGCTGACGTTTAGTAAGAAAAGCTTCAAGCCGGGTGGGAATCTTTGAGTCGATATTAAGCTTTAGTAGATGGTATAGTATCAAACTATGGCAGACTTTATCGAACGCTTGGGCGAAATCAATGAATACGCAGTCGGCTAGTGAATTACGATCAAGAATGACATGCAGCTTGTTAGTGAAAGATGCAAGTTGAGATTCGCATAAGCATGACTTGCAGAAGACGTGTTGAAATCTCGAGAAGACAGAGTTTAATTCTAAAAAATTATCTATGTGCGATTACCGGATGTGTTCAAGAACTTTACAAGGGATACTAGTGAGCGAGATTGGCCGGTAGTTTAGTGGAGAATGCTTGTTACCCAATCTCTGCAGTGGAATCACCTTCCCGACCTTCCATGCGGCTGGTAGCGAACCCTGGTCAAGCGATTGCTGAAAAATATTTGTTAGTATGATGGAAGAGTGAGCCCTAGTAGACTTTAAACGCTTTGCGTTGATTAGATCGCAACCTGGAGTGGCAGATATTTTTAGCGAGTTATTCGATTTCTCAAGAATATCAATGTCAATTGTAACAGGATACATGGGCATATAACTAAATACCTCTATATTTGTAAAAGGGGGATTAGTGGAGAAAGGAACATTGGGTGTGAAAACATCGTTTAACACAAATGCCTGCCATTCGGGAGGGATGCTAGTGCCAGAATTGTCAACAAGTTATGCTATCGCTAACGCTTGGGTTAATAGTGCGCAAAAACATTCGTACATCAGTGCAAAGTAGTGGATAGCATACCTTAATAAGCGCGTTTTATGTTACATGCCAATGCCTCCAGTTATTTAGTAACTAGATGTGGCAATGAAATTAAATATAGTTCGTTAAAAATTTAAATTTGTCAGTTTAACGATATAAATTATTAACGATTTGTTTTTCAAAGCCAAAGCACTATATATTATTCAATTTATACAGGTTATACAGAAGCGAGGAACAACTTGCGAAGTACCTGCGAGGTTATTGTGCGTCAGGACTGAAATTCAGCTAGACCGGGAACCCGGCAATTTTATCGAACGTGCGGAGTAGCACATCGTTTTGTCGGATTTTGTGAGGCAAAAAATTTCTTGGAGGACCGTTGTCTTTCGTGTGACAAAGGCCAAAACAAATAAAACACTTCTAAACATGAATCATGTGCACCCGATGTATGCGCTAAGCATGCACGTGGGTTTTTTCGCGCCACACAACGGTGAGCAGTCTGTGCTATACCGACAGTGCACCGTGCAGGACTTGTTTGGAGGCAACCAGAGATCGTGAACTTCGGACGGATGGAGTGAACTGGTGGAGGGAACGATAGGAGGACAATTGCATTCCTGGTGTGAATTTGCACATTATTCCCGAAAACTACCTCCCGCGAAATGCCATATGCGAAACTGAAGTCGATCAACAGCATGTCGCGTTGTTTGTAAACATAATAAATGAGGCTCTTCAACCTACTTAACTCGTTACTTTGTAAAGCTTTCTGTGGTCATCATCTATTTTATGGCAATGATATCCTTTGTTTCCCTATACAAATTTTATTTTTATGTTGACTGCACATTCGCTTTTTGCTTACTATCAGTAGAATTTTCACTCCTAAACTTGTTTTATCTGCTGCAGTGACATTTGGCCTTGGTCCCAATTTATCCGCCATTAATTAATAATTCTCTATAATTAGTTTATTGTGGCCCGAGGCGACATTCCTGGAAGTGTAGGCCACATTCGATGACAAAACGTCCGCTGTATCAAAGGCAAGGTATTGGAACGCGAGTTACTATTAAAACGAGGTACGTTACATTCACCAGTCCACTACAAATCCTGTTTGTTTGGCTGGCTATATAATGGCTTTAAGGAACTTGGCAAGAAATAAAACGGGACTGCAGGTGAAATAACAAAATAGCAATGATAGTTAATTATTGATATTTTTTTTGAAGTGGCGTCTCAGTGCGCATGACATGTTGGTCGAGGTTTCTGAAAATCCATATTTGGCTTGCCCTCCTCGGGTTTCAGCTATGACTTTTTATTTTTTTGCTTTTTAGACGTCGCTATAAAATACTCGTTTCTAAGATGCGCTTGCGAGTTTTACATTTATTTGTTTAGTTATAACTGAGCTATGTGATATAGTTTCTGAGGTGTATATTTTACGTTATGAGTAAAATGTTCTCTCGTTATTTCTAATGTAACGTAGATCGATAGATAACTGTTGCCGTTGATTCCTCTCATTACCTTGCAGCGTCGTTGAATGGCTCACCACCGCTAGGGGATCATCGTTGATAGTATGCAGAGAAACGGACCCATAACTTGAAGAAAAAAATAATAAAAACGAAAAGACGGAAAACGAGAACCTTACCAAACTAACACCGACAAAAGAGAGGCTCATATCTGCTGGTTTCAACGTTAGCAGTACTCCTGAATCTAGCAGGAGCCTGATTGTCTTTCATGCCCTTTCAGAATAATTCCAGGAATCACATATTTTCTTCATTAAAGAATGTAGGTGGAAAGGAGGTCTGATTACCGAAATAGACTATAGTGCTTTTGCAATGATTCCAAAGGAACTATATGAAAATAAAGTAAAGTAATGTAAAAGACCTATGTTGAGGTTATTACTGCCCCAAAGGCACTAGGCTTTCACTAGGTTTAATTTTTTTTCTTTATCTGAGGCTCATAAGCCTTAATGTATATCTGAAACTATACTGCGCATAATAGAAAAAAAAAGAATGGAATACCGGATATTGAATAGTCCAACTAGCGGTTCTTTCCAATGTTAGTTTCAAGCAAAATTTCTTTTTCAGAAGTATACTTGGAAACAGTATTTAATGGACCACATTTCACAAGAGACATTTTTTTTCTTATATATGCAAAACAGACTGCTCGGTGTAGGTAATGTCGAAATACTGATGAGCGCAGTGTATTGAAGAATGCACCCCTTTGTGTAGGTTCGAATTTACAAGGGGCTTTTTTGTGCACTCAAAGCATTTTCTCTAAGCCAGGCTCCACACAACGGCATCCTGGCTCACTGATTAGAGGTAGTTTGGAAGTTTCAACATGCAGCAAAACTCGAAAGTTCGTAGGTACTATTCCCAGAACACGCGAAATATGTGCGTGTTCAATTGGAATGAACATTAAAATGATGAATAAAGTGTTGACTTCTTATGAATTTTTATACCGTAACTAGAGCCGCGTGAGTTGACGAAAAGCTCTTTAGATGTGTATGCTTTCTTTATTTGTTTCTGGTTAAAATGGTGTTACAAATATTCCTATAAAGGCTTTTGCTAGAACCATAACTACACACGTTTTTCTCTTATGGGACATCGGAATCAAAGCTATTTTGTGTGCATGACATGAAATAGCTCTGTTGCCAGACAGCGTATACTAATAGAAGGAAGCTAGAAAAGGAAAAGCCAATAACCCATATTCAAAACCTTCGCACTCCTGAAGTGTGATTTTTGAATTCAATTGTTTCATATACTGTGTACATTCACCGCAACAATCAATATACCTGCATATTTTCTCTATAAATTGTTGTAATTTTTTTAGTAATTTAGCTTGAAATTCACACTTCATTGGCATTTCTGAGAGCACAGTTACTAGGTACTTATATTTATCTTTGGTTAATTAGCGGTTAATTGGAGGAATATGGGAGAGGCATTCGCCCTGCAGCGAGTAGTTTGGCTGCTAGTGATGATGATGATGATGATGATGATGATGATGATGACAACGACGACAATGATGGGGATGATGATTATGAATTACTTGTTCCGAGCCCGGCACAAACTTCACAACCAAAATTAGTTTAAGCACTGTAAGCTAAGAATATTTCTATTGATTTTATCACATCTTGCAATATCCTACAGTTTCTTTACAATTTTTTGAAATCCCTGCCCCTGAACTGAGAGTAAAAGGGCAAGCTTCGTGGGATAATGAAGCAAATAACAAAGTCAATACCTTATCATCGAAAATCAATAAATAGAAATCATGCGACCATCAGAAACACTTATTTGAAGTAATTTTATATCTACTCCCTATCGGACAAGCCCATTTGACACAAACATCATCCTTAGGGAAGAAGATAGGCCGTTATATGAAGGACGTAGAGATGAGGTCACTATGAATCGAATATTATTCTCCTGCATGAAATTAGAATAACTGAGAAAGAAAAATATTTTACACACTTTTATAGAATGCAAATCCCATTCCATTCCGCCTTGCTCCTCGGAGAGGATGGACTTTGCACTTGTCGATAGTTCCAGTGTTGTTAACTTGATAGAAGATGCAATGCTTCTAAACAGGTTGTAATGTATCTGATGTTTGTAGTTTGTATACATAACATGAACATAATACAACTCGCATTTGTCGCATCAAAAGCTTAGTTGCTTATGCGGCATAAATTCCAACACAATGACCACATCCATGGTAGTTTGGTACTTTGTTCTGAGCGTCGGGCCATCTTCAGAAGCAAAAGTTTCGTAGGCTTGAGAAAATTAAGTCATTTCTATATAAATGCAGAGAAATATCTTACAATATGCCACAATAGCTTCAATATTATTTTCAGAAAACGTAGCGTCTTCGTATTATATGACAGTTTAAAGAGGCGCTGCGATAGCGGAAAAGCTTTAGAAGGAACATTTTACTTCAAATACGAAGCATAAACCAGTCCCACCAGCAGATGCATAGCACTACTGATAAAAAGTTATAATTGTACCCCAATTTGCTATCTATTAAAGCTGCGCTTGTTTATTCGGGAAACAGGCGATTGTCAAACATATCCGTGATGTGCCTGCTTCCTAAGTATCGAAAGTCGTGAATCGCTAAACATTTGGCCTTTGTGTTTATACTATGGTATCGATCTAGGACGCTTAATGTGCGGCTTTAGAACCCCAGCACCTGCTCCCCAGTGCCTTCAGAAGCTCCACCCTTCAGAAGCTGCACCCACCACCTTTCAGACCCCGAAGGCCACCCTCCCACCCGAAGCCTGCAGAGCTTCGAAACAGAAAAGCGACAGATACACCTAATTCGAACAATAAACAGGCAAGCGTTGTATGTAAAAGCGAAATATGCAACCTGCGCTTAAAACACAGACTTGTCGTCATCCAGTCATATGATGGCGTCTGTAAATATTTGCTTCTGGAACATTGATATCAATGGGGAAAATATTCCTAGCAACAGGAATTATGGGATAAAAAATCATTCTGGAAAGAGGTAAACAAAACTCTTGGACAAATGTGTCACGTCAGCGCTGTTTACAGCAGCGGCAGAGAGCGAGAACCTACCCGGTCATCCGACAGAAGGTCTTAAAAAAAAACGACTTGTCGCCAAAGCTCTCTGTCAAGAAAGCTGTAATTTGCATCAGCACCAGAACCTTTAGCCTTCTAAATGGCATGCATTGAACGAGCTAATCACTAATATGGACAAGATAGTCAAAGTAGCCGAGGAGTTCTATACAGATCTCTACAGTAGCCAAAGTAGTCAGGACCGTAATGAGATTGGCGGTAGGGAAAAACAGTCAGACGTTCCACCAGTGACGAAGGACGAGGTCAAGAAAGCACTAGAAACTATGAAAAGAGGGAAATCAGCTGGAGAGGATCAGATAACTACAGATTTGCTGAAGGGCGGGGGGGATATCGTGCTAGAAAAACTGGCCACCCTGTATACGCAGTGCCTGGTGTCATCGACGGTACCGGAACCATGGAAGAATGCAAACATTATCCTCATTCACAAGAAAGGGGACTCTAAGGACCTTAAAAATTACAGACCAATCAGCTTACTGTCTGTTACGTATAAGGTATTTACTAAGGTAATCGCTAATAGAATCAGTACAACCTTAGACTGCAATCAAGCAAAGGATCAAGCAGGGTTTTGGAAACGGTACTCAACTATCGATCATATCCATACCATCAATCAGGTGATAGAAAAATGCTCGGAATATAACCAGCCCTTATACATAGCATTCATTGATTACGAAAAAGCATTTGACTCACTTGAAAGCTCGGCGGTGATGCAGGCATTGCGAAATCAGGGGGTAGACGAGCCGTACGTGAAAGTGCTGGAAGATATATATAGTGGCTGCACAGCAACCATAGTTCTGCATAAAGAAAGTAACAGAATTCCCATAAAGAAAGGTGTTAGGCAAGGAGACACAATCTCCCCAGCACTATTCACAGCTTGTTTAGAGGAAGTATTCAGAGACTTGGAATGGAAGCAGTTAGGGATAAGGGTAGATGGAGAATACCTCAGTAATTTGCGATTTGCTGATGACATTGCTTTGCTAAGCAACTCGGGGGATGAACTACAAATAATGATTGATGACCTAGACAGAAAAAGTAGAAAGGTAGGCTTGAAAATCAATATGCAGAAGACTAAGGTAGTGTTCAACAACCTCGGGAAGGAACAGCAGTTTACATTAGGTAGCGAAATACTGGAAATAGTAGGCGAACATGTCTACTTAGGACAGGTAGTAACCGCAGATCCGGACCATGAAAAGGAAATAACAAGAAGAATAAGATTGGGATGGAGCGCATTTGGCAAGCACTCGCAGATTATGACTAGCAGCTTACCGGTATCGCTCAAGAGAAAAGTATACAACAGTTGCGTCTTGCCTGTACTCACCTATGGGGCTGAAACGTGGAGGCTAACCGAGAGAGTTCTACTTAAGTTGAGGACAACCCAGAGGGCTATGGAACGAAAAATGGTAGGGGTAACATTAAGAGATAGGAAGCGTGCAGATTGGGTCAGAGAAATAACTCAAGTTACCGACATTCTAGTGGAAATTAAGAAGAAGAAATGGACATGGGCAGGACATGTAGTGCGAAGAGAGGATAACCGATGGTCGCTGAGGGTAACAAACTGGATTCCAAGGGAAGGAAAGCGTAGCAGGGGGCGGCACAAAGTTAGGTGGGCGGATGAGATTAAGAAGTTCGCAGGGGTCAAGTGGATGCAGCTAGCACAGAACCGGATTAAGTGGAGAAATATGGGAGAGGCCTTCGCCCTGCAGTGGGTATAATCAGGCTGATGATGATGATGATGAACGAGCTCATGTCTACTGTCGGTTTGTAATCAAAGGCGAACAAGAATATTGGAACTCCAGACAGAAAACCAGCTCTCGGCTCAAAACCTTTGATTGCTGGCGATTCCGAATTTCAATTCGAAGGCAACACGCGCGCACTTACCAAGAGATTTTTATTAACCCGACAATTATGACCGCTAACTCTCTATTAAATTTGCTTTCGTTCTTCTTTTTGACGCTGCTGGTGTGGTTTGGTTTACGGGGTTTAATGTCTCAGAACGACTCACGCTATGAGAGAAGCCATGGGGGAGGGATCCGGAAATTTCGACCACTTGGGGTTCCTCAACGTGCACTGACATCGCACAGTACACGGGCGCCTTGATTTGCGCGTCCATCTGAAAGCGGGTGGCGGGGCCGGGATTCCATCCAGTTGTTCCACTGAAGCGAGGAATATCGAATGGCCGACTTTCGTCAGCCTTGGAGCTGCTTTAACTTCTTTATTTCTTTGCAACAGCAAAAACTTTTGCTTACTAAGTTGTACTGACAAATACACATTCACATTTATGACGGGTTATATATCACTTTGCAGTGCTTTCTCATTAAGAAACGTTCTACCGCACCGCGAACTCAAATGCAATACTTAATTTCTTTAAAATATTTTCTTCCACTAGAGTACACCTGGTAGTTTTTAATGGCGTTCATGATCAGCTCGTGCATCTTTGTTTATGTCGATTACAGAACTAGATATTCAAGGGCCTGTGTCGTTTACTGCACACGGCAATGAAAGATTGTGCAGTAATGGCAATAGAGTGGCTCATATATGTTAGGGAGGCGCAGTGAGCGTCCAAAAATTTAATGGTGACAACAATCAATGACCATTAAGACTTCTCCAACGGTACCTTTATCAATGAGTTAATCAGAAAGCAACTGTGCACCGTAGTGTGGCGCACACTACGGTGGCTGCTATTCTGTCGCTTGCCGTGGTCAATACATCAGACTCATACTGTCAACCACTGTAGGTGCAGCAAAATCGTCTCGCAGTAGCTCCATTCTAATGACCCTCTTGTAAGCTTCCCTCATGGAAAAGCAATTTGTGTTTAACTCTAGCAAGGAACGCTCTTTGAGATATATGGGCTCTAAGAGGACGACAGGCTGGACAATTTGATGGCAGTGTATTGGAAAGCAATAATAGAGACCGCACAAATAGAAAAAACAAAGCGGGTTACCAACTCTATTAGAGCAAACGTTTGATAACCGCTTATAGGTATTCGTTATACCAACGTCAGGTAAAGTGATGTTCTGTTCACTTGGTGTTTTTTTTTCTATAGGATAAAAGCGGACGAGCAAGCGTTGCCGACTGACTAAACGTAAATTAGAAGTTCTGAACAAATATTGAGTGATTAATGAGCTCTTAGCCTGACTATATTTTCTGCCCTCTTTTCTTCTCCGATGCTGCCGTTAGCTCGCAAAGGCCACTTAGCTGCGCTCTCGTAATGGTGAAGTGGAAAGCGGAATGTGTGTTTGTCTCACTTTCAACCCCCGTGATAGGTAAGAAAATACGGAACCAGTTTTCAATATGTCAGAAAGGAGCATAATTAGATCAAGAATCAGCGATTTCCTTGCTTTTCACTCGACTGATACGTGACGACCTTCCAAGGCCGCCGCTAAGGGCCAAATGCTCTGGGACCGCAGAAGGCTCTTCAATCGCTAGAGAGCACATAACGAGGCCGCCAGAGCGCGGCAAAAGGGCCGCGGCCGAACTGGTCTCGTTTTCACCAAAACTAGGAATCACGGTGTGTTTCCCAGCCTCTTTTTGTTTCTTGTTTTCTCATTTTCTGCGGAAAAGCCGCTTTATTGGCCTCAATCCGTGTTCCCAGTGCCGTCGTTTCTCTCGCGACCATCAGGGGAGTCTTACGTATTTACGAAGTGGCCACTTAGGTGACGAGGAGATCGCAGGAGCACCCGCTGCCTCCCGGGTGAACCGCTCTGCGCTGCAACATTGATTAGCAGCAAAGCGTTCCAAAAAAGGCGGTGAAAAATACACCGGCCTGCGCCGCCGTCATAACGGCGGACGCGGAGTCGTTCGCTCGGTGCTAGAAGCAGGAAATCAGCGAAGGCAAGAAAGTGTGCAGCACGGCTCCTGACGAAGTAGGAGCACCGCGGTAACGAGAAACTTTATTATCCCGCCAGCAGGAAATGACAGGAAAAACATTCGGTGCGCCCGTATATACCACGGTGCTTCGTTCACCATTCCGTCTCAAGTGCCGCAAAAAGACTGTCGGTGATTAGAAAACCCGCTAGCCTTCGGGAGAGTGATGAGCAGTTGTCACGAGAAAAACAGAAGCAATATCTTCTGAATAAAAGGAAATAATATCCCACGTCTTAAAGAGAAAAGGAAATGAAGTCGATTGCCGTTTGATCCCCATCAGTGCCTCAAGTTAGAGAAAGGAAGCATTAAGAAACGGCTTGCGATTTCGTCGATACAACCACTAAACTTATGAAATAATGGACCATTATTTTTCTTGATGGTAGCATGGTTTCGTGTTGAGTGTTCCTTCCGGCGGAAGTGCGATTTGTCTCTTTCTTTATGTTAGAATTATTTCATTGGATGTTAGCAATAATGAATGAATATAATATTTTGATGCGAAACAAGTAATATAGGCGGATATGGCTAATTTAGCATCTAGAGTCATATTTCAAGCCTCCAAGATTATGAAGCCGCAGCCACTGAAGAGTCCTGTCTAAAGCTTACCAGACTCTTTCGTTTCTGTTTACTTGAATACGTAGTTCCATAAGGGCGACAATCTCGCCTGAACTAAAACAAAAAACGAAGTTTTCATTACTTTCATCGTGATTGAGTGGGATCGGTGAACCAATCACAGATTTGGGTAGCGTCCTTGCTCGTCTGCAGACAAGACAGCATTCACTTCGGTGTCTGAGATGGAGCACTTAGCAAGTACCTTTTCTTCATGTTTAAATAATTACGCATGTCAATATAGTTTTGTGCTCTGAAATTTAGCTTATTTGTTTTGTGTTTTTTATTCGCTTAGCTTTTTCATAAGAAGAGTTCTTTTTCTTGCAAGCATAATTGCCAGAAAGCCAGCGTAGACCGCTAAATCTATTGGTATAGTTTTTTGTATTGCTCGGAAGACATTTACGACGAGAGTCAAGTTCATGTATCTTTGTTGCTTGTAATACTAAAAAGAGAAAGAAGGAAAAAAAGTAGGCAACGCATTCGTAACAAATTATTGGCAGCAAAATAAAAGCTAAACACTTAAAAGTAGCTTTCGATTTTCCGCTGCCTTCGGCCTCAGGCGCAGACGCACGACACACATGTAAGTCACCGCTGTTGGCAGGCGTGATGTATATGATGCCTGCGCTTTCCCCCGTTCATGGAATGAAATGTCCAGGAACTAAGGACCTGATTTCCATCCAGGACACACTGCTCAAGATTTACATGAGATTTGTGCATTTCGCAGGCCCAGAGCATGGTGGTGGTAAAACCTTAATTTCCAACAGGTGCAGGATTAGCGTCAGCCTATCCGCCTAGAAGGTGGTCTGGAGTCCTTGGATCCCGGTGGCGTGTTCGGCCAGTCGGATTAGACCTAGCTGAATCTCACGGTGTGAGCACCGCAGTAGAGTCTCTCAAAATTCTTCTGTTTCTGCCTCTTGATCTAGATTATACATTTCTGGACACGTTCATACCATACGTCTGCTCGCATAATATTTTAAGCTTTGTGCAAATGTTGTAATCAAAAGAGTATTTATTTTTAATATTGTGCTTCATAATTATGTTGTTTTGTGGGTGCACTAGAAACGTAAAAGGTTTGCCTCTAGTATGAAGGAGAACAATGATAAATGTCGGTTGTAGAGGATATATA
The DNA here is from genome assembly GCF_055883805.1 of Amblyomma maculatum. Lineage (NCBI taxonomy): Eukaryota > Metazoa > Arthropoda > Arachnida > Ixodida > Ixodidae > Amblyomma > Amblyomma maculatum. The sequence continues at coordinate 140,067,539 of NC_139345.1, forward strand.
TTTTTTGTGGAAGTAAATCCTAGGCACATTCTTGCGTTCTTCTCCCTTTCGGAGTTTTTATTTAATCGGTTGTGATCTTCTGACGACGCTTCGTCAATTATTCCGCTATTCTAATTTGTTTTAGTTGGCGCCAAGCAGAAAATAATATAATGGCACGTCTCAGCTTTGCCTTAAGATTAGACGCTAAATCATCGCTTCTTCATTTCGCTATACTTATATATTGTTTTCTTTGTGTTGATTGTGGGAGCAAAGGTAGGCACAATGCCTTCCTTCGTCGTCTTCGACAGCCAGCGTCTCTTAGACGACTGAAATCTTGTCTAGCGAAAACTCTTCCAACCCTTACGGAGTGGACGAACCAGAACAACCGGAACGGCCCGAACAGGCGGCTTGTCTGCAATGTTGGAGCGTCTCTAAAACCCGCGACAGACATCAGACGACAAACCCCGGTGGAACCAAGAAACGTATTTTAGGCATAACAGCTTCATTTCGCAAAATTGGTTCCGTGGTAAAAAATATACCTTAAATAACTGCGCTATAATTTCAATTTGTTTTTGCAGCAATTGCCCATGTAACTAGGGACTATATTTAGCTGCGTAAGAAAATGATGCATTTCGGCTCCATTTCTAAGAAAAAGTGTCCCAGAGTATAGGTTAGGAAGTTGGCACGAGTGAACTGGATGACGCTAGCACACGACCGGGTACACTGGAGAAATATTGCACATGCCTTTGACCTGCATTGGGTATTGGCCTGCTGATAATGATAATGATATAACACCTCTCGCTTAAAAATTATGTTCACAATGATTTTGTCCAGTAATGAATCTATACGTTTATTCACGGATTAAAAAAATCGAACTGCTGAGGTTTATCGCGATTAAAGTTATAGCTGTCCGTGCGTAAGATCTGTTCAACATAGCTACACGGTTCTACTAGAGATTTTGTTACCCTCGTAAAAAAGACGCATATCCAGATAGGCGACTTGCCACAGATTGATTACAGATTCCTAGATTACATGTCCTTTTCTATGCTACCTTCTCGCTTTTCGTCGTTCTCTCCCGTGAGCCGACAACGCTTTCTCTTCGCTTCTGCATCTCGGAAAGCTGAGATCAAACTCAGCCTGACGCCTGCGCCAAAGCTATGACGCACTCGCAGCAGGACGCACCTCATTCGCGACGAGACTGAGCAACCATGAGCCGGCGAAACAGTTGTTAGACCCTCCTCGTCCAGTCATGCCATATCAGAGTAGAGGAAGACGAGTAAGCAGTCAATGGCTTTCTTGAGCCATAGCGATAATGCTGCCGTTGCAGACACAAAATGTTTTTTTTTCATAAGCGGGGGGGGGGGGGGAAGGGGGGGGGGGGCTTAGTTTTTCATGCTTTACAAAAACTTCCCTTTAACGCAATGATCATGCTAATAGGAACGTGGCAGCATGATTCCGGTCTCCTCACGATACGGTCCTCGGAGCAGCGTTACCTGGCGACAAAGTAATATTTCTTTATATGTACGCCCACTACACATCTCATCCCGTTAAGACTTACAAAGACTGGACAGCCCCCAATAACCAAAGCCAAGCGCAAGCTTAGTACCCTGCTAGACCTTCATGTCGAAGTCTGGCGCCCTCAACCTCACTTAACCCACCTTCTTCCCCTCTAGGCCTCAGGTCATCCTTATGAATAAAGACTTATGAATGAATGAATGAATGAATGAATGAATGAATGAATGAATGAAAAACCGTAAAGCTGTTTATAAGCCGGGAGGAAACAAAATGCTGTGGTACGCCAAGGCCGGCACTTTTTTATTCCGTAATTATTTCGGTAATTAATTATCTCCCGTCGTCACTGGGTATGTCTTACTTTTATGTTGCATTGAGAGACACTTCTGTTCCGGAATCACCGTCGACCTCGCTGAAATTCGACCAGTGAAGAGGAGGAAGTTGTAGGACCCTACCTATGAAAGACCGGAATTACACAACATAGAAGGCTGGAAGCAAATCAGTTTATATCGACTGCAGTAGTTGGGTGCTTAGTTCAATAGTCATTAAAACGCATCATTAAGCCCTAGCGAGAAGGGTCAACACCACCTAGTATTGGAAGGACTGCTGCTTCACTAGAAAAGAGCAGTTTGTCACCTATCAAAATTGGCGCTAATATCTACTGTTTTGTAAAGTGCGGGTAGTGACCTCTCATTTAAACACAACAGCGTTGTTTCACTAAATACGGCGGCCGCGTTGTTGGAGGTTTCAGGGAAAAAAAAATCACGACCATGAGTTTGGCAGGTAGCAGTAAGCGGGTAACATGACCAGGCACTGATAAAGCGGTGTGTTGTCTGAAGTCACGAGACCACATGATATGAGCGAAGGGGCAGCAGCTGCCATATCGGTTAGCTCCTTTGAAATGGGAGTCATGATTTGAACCCCCGCCTCTTCGATGTTTTCATGCAGGCTCACATGTGCTCGATTGCGGACGCGCGCACTGCCCAGCGGCCACAGGAGCCTAACTACGCAGTCCGGGATCAACCCCTGCACAAAATAAGACAGGTTATCCTCATACCACGCTGGGATGTTCGTAGGGCTTCAGTAACTGGGGCCGTTATATCTGTGTCGGGCGATTTCACGTTGACAGATGCCGACTGTATATGACACGTATACGTGCCAGATCTGGCACAAATCAAGGGATTACAGGTTACCCTAGTGACAAAGTCGCGAACGAGAATTTAGCCCCAGTCGGGAGCCATTATTGCTGTCGTGCTACTAATGTAAACGTGCAATGTTAAGCAATCCCCATCGACCACCGGCGGCTGCGTTTCGATGGAGGCGAAACTTAGAGGCGTCCGTGGGCTGTGCGATGTCAGTGCACGGTAAAGATTTCCAAGTGATCGAAATTACTCCGAAACCTTCCACTACGGCTCCTCTTTTTCTTTTTCCACTTTCAATACCACCTTCCTCCCTTCCGTTATGGCGCAGCACAGGTGTCCACAGAAACATATTTGACAGATACTGAGCCTTTCATTTCCTGTGAAGCAATCAATTTTATTAAGCGTCTCCCAAATATTTGAGTTGCATGATTCAGCAGCGTGAGAAATGGCTTGAGCTGAAAGCGGACATTGGTAAAACATTTTTCAGGGGATTGCACCTGTGCAGAATAAATTTCTGTCTCATTAACCATAATGAGCCGTTTGAATGTTTATTTATCGTAAGAATTTGCAGTGCCTTGAATTTGTTCCGTGCCATCAATATGTGCAGCGTTAGTTGAATTATTAGAAAAATCCCCGAAGATGTAGCATATTTGTAATACGGGAATGATTGCTCAGTGATTTTTGGTTAGCTCAATTTGAAATGTAACTGCTACGAAAAGGTAGGTCTCCCTGGTTACAACCTCGTTAAAGGACAAAATTTTACTTTAACTGCGACGTTCCTGAGAAACCTTGACAGCTATCCTTTCAATCCGAAGAAACTTTTGAGCGATTATGCTTGCATTACCAGGGCAATTGCTTTACAAACACATATGCTCATGTTCACTTTCCAACATTTTCCCCATTGCTAACTTTACCCTCACACACATATTTAATATAAGACTGAAGGGAAATGAAATCACCAACTTTCATCCATATAGGCCAAAAGGGGTAGACAGCATAATAATAGGACACGTTTTTCTCGCTCTCTCTTAAAGCATAGTTTCTTTAATGATTCCGTAGCTTCATTCCCATTGTTTTATGGAATCGCGGAATGCTGTGCAAAAATAGCTCACTGTGCCCCGACAACCTCTGGCGCTGCATGGTTATACACAAACACAACACTCACACAAGAGAATTAAACCAAGACCTTCACACAGATGATGCGCTCTTTTTTTTTTTATCCACTGTAGCTTGGTTTTCAAACGTTAATTCAACGCATAATCATCAATAATAAGCCAGCATGTAAAGTTCCAGTCACTCAGTGAAGGTCAACCAGAAAGAACTTCTCAAACGCAGTTAAGGAGAACCGTTTTAAACCAATTTATTTTCCTGTTTTTGCGTCAGCAAGTTGAGAAAGATTGAGCCAGATGGTATTGGCACTGATATTATATTTGCTGGTTTTCTGATCATGAAACATTTAGGTATATTGTCGTCTGAATCACCACTTTTCATAATTTTTGTACTTTCTTTCTAATTTAGTAATATTTCAAAACTTTATTCACGTAAACAGTCGTTCATACCCTTCCTTCTTTTCTTTATGGCAATATTTTTCATCGCTACTTGTAGTTTAAGTTAGCCTGTACTTGTAGAAAAAGCTTCGCAAGTTTGCAAAAAATACTTGAATGCTAACGCAAAGCCCGAAAATAGAGAATGATAAAGTCTCTCACTCTGGAAAAGGTTTAACTGTACTCCATCTGGAACTGTCATGTCAAATGAAAACCATCGGCACAGGTACGGCTCTGGCATTCCACCCACGACGAAGCAATTCACGGAAGTAGCTCACGGGTCCACAGCTGAAAAAAGCAGACAAGCCTAGAGCAAATAATAAATACACACACACTCAGGTAAGAGGAGCAAAGTACGACCGTTCTTGCAATTACAGAAAAAAAAGGGACAATTTGAGACGAAAAAAAACTTTGTTGCTACTTTGGGCTGCATTAAAAGCCGAGCACCCCGACATACGCAGCCCTCGTTCTCAGGTGTCAGTGGCAGAAAGAGGACTGCGCACTGCAATTCTATTTGCCTGGTACGTCGGAAGCACTTTAGCCGCGATAGCGAAGGGTGTTCCGAAAACTGAGAACTTCGTGATATTCCGAGTTAAACTGAAGTTATTTTTTAGTGGGGAAACCTCGCTAGAGAGAGAAAAAAAATGAAAATGTGACCCGATGCATTTTCTTGTGGGCTTCCTTACAGGGCTTCGCTGTAATTCCTAGACAAGCAAAGAACAAAAAAAAATGTAAAAGATAGCTTCGCTTCGCCAATCAGCAAGCCCCATATCTTTATGTACTTGGCGAAGCAAGAAGCGAATTTATATTTTTGGTAGTTATTTATCTCGGTCTCTTGCGCTGCAGTTCTAGAGAAGAAACCATGTATCGAGCAGGTTTTCTTCGTTTCCATCGTAGCGATTGAAATACTGCCGAGATATCAATACCTGTAACAGGTAGATTTCATTTGTGCAAGTATAGGTTCGTAGCAATAAAATAACTCCAATTTCTAAAACGTTTTCAAAATTCTATTTTCTTTCTGAGGTATTAGTGCGAAGTTTTGGAGCAAAAACATGGTCCATACCTGACTCATATACTTGGAGTGCGTTGCAGTTTACTATACTAAAAAAAAAAGGCTTCATGGAGGTTGCATCACATCGTGATTTTTATTCTTTGTACAGCGCTTGCAGCCGTCAACGCATCACAGCTGTACACTTCAGCATCTGCACTGGAGCGAATTTTCACACCTGGGCTTGGTGCCGTTCATAGGGACTTTCACACTTCAGCATCTGCACTGGAGCGAATTTTCACACCTGGGCTTGGTGCCGTTCATAGGGACTTTCTTATGAATAAAAGTGGCATTCAACTTAGATGAAATGTACCTACCTATAAATACGTTTTCTTGAAAAGCACTCCACCTGTAATACATATCATCGGCTTAGATAGAGTAAACATTTATTCACTCAAGAAAGTGTCCTAACAGCTCCGGTTGTCAGGGCCTGAGTGCCCAACAGGACATTTGGAAGCTGTTACAAGACAGTTAATGAGCTAGACATAGAAGTCATTGCTCTGTGTCAGAACGGAAGACTTCAGAGCTGGCACATATCAGCGCTTAAATATCCTCGAGATTTCTTTCACCCAGTGTAAGTCTCATGCGTAAAATTCGTTGCCATTATGTCGAAAATAGATTTCTTGTTATGAAGTTTCTTTACCTTTTTGCACCCTTCCTGGCACCCTGTAACGTGAAGCTGGTTCTAATTTTCTATACCACATTGAAGAATCTTTTCTCGCGCCAAACCAGCATCTACCGGAAAATACGGGTCCAGTATCAATCTCATCACGCTCTGCCAAAACTGCCTAGTAGACAGTTTTTGCAGAGCGTGTTGGTGCCGCCGCTCCGCTTGCGGTGAGCGCTGAGCCAATCGGAGCTTTGCGACAAAATTTATTTTTAAGTCAGGTGAGGCGCAAGCGAACTGCAAGAAGAGCGTATTGATTTTAAAACTGGATCTAGGCGTTAAAAAAAATACACTTATTTTCTTGCCCCCCTGCAAAGCAATATTTTTGTTCGCAAACGTTTTATAACATGTGAACCGTGAGATATGCGCTGCTTTTGAGGAGGCGTTTGTTATTTGTGAAAGAAGGTGGTGCGCGACATGTAGCCGCACCACAGGCTACGCGCTCGCCGGGCCGCTTCGCGCTCCGCTAGCACCGGGAACAAGTGGAACGGAGGTGCTTTGGGCTTGCGCACTCCCGTATAGGCGTTTGGTGCAGGCGCAGTAGCTTTTCCGCTCACCGGCTCAGCGGAGCGGAGAAGCAAGTAGGTTCTGCTAAACCTGTCTAATGCCGATTCACATGAAAGACGGTCGGTCCGCAGACCGCGTATTACCTGTTCACACGCCACTACTACTGGAAGCACGCTGTCGGCACTATAATTGTGCTCTTGCGTGCAGGTCGCTCAGTTGCACTATAACATAAGTGTGCTCGTACTGTCACCACCAACACATTGGGGCGCGTTAGACGCATAGGAGCACAATTGCCTATTATACTACGCATGCTCATCACTTGGCCGAGGAGCCCCTGTCTTTCTCAGTGCTGCAAACGCTTGTGAGACGGATTATAATAGACTGTTCGGGATAGGGATGGCGGAGCGGTAAAATTCAAAAGAGGGGATCCTCTAGTCCGCTTTATGGCCTCGAATCAATGACCAGTCTTCAGTGACGAGTGAACACATAATACGCGGCCCGTGGATCGACGGTCCGTCATGTGAATCGGCCTATACTGGAGTGACGTATCCTGAATGAAGCTTAGAACTGTTTGTGCTAGTTCGGTATAGCTCTCAAATCGGAGTGTCCAGTACAATATGGCTCTTAAACCTAAAATAGCAATTCCCTTTCGGAGTACAAACAGGACAACCTTGTTCGGCATGTAGCTCAAACCTGGCATGCCATTCCCGTTTCGAACCTCAAACCAGACAGGCCATGACTGGTTCCGAATTCTGACCAGACGAACCAGACCGGTATAGAACTCGAACCGGACAGACTATGCCTGATTCTTAGTTGTGGCAACATCTTATTAAGCATAAAAGATATACAGTATACTTAAAAACATAAAACTATATGTTGCCTACGTGCGTGTTTCTACAAATACCTCGGAGTTATGAGGCCATCAAAGCATTTCTTAGCTCCCACGTATGCTGGTCGCGTGCTTGTTACACGTTATACTCCGGGAGCACTTGCGTTTATTACAAGCCGTAATTGCTACCGCTCATTCGACCTTGTTGTGCACACGGATTGAGCTTGCAGTTCGAAATTCCAAGACCGTAGCGCTCCATCAGCAATATGAAAAAAAAAAAAAATATGCGGATGTTTATTCCGGTTAAACCTAGTTATCCGAGCGTGAACTGTGTTAAGCATGGCTACGCATTAGCCTGACGCCTGCGCCCAAAGCTTAACGCACTCGGACTGACGTGGGTCACGTGGAGTGACGTCACTACCCCTCCCCCTCACTCCGGCGCCTCATGGCCAAAAGCTCAAGGGAATTACCTTTGGAGTTACAGGGCGAACAGTGGAACGCCCTTTTTTAATATGCTCAAACATGACAAACATATCGATTGTCATAAAATGGTAGCTGCACCAGGTGATATATGCACGAAGTAGCTGTGACGTATACGCTGTCTTCTTATATCGGCCAATTTAAAAGAGCACTGCATAAATCTAAGCAAGGGCCTGTATTGCATAATTTCTGCAGGTTCCTTTTCCTGTTTTACCTATTAATATGGCCCAACCAAGCTCTCGTTCGCTCGATGCTTCCTCGAATGTTCGTACATGTAGAAGACTTAGTGGAAAGTTAATTACTTGGGTGGCTGCTCCCCTGGCAGCATGCAAAGCTTAAATACGCAGTACAACACAAATTATTGGGCAAGATATCTCTTTATTTAGCGAGATTAACACGCATTATAAGCGGATGATAAAAGAGCCAGCACTGCTAAATTTGCAAATTGTTTGATGTGGCTGAGAAACACCAATTCGTAACAGAGATGTAGGACATTGGTGACGCCGCCTAATATACGAGAAGCAGATTCAGCATGATTACGCGGCAATCAACCGCAGTGACGTTATTCTAGACAAGGAGGAATCGATTCTTGTTCTCCAGTTGGCGGCGTAAAGTAGTGGTCAGCAAGCTCGGGTGGGGCACCGAGAAAGAGCGGTCAGAGTGCTTCAGGGAGAGGTACTTAATCATTTTCATTTCTTTTCCTTTCTTATGCCGTAGCTACCTTATTTTATAGCTGTGAATTTTTCAAAGTCAGCATCGGCTTTCTAGCTTGGAAACCAGAGTCGAAGACTCATACCACGCTTTCGGGTATGCAAGCTCTTCGCATTTTTATACCAGTTTCATACCAGTTTTGTCCCGGTATTCCCAATCCTGTACGACGTGCATGTCGGATTTTTCAGTAACAAAATTCAGCAATTTTTTACGCTTTGCTTTCTTTTCGTTGTCAGTGTTTGCTTGCCCTCCGCAGAAAACTGCAAGCTTTGCTTTTAAAAAAACACAGTTGTGGACAAACTTGTGCGCATCCTTCTACTTCACTCATCAATGTTTGTTTATGTTGACCTTATTCTAGCTGGCGCCACCGGGGTGGCGCAGTGGTTACGGCGTCCGACTGCTGTTCCCAAGGACGCGGGATCGAATCCCGGCCTCGGCGGCCGCTTTTCGATGGAGGCGAAAAGCAAGGCGCCCGTGTTCTGTGCGATGTCAGTGCACGTTAAAAAACCCTAGGTGGTCGAAATTTTCAGTCCTCCACTGCGGCGTCTCTCATAGCCTGAGGAGCTTTTGGACGTAAAGCCCCACAAACCAACCAACCTTATTCCAGCCAGGCTTGGAGTTTGGAACCTTGAGCACTGGATTTCCGACACTTCTTCTGTGTTCTAGCTAGTTTTCACAAGCAATAATAAGACAAACATTGGACTAGTACATTTCCCACTTCGAGTTATTGGTCAATTCGCTCTCACCCTACCATCTGATAGCGCTTTCCTGGCTAGCTCAGCTCTTAGATGGGCTTTTATAGAAAAACGGTGATCCCGGATTTGCACCAGGCACCAGGAACAATTATCCTTTAAAGAGGAAGTTCCTGAGAAAGGTGTATTGCTTTCCGTTTTAGCCGCATGGCTGCGCTTATGTGGATGCCAGTGGGTTTTCACTCCTTCACTACAAATTCCCCTTTACGGGTTCCCCTGATATTTGGACTAATAATAAAACACTAGTGCACAGCGGAAATGCAAAGTGAAACATGCATCGCCATTTGAACAAAGTCGCTATTCTAAGTCACAAAGGCGATTAGCGCGCGTACGTAAACTGGTGTGTGCCAACGCTGCTTCATGACCTCTTTTTAGCGTGCTACGAAGTACACTAATACCAAAATCGCGAAGCCGAGTATCGGATTTGCGTGTGCCGTCGCTCATATTGGCTAATCTGTTTCGCGACGTAACAAGTACGTTGCTTCGCATGGGTAATTCAATTTAATGCAAATGACATCTAGCCGTTTCCATAGCAACCCTATGACGCCCATATGACATACGTGGAGAGTTATATAAACCACTTTGTTCCGCTATCCTCCTCGTATGAGCCGGGATTGAGCCCGTCCGGTGACTGTCAAGGTTAGCGAAAGCAGGAGCGTCATCAAAGCGGCGCTTTTCTGGCGAGACAGTGACGCTAAATTTGCTGTTAAGCGACACAAGTGACAAAAAGCTTTTGGGGCTGTGACACTCCAGATTGAAGGCTAAGTGGGAACGTAACCGGGCAACACGAGCTGACGAAACACCGGAATGTGGCATGTCTTCTTAGTCATGCATGTCTTGTCAGTTACTGCCGCAAAGCCGCGAAACAAAGATCAACCGTTAGTCAAATTAGTACTTCTCAGAGCACTGACAGTGGCATAACCGAGATAAGCCTGTCCTAGGTTTCTGCTGATATTTCATCTTGTATCTAATATGGGATGCATGTATTGCGCTATTTTCTAAGGAAGCACGCTCATGCACGTAGTCTGATTTAGGTTCTATCGACTCAACAGCTGAACTTACCTCACAACTCTTTAGAGCTAATGCAATCTGTTGTTGTTACCATAGACTTTCAAAATATACTTTTGGTGGACTCCAAAGGTCCCGTTTTTTTTTTGTTTTTTTCATGGTTCGTCACCTATGGCACACACGCATAGTGACTGCGATGCTTTCCCCAAAGCACTATCAGAAAAAGGCCATACCACGGCCACATTGGTGACATCCTTTCATAGTCTAAGCGTTCAATAATAAAATTTAGGTATCATGAAATATCTCGAGAATATGTGAACCACCTCAAAATACACTATATAGCGGCATGGATAAGAGAGCGAGCGTTGCTTTATGAACTATAGCTGAAATATAAAACCAAAAATAAACTTGGCTGGAGAACCTGATTGATACAGCAGATAATCGATAGACTGCGAGGGAACAACAAGCTATTACCAAGCGCCATTAGTTGATTTGCGAATTCCTATAGATGACACTACCATTGAAGCTTGAAGTTGTTGGCATGTTATGGCATGTTATGGCATGTTATGGTTTAGCATAGAAAAGTCAGTGGTCGTCTAACATAGACTGCATGCCAAGTGAAGCACGAAATTTCTGAGACAGAAATCTTCAGTAGTTTAAGGGATAACAGTGTATCTAAGCCGTCTGTTGCCCTATGCCCCGAAAGAATAGAACCCACATCGTTACTAAATAACGTGCTTTCTGCGCCCGCGAGATGTTAGCTCACTACTCGCCTTTTCTCCGCTCCGTTGTTTCAGAAAAATATTTTCAAGTTAACACTCATGTCTCTCTCGTCCTTTTACTCCGTCCCCGTCTAGGTGAGCGCCGAAATCCTCATATTACACGTGACAAATAGGAATTACGTGACGTCAATTCTATGTGACGACAATGAATCAGGAGCTCAGTGCCGATATTTAAGTGAGCACGAAGGCGAGGTAAATGAATGATAAATTTCAAATACTCTAAAAAACATAGAAGGAAACACTAGCTTTAGCGGGAGGAGACCGGTTAAGAATGTTTAACGGATGTAAACAGGATGCACCATTGTAGTGCTGCGTTCGAAGTAACCAGTTCTACCGCTGGTGAGAGCAGCTGTAATCATGGCAACCGCTGCAAGGCAAACTGAAAATACGATTCTCCCCTAGATTCTCTTGTTGTTAACGCAAAACCGAAGCCTATACGAGCCAGTTGTGTTAATGCATTCAGGGCTGTAAAAAGCAGCATTTTGACCAATGTTTACATTATCAGCGACAACTGCCATGTGGAAATCGGTACACTATATGCTCCCTTTTCCTGATCATAAGAATCTGTTCTGTGGACATTTGCGCCGTTATGTACGAAACAAATGTTACTCTTGATGTTATAGTATTTATCGACAGATCGTGCTCATCGAGCCTGCTCCAACCAATTTTCTAACTGGCTATTAAGCAAATAGTTCCATGACTTCATTATTAGTACTTGCAGAAGTGCCACCATGTTTCCTGACACCAGCTGAGCATGAATGTTATACATGCACCAATTCGGCACGATACAAAAAGCGACTCCGTATAGGCCTAATTAAGTTATTTTCATAATTCCGAGAACCACAGCGCCTAGGTGAAGAACTGTCAAATTGTGTGCGGTAGCAGAGTAATTCAGTTTCAGCATTTTTCTTAGCGCTAGCCTGCTACCTCCTCATAAGCAAGGACACCCCGCATAATTATGCGCCCAACTAAGGGAGCACTTTCCTACAAGCTAAAATCATGACCAGCGCGTGTTTAAAATTGCATATATAAATTATCATTTGTGACGACAAACAGCCTGACACAAAATATCTCCCCAGAACGGGTGTGTATCCAGAATACACTTGTTATGATAAACGATGTTCTAAATAATAAAAGTAGCCCGACTTATCTTTACTGGCGCCCCACAATTAGGTGAGGAGCCTCGATGCTTGCAACATACTGAAATTTTCTTTTCATATGCTGCGTTTTCGGAAAACCATAATTGTGTCAGTTTCTTTAGTGCCACTTTAGAATTGAAAGTTTTCACAAAACGTAAGCTCCAGTGCACACTATGCGTTGCGTTAGAAGACTAGTTGCGCCAAAATTCACACCAGCATTGGCATCAGCCGTGAAGGAACAGCCGATTCGTAAATGAGATCATGACGTGGGGCTTACGTCAGAGCCATTTCACTTCAACAGCGGAAACTGGTGGCCAAATTGTGGAACCAAACCTCTGACCTTTAGACGATAAGTTGGTCTTACTGTCACTTCGCCAATGTTTCCTTTAGTGCGCATGCGTGGAGTTATCGTATGACTGCATACCCTCACACAGATAAACTGGGATGGACTAAGACCACACGAGATCTAAAACTTGTGCGCAATAAAAAGTGGCCGTGTGCCTATTCTGTGCGTATGGAGAGTTCACCGTACTCCAGTACGGTGAACTCTCCCACCACCAGTACGTTGTCACTGATTGGTCCGTTCACGCACCTATCACTTCGCGGGCGCCAGATGGCGCCAGGCGAATGACAGCTGCGCCAATGCATATCATGTCGGAATTATTCAGCGGATGCAAACCGGCAGTGATTTGGCTCTCGGCAATCTAGTAACACTAACGGTAATACAGAACAAGAAATGCTAAATATATCTAATGTGCTGCCATTTTTATGCTCCTCTTTTTGTGAGCTTAATCACCTCTTTGTGCCGAAAACACCGGAATTAAAATGTTTTTCTAAGACAACTGTGAACATACCAAAGTAGTTTGGGAACCAACACAATTCGATGTACGCCTTTCAGGGTTATAGGAACACGGTTGAGGGAGAGCATTAAACTTGTCCTTTATTAGTCAAAATTACTGCAGAAAACTATTATTGTCTTAATACGATATTTTCAGTTCTCAGGGCGCACACTGAACAAATATTATTAGATAACTTAATTTCGTTTTAACTTACAGTTCAATTTCAACTTTTGGAATGAGGTTCTCTTCACAGCCTAGAAGCGAAAGCGTTGTGTGGTGCACATCTTTCGAACTGATAAACCGAAGGCGACAAACATGCTGGTGAACTCTAAACGGGAAAAGAAGATATGATAGCGATAAGAACTCATCATAGTTGCCCTTTAGATTCCTTCTCTCTGCAGCGCCGATTGCGCTTCGTATTCCGTAAGATAAAAAATCGCTTCCGAACGGAAAGCGCAAGTCCAGCGAAGCAAGTCGGGCGGCAAGCCCCGTCGTTTGCCCAGTGGACGAAAAGGGGCCGACTTTGGCGATTGGTGGAAGAGGGTTCGGCAGGGAATGTGTGCACACTGGGGGAAGAGTAGAATGCCGGGTACTCCCAAAACCAGCGATAAAGAAAACGAAAACAATAACAAGAACGAAACCGAAGACGAAACGGCGCTATGCCTGAGGTGCTACAAGGGCAAGAGTTGGGAAATGGGAGCACACCGATAACAAATACACAGTCTAAACCTGAACGCGAGCGCAAACACGACAGTAGAAGGATTCCTCGCGAGAGTGTTACCCTCTTTTGCTTTGCGCGTGAGTGTTTGCGTCAGCTCGATGTATGAATCAGAGCAAAAAGACGCAAAACAGTAAATGCAGCTAAGACCGGGTAAACAGAAACGAACCCGCTGCGCAGTGGAAGCAGTGGGAACAGCACAAGTCTCGTATGGGAGACAAAATTAGATTTAGTGCTCTATACAGGAAAGGAGGGCGAGAGAGAGAAGAGCGGTCTAGAATAAGAGACGGACTCCACCGAACCACATCTCTGTGTGGACACTGGTCGAAAGTGAGAAAAAGAACAAAAAAAAAAATAAAGACGGGGAAGGGGGGCGGTGGTGTTGCGAACTAAGAAAAAAGGTGGCTACACTAGAACGGCCGTGCTTGCAAGAGGCAGACAAGTTTGAACGCATAAAAGATAGCGCAACGAGGGTTCCGCCGCCAGCAAGCACACAGCAAGGCATACGTGCATGTCACGAGGCCCCGTCCAACCTCTTCGCACGGAAAAAAAATGCTCGTGCGACGAGCGAGGCAAACGTAGTAGCTACGAGCTCTACGCGAGAGTGTGATAGAACCAGACTCGATGCAAGTCGGGGAAGAAGAAGAAGGTGGGAGCTTCAATTCCGTTCTTTTTTTTTTTTTTGTTCTTTTTGCCTTAGGACGCTGGAGCAGGAGGCTGTCTCCGAGGAGAGCGTGAGGATCGCCGCTTTACTCCATGTCGTCTCGTTTCCTCTTTACCCGGCCCGCTCTCCGTTCGCATTTTCTTCTGTTGTTTTCCTGGTTCGTGTTGAGCTTCATCGTACTTCCGATTTGCCTTCCGTCGCTGGCCCTGCTTGCCTGTCCATCGCCGTGTCGTAGTCGTGGCAGCGAAGGCAGCACACACGCACTCCTTGTCCCTCCGTTGTGTTTAGTTTTTTTTTTTTTTTTTCGGACAAGTGAGAGTCGTCCTATCCTATACGGACAAGCTCGGCAGACTGGACCTGAGCGAAGTTTTGTCGTCCCTTCACGTCCGCTACTTTCCACTTCATTTTTTTACCTTTCCAGAGCATGAAACTTTGGATTCTTGGTTTCCTTCCCGGCCTGTTATTCGCCATGGTTGCGACTGGCGCGCTATCTTCCAGCGTTTGCCGTCGATGTCTTTCCCACATCCTTTTCTTTTCCTGTTTCAGTCACCACCTTTCTTTTTCGCGCGTGTACCATATTTTGCTGTGTTTCTGACATTTCAGTTGCATATTCGGACTCTATCTACCATTCGCGCTTTGCACTGCTCGCTAAACCTTGTTGGCCCAACGTTGCCCATAGCAATTTCCTCACTTGTTCCATCTCTTCATGTTTGATGCGCTTGCTTGCAAACACGCTCTTAGTTTGCAGGCCTTCTATTTCGACACAGGCCCTCCTCAACCTTTAGAGCAGCGCTTCCAATCTAGTCGGCCTTGTTTCCAAGTTGAGCGGCCTGTGAATCCAGTTTCCCCTCCTTTTTTATTCGAGGCCGAATTGGCTGATGGTCGCGTGGCTGTTTCTTATACTTGTCTCCCTCCTTTTCCCTCTCTCATAAAATGAAGCTATTCTCTTACACTTCCTTTCTGCTAGCATCCTTGTTAGCGACACGTCCAAGGACAAGATACTAATGAACGCCTTGGACAGGAAAACTAAAGAAAATGGCGGTAGGAGGAGAAGCGGAGCAAGCCAAGGAAAGCAAGCGAGATCTGCAGAACAAGAAAGAAGGGAAAGGCCGTGCTTACAAAGCGAGTCCGAAAAAGACCACCGCGCCTCGGTAGACTGAAGGCAGCGGCAGTGAGAAAGGAAGGTGTCGCGAGGAAGACCTAGCATGGCCACGCCGTCACTAGGACCTCGAGAAAACTACAATTCCTCCAGGTCCCCTCCTCTCGTTGTCTCATCTTCTTTATCGGCTCCTTCGCTTATTGGTTTTTCTTGCAGATGTTTATTCTTATTTTCGGATTCGCCTTTTTTCTTTGTGTTTCTCTTGGCTCGCTCCACTCCCGGAGAGTTGGCAAACCATCGCCCAAGCTTGTGGGGACACGTCTCCTGTCGCCTCCATCAGTCCACGTCCCTTTTTCTTGGCGATCCGTGCCAGAAAGCGGCAGGTTTTTCGAGTCTGGGGACCGGGACCAAGACTGTAAGCAGGAAAAAGTGAAGGAAGTGAGGCAAGGCGAAGGGAAAACAAGAGGGGACACACACACGCGCGCGTGGTGGTAATTAGGAACGCTGACTCATTCCAGGCTACCGTGCGCTGTGAAAACGGTGTTTATCTTCGTTTAGCGTCGTCCTCCTTTGCGGTCGCCACCGAAGCGGCGCACTGCTATTGTGAAAGAGCGAAGGTGAGCATACGGCGGCGCGGAGGCCGCACTTGGAGCACTCCAGGACCGCTCTCATCGCTCCCTTCTCTTCTCTCGCCCACTGTGTGCTGTGCGTCCGTGTATGTGTCTCTGGCGTGCGCCATGGAGGAAGGAAAATTCCTCCATGGCGTGCGCGCTTGTTTACGCGAGCCGGGCAGCTTCAGAGCTGTGGTATACTGTCTCTTCCTCGCACTCGGACGATAGTTGTAGTCGTCAGGGGCCACGGTGGCGCAAGGCGTCTCGTTGTTTTTTGTAGCCACAGAAGCGCCATCCTTTACCCTTTTCTACCCTTGTACTTCCTATCATTCTTTCTTTCTTTTCCTCTCGTTCTCTCTCCTTTTTTATCGCACCGCAAGTTGCGTCCCATCTCAGTCTGGCTGCCGGCGCTGTTTCGGTCGCACTTCTTCCCCAAACTCCGCGTTCCCTGCGGCGTGGTCGGTCGTCCCCGTCGCAG
Organism: Amblyomma maculatum; assembly: GCF_055883805.1. NCBI lineage: Eukaryota > Metazoa > Arthropoda > Arachnida > Ixodida > Ixodidae > Amblyomma > Amblyomma maculatum. The sequence goes on from NC_139345.1 coordinate 140,084,048, forward strand.
AAACGCGCGTCAGCCTTTCTCATAGTGGGTGAGCTGCGCATCGTTTTTTCTATGTTGCTTTTATTTCTTCCCTTTGCTTCTTTTGTTCTGTCTATTCCCCTGGACCTCTCAGAAGGGTGCCGAGTAATGGGTTTCTTCCTCGGGTACCCTCGTCGTTTCTGTATCGGCGCTCTTGGCGGAGCGTGTAAATCGCGCAGTTTTGTTTGCCGAACTCGGCAGAACAGCAGTAAGGGAGAACGGTCGGTACAGAAAGAAAGGTAGAAGGAAAGTGTCTTGAAAAACCTCGCGATCCTGGGCCGTACTCGACCGACCGCTACAGGAGGCGCAGTGCTCTTGTTACTGCAGTCTCTGTCTCAGTGTCTCTCTTGTACCATCCCCAGCCTTTCTCTCCCCTACTCCTGGCGAAAGTGTTTCCGGTCGAAGGGACAAGCCTGTGTGCAAGTTTCCTACCGTCAGCGCAAACAGGGCATGCGTTGGAAGCAAATGAGTAAAAGTAATTAGCGAAGTGGGAGGGGATCTTAACCACAGAGCATTGCACATCCGTGTCAATAAACAATTTTTCCCGCGTTGCTCAGCGCAATTCATTATCCCACTTCTGTCTGAATGGAGAAACTTATTACTGCAGCGGTGGTACTCCATCATCTGGTTCGTTCTGTGAGCAGTTTCCTTGATGTATCGGGGCTATCCTTAACTCACCTTTTTGGGGAAGAAAATAAAAATTTTTCCACGCTTTCCGCAGAGAACGCAGCAAACATCTGGCCACACGGACAAAAAAGCACTTCATTAGAGACAGGAATAAAAAAAACAAAAAAGGGTATATGCACGTTCAAATAAAAATGCATATCACTATGAGAAAAATCACCACACTCGAAAGGTATATAGTGTATCAAAACCGAGTTATCGCTCTCTGTTAGAGCGATATTTCTAAAGAGAGGTTGCTCTGGATGGGCAAGATATTGGTTAATCGCCCAATCGCTTTCAAATTAGTGCGGCAGAGTATTGAATAATATACATCCCTGCGACCTGAGTTTGTGTTTTTATATTCGTCGTGCATGGCATGGACATATGGCTCGCAGCTAATACCTAAACCAAAGGAAAAGCTACATTCAACGACCTCTCAGTGAAGGCAATGAAGCGTAAGGAAGCCTGCAAAAGACACCAGGAGCGCCAATACATCTTGAACAGACAGTGGATGGGAAAATGAATTAAACGAAAAAAAGGAGACAAAAAGGTTTAAGCGCACTCTTCGAGAACATGCGCCAGCCAGCGCGTCGGCACGTGCCAATCGAAGACACGCAGGCTGTTTCGAGAAAGCCGGCGGTGAACACGCCTTTCCTTTCTCGCACCGCTGCACGCGCTGGTGCATTTGTCGGCAAAAGTTTGACGGCTGCTCGCCAGCCATCCGCCACTTGGGCTCGTGTTCGCGAGCGCAGCCCGCTAGTCGACGGCGGCGGGCAGCAAACAGCTTTGGCAACGAGCCGGCGCCATGACGGAATGAAAAATCGCTTTCCTCAAGCGGCGCGAGCAGCGTAATGAAGTAATAAGGCAGCGTATGCTCGAACGCACAGACTGACCAGCCGGCAAGTAAGGGCTGCAGCGAGTCCGGCCAATTCTCTCCGTTCCGCCGCGCGAAGAACGCACCTCTGTCAGAGCACCAGCAAACCTCGCCGGTCTAGTAAAAAAAAAAAGAAAAAAAAGAAACGATAAAGAAGGAAGAAAGGAGGATGGGGACAGCCTGAAGAAGCGGGAGCATCGGCGGTAGCAGCAGCAGCACAAGCAAGGAGAAGAACGAAGCGAGCGAGCTGATCGCTCGATACGTGTCCCACGCGCTTTGGCTTTATCGAGCCGTATTGACAAATGATTCAAGCCTCCTGTGTTCCATTTCCTTGCGCGGCTCCGGCGTCAAACGCGCCTTGATCGACGGAGCTGGCTCCGCCGAGCTGCAGATGGGGAGCGAGCGCGCGAGCGCTGCCTTGTACGACGCCGACGGGCTTTTGTCTCTTCTTCCTCCTCACCGCGGTCAATCCCCTGCATTCCCTTTCTTCTCTTTTTCCTCTTTTGCTGCGTTCCGAATTTTCCCTCTGTCTGTCCCTCATCTCCTTACTGACTGGTGGCGTTCGGTCGCTGTAGCGTAATCTGGCGTCGCACCTGAATCGATGCGCCAAGCTCCTTTGTTTCTATGCAGAACCCTCTAAATGCGATGTAGTTAGCTGCACAAAAACCATTCGAGGCACTGGATACATTGATGATTCCCGGTTCCAGCGAGGAGTTGTGCGGGGCTCCCTGCGAACGGCTGCCGCATGTTTTCATCTATCTAAGGCTCGAAGCCGAAAGAAAGGGAACAAAGCATCTCAGGTGATGCTAAGACAAAAAGGAAATAGCTGGAGGTTTGTGCCGCTTAACACGCTGTATCTCGATCCGGAAGAAACTATCTGACGACTCTCGGTAGATGCCGGTATTAGGATGATAATGAGCCTGGGCCACTTACCCTTTCTTCTTTGAGCAACTTGAGTTGCCTTCAAAATGTGCTCCCTAGTCTTTGTCGAAGCACGAAATATATGTGGTGTTACGAAACGTCTTCTTTGTCAACCAAAACGTTGCACGTCCTTTCAATATAGGCGACGTCATGTGACTCGAGGTCTTTTTTGTCAGTGAAAGATACAATGATCCCATCGTTGTGAATCGTCAAATGTCTCCACAAAAAACTTGCTTATGCATATTTGGTCCTGGATAATGCTGTTAATGCTGTCATCAAATATATTGACTCGCTATTTCTACGATAAAAATGACGGCAGTTAACATGAATTGCTAGAAGAGAGGAAAATGAGACGACGAATTCGCTATCCACTATGCCGTCATTAATTCTGTCTTATAGGAGCCAGAGAATGAGTTCGATTCACTCGTAAAACAAACTATAATTAGCCACAGAGCACAAAGAACATCCCAAAATACTTTTCGCTCCACGCTATCGATTTCTCATTGAAGACTTTGGCAGAAGTCACCTATTCCTAGGGAAGAAAGTGCGCGGAAGCAGCGATGTTTTTCAGTAATAGTAAATGACCGTGAGCTCAGAATAGTGCTTAAGGAACTTGGGTGCGGGCTGAATGGTTACACGAATCTGATTACTTCTGGCACTGCATTGTCCATGACATGCTCAAGAGATCACAACAAGATCACAGCCAGTTGGTAGTGTGCGCATCACCTGGATGGACATCCTGATGAGATCTATTGTGTATTTGATAGAAAATGAGGGCCAGGAGTCATCAGATTCAAAATAGTAAGCGCCAATGATGCCTTTTTTATCGAGGTAAGGAGCAATGGTGGAACCTCGTCGCAAAAACCACACCAGTAATAAGGGGGGGGTGGGGGGGGGGGGGGGTAGGTTTTTGTGGGCACTTAGTGTACGACACCTTCACGAAAAATAAAGAAAATGATAGACATCCCAAACAATGACCGGAACACTTCACTGGGAAAACAGGTAAAATTATATGAAGAGACACCATTCAAATATAAAAAAGTGTGGAGGCTGTCTTTCGATGCTCTCAATCTACAAGTAACGCGCCAAGGCTAGTGTAGAAAAGTATTTCCTCTCTTTTAGCGAAATGTAAAAAGATTTCCCTATCGTGTCCTACTAAGCTTGGTTCCTAATATTACGCTATCTTGTAAAAGTATCGATCGGCATCTTTATTCATTGCCTTCCGTTTTTTTTTTTTAATTTGCGATCAGCGCAACGTGAAACGTCGTGTGACCTTGTTTCATACCGATCCGTGGTTTACGCACTTAGGTTCAATCACAGAAAGAGGGACCACGCAGTCGCATTATTTCTATAGGCCTGGTAACGTGGAACTCGAATAATTGTCACGGATGCTTTTTCGAACATGAAGGAATCAAGCCAGTAGCAGATCAGTGTAGTATACAGGCTTGAGGGGAATTCGGTTGCGATAGCTCTAGTGATGCCACTCAGCCAAACTACTGGTGTCTTCGTGAAGCCTCTGCGAGTGGGGTGAGGCCCACCTACTTCAACCCGACGACCACAACTTCCAGAAGAGCGAAATTCCACGAGCTCACCTAGCTGTGCCCATCACCACTACTATACTCATTAAAAGCTGACACAGGAAAGGAACGAAGAATAGAGTGCGAAATAATATTCAGAGATGCAGTAGTAACGCCATCTGCCCTAACAAGCTCTCAGCCTCTCGTCCCATTCCTCTCGCTCTTCACCCATTCCCCCCCCCCCCCCCCCACACACACACACACACACGCACACTCAAGAACCTGCACAACCTTTTTGACAGCCGGTACCCTACAGAAAAGAGCAGATAATGATGTGGGAAAGCTGATGATACAGTTAACTCGCTCCGAATGTGTGGGTTTGAGACGGAAATCGTTCGAATTAACTAGAATGGGGTAGCCGAGATAAATATGGGCGTTGGCCAGGACCATGCCGCATGTATGAATTCTTAAAACACCCTCGTTAATGGGGTTCGAATTAACAATGTTGTGCTGTTTTCCTTTCAAACAGTGAGAGCTGGACAAGCACGCCCTACTTCCCACGCGCATCAGCATTAGCTTGACTCAGAACACTGGCGTAACAAACCCACTTTTGTCGCTGTCGTCTGTGGTACAGCAGGAGATCAGCGTTAGCTGACTCCTGATGTCTTGATAAAATTGATGGCGAATTTCACGATTTCATAATTGTTAGGCGGGTTCTTCGCTCAAAACTTAATAAAATTAATTTACTTTACTCTGGCCCCGTCGTTTTTTTAATCTGTTATTTTTGTTTCTTCCATCCCTAACACCTGTCTCCTTTGTGGAGGAAGTAAAATGCGGTGATCACTTATACTTTGGGCTACAAGCCGATATCTTGATTCCTTAACTTTGCTTCTAGCCTTGCCGACTACGTCTTCTTGGGTTTCGATAATAAACGACACTGATGCGCCGTCGGCGGTACATTTCCTTCGAATCGTGGCGTACGCGTTGGAGCCGACTGAATGGATACATTACCGTAGTGCAATTGAAAGCTACGAGTGTATGCTTTTTTATTCAACTATGATTTACCGATAGTCGTTTCGAGAACACTTGATAAAGCTTGCTGCTCCCACGCGAACAACATGACAATGAGGAAAGGGCTGTAAAACGAGGGACGGTCCCGAGAAATTAATGTGGTCGTAGGCGTATGCTCTCTACCCAACAATGAAGAAGGTAGCTGATGCGATAGAGGCGACGGTGACGGGCGACTACTCGAAATTGGGAAAACGTGGAAGTTGCTGCTTGACAGTGAATTTCCTGTCTCTACAGATCAAAAGCTTAAGTTATGCATAATCAACAGCATCTTATAGTCAGGACACTGTTTGATTGTCTGAAATCAATATAGATGCCACTCCTAAAATCTTGGATGTGTGGATGTGCACAAAGGTGTATTCTGGCTGCTTAGCTGAAACTAGAGATAACAACTGAGCCTCCTTTGAGCACTCGCCCTTATTCAAACAAGGTCTTCCATCTAATTTGTGTAATTCTGTAATTTGTTAATGAGAGAACTATGTCAGAGGTAATACGCAAACGTTGTCGACAGAAGGTTGTCAGCAAAGGTGTCACGCTCTCGAGAGTGAGAGTTAAAAATAAATTAATAACCTCGTCTCCACCGGGAATCGCACCTCCATCTCTTGGATCCCCAGCCCAGCTCTTTACCACCATCGCCACGTGCCGGAATTTTTTTTTGTTTATTGCATGGAAGTAGTTCGAGCAATTTAGCCAGGTCGCATTCCGTAACCTGTCACAACACAGGAACACCAGCATCGAGCTCTAACCTTGATCACACATCAAAATTCCGGGAGACATATACATGCATCAAGTAAATGTAACCAGGCAGGAGGTCGATCCTGCGCAGCTTATACCCCCTGCACCATGGCACATGGTTCTCTGAACAGAGACTTCGATGAACGTGGTCGCACGCACCGGATCGTGAAGCGCTCTTGATTGATTTATAGGAAGGGAAAGGCGCGGTAACTGTCGCACTTGTTGTCTGTGGACACCTCAACCGCGCCGTAAGGAAAAGGGGGACGGTAGGAGAGGAAGTGGAAAGAGAAAGAGGAGCCGTAGTGGAGTGCCACGGAGTCATCTATCGCACTGGCCATCGCGGATCCCCGCCCCAAAACTATTCTAAGCGACTCAAAGAGCGCCGTTCAAAATTTCGCCAAAAATTCGACCACCTGGGGATCTTTAACGTGCGCTCTTCATCCGCTTGTCTACAGCGAGGATAGCGAGAGAATGACAGATACTTGAGCCTTTCCTTTACTGTAAACGAATTATAGAGCGCCGGTGAACTTTGATGCGTTCAATGAAGTGCTGGTTCTGTTCGACAAGTGGCACGATGTACTGTCACGACAGGTCATGACGTCACCAGGCGATTCATGAATATACGAAGCTGGCCACGCCCGGCGGCCTATCCAGGCGTCCGTGCGGCGCCTTTCATTTGCCGCTCTTCCGTAACTGTTGGGTGGTGGATGTGTTGTCGGACTAAGAGAGAGAGAGAACAACTTTTATTTAAAATGCCTGCAGAATCGGTTAGGCTCCCTCCAAGCAGGGAGGACAAGCTTTTACCGTGACGCGGCCACTACGTCAGTCTCGTGCGTTGTGCTCCTTGAGGTCTTGTTACGTCCCTCGCTACTTCCGCGGGTTCGAGAGGGCCTCCGCCCCCTTCTTGGGGGTGCTGCCCCCCCTCTCCTTGGTTTCGCTCGGTCGCTGCCTCTCTAGAGCTGCCGAGACCTGCTGGACGGCCTTGAGTTGTGTCTCTTGATCACAGCTCCTCGTTGCAGCCTCTAGCTGCGGCGGGATCTTCGTCTTCTCGCTGGCTTCGCGTGGATTTACGCTACAGTCCCAAAGGATGTGAGCCGCGGTGGCTCTCTCATTCGCGCACAGTCTACACATGTCGCTCGCGTGCACACTCGGACACATGTGCTTAGCTAGCACCGGGGTGAGCAGGGACCCCGTCTGTAACTGTTTGTATAACACTGCCTCCTTCCGGGTAAGCCCCGGGTGAGGTGGCGGCATAGTCTGTCTGTTCAGTCTGTACCATTTCACTATTTCATTGAAGGTGGTCATCTTGTCCTTGGCACTGCGCCGCGACCAAGACTCCGAGTCGGCCGTGCTTGCAGCCGCGCGGTTGGTTAGTCCTCGCGCGGCCGAGTTGGCCGTCTCGTTGTGGTTCACGTTTCCGCGTTCCGACACGTCACTGCCCATGTGGGCCGGAAACCACTTGATCACCACAGGACATTTGCGTCCGATGTCTTCGGCCTTGCGCAGTATGCACGCGGCCTCACTACATACCCTACCCTTGGCGTAGTTCTTCACTGCCGTTCTAGAGTCACACAACACTGTAGTGCATCCGGGGTCGGAAACGGCCAAGGCGATGGCCACCTCCTCCGCCCGGTGCGCTTCTCGAGTCCGGACGCTCACCGCGGTCTTCGTTGCACCCGTCGATGCCCCGACAACCACCGCCGCGTATGCGTTGGTGTTCCCTCGATACTCCTTCGCGCCCACGTAGGCGGCGACTTCTTCTCTAGCGTGGAGGTCTACGAGAGCCCTGGCCCTCGCCAACCTCCGCTCCCTGTTGTGCTCGGGGTTCACGTTCTTCGGGATCGGGAAGACCCTGAGCTTTCTGTTGATGCTATCTGGTATAGGTACGTCTTTCTGCTGCTTGCCTTCCCTCGGTTCGAGGCCAAGGTCCCGCAGTATCTGTCTTCTGGTTCTCGTTTCAGAGAGACGCTAGAGTTGCGCCGTTCTCTGTGCTTCGGCTATTTCGTCCAGCGTGTTGTGGACTCCCAGCGCCATGAATTTTTCGGTGCTCGTGCCCCCGAGGAGACCGAGTGCCGCCTTGTACGCCTTGCGTATGGTGGCGTCTATCTTGTTACGTTCACTCGGCCTCCAGTTGTGGAAGGCGGCCACGTACGTTATGTGGCTAACTGCGAAGGATTGAACGAGCCTAGTCAGGCTCTCCTCCTTCATCCCCGCTTTTCTGTTGGACACCCTCTTGATGAGTCTCATTGCCGCAGCCGCTTTGCCCGCGAGCTTGTTGACCGTTTCACCGTTGGCTCGGTTTCGCTGGATGAGCAGCCCGAGTACTCGAATCTTCTCAACCTCCGGTAATACTTGTACTCCCGCCGTCTTGACCGTGATCTTGGGACGCTCGTACTTGATTTCCATATTCTTTCTTTTCCTGCCCGATCCTTTCGGGGGAATCACCAGCAGTTCTGACTTGGCCGGAGAGCGAACGAGTCCAGACCCGTCCAGCTGCTCCTCGATGGCGTTGACCGCTTCTTGCAGCGTTGTCTCGATGTGTCCGTCGCTTCCTCCCGGTACCCATAGCGTAACGTCGTCGGCGCAGATGGTGTGCCGGACTCCCGCTACTCTTTCTAGCCGGGTGGCCACCCCGATCACCACGAGGTTGAAGAGTAGCGGGGAGATTACCGACCCCTGCGGAGTTCCGACGCTGCCCAGCTTCTTCTCTTCGAGCTGCAGGTCTCCCGCACAGATTTCGGTGGTCCGTTCCGTCAGGAAGTCTTTGATGTACTGGTATGTCTTCCTGCCCATGTTTAGCCTGGATACTTGGGCCAGGATAGCCGAGTGCCTCACTTTATCAAAGGCGCTCTGCAAGTCCAGCCCGAGTACGGCTCTGTTGTCCTTGGTGCCCGTCGTATCGTCGATGATCTCGTTCTTCAGTAAGATCATGGTGTCTTGCGTCCCGAGTTTGTTCCGAAACCCGATGATGGAATTTGGGTAAAACTCCGATTCTTCCAGGTAACGCTGCCACCTGTTCATGAGAACGTGCTCGAGGACCTTTCCCACGCACGAAGTGAGCGAGATCGGCCTGAGGTTATCTATGTTGGGCGGCCTGCCAGGCTTGGGGATGAGGATCGTCTTGGCTGCTTTCCATTGCTTGGGTAGCCTTCCTTCTTGCCAGCACTTGTTGTAGAAGTTCGTGAGCGTTTCGATGGCCGCTTCGTTGAGGTTCTTGAGCGCTCTGTTTGTCACTCGATCGGGACCCGCGGCAGACCTTCCATTGAGATCCTGCAGGGCAACTCTGACTTCCCAGGTCTGGATGTCGCGATCTAGCGTCTCGTTCTCTTTGCCTTGGTAATCCGGGTGTCTTTCCGTGAGGGTGGTCGGAAGATACTTGGCGTCCAAGCGCCGCTTGACCTCGTCTTCCCCGTGTTCGCAGATTGCCTTGTGTAGGATCCTGGCCAGGTTGTTGTGTTGGTGGCCCTTGGTCTTGGTTTCGTCGAGGAGGTGCCGCAGCATGTTCCACGTCTTGCGCTTGTGCATCTGTCCGTCGGCTTCGTTGCAGGCCTCGTTCCACTGTTGGGTGCATAGCACCCTGCAGGGACCTCGATCTGCCTGTTGAGCTCGGCGATCTTCTTTCCAATTAGACCAGGCAATTTTTCCGAAGCCTTGTAAGGGCATTTCAAAGGTGGAGGATCACACACTCTTCCGTCTTTACATAAAAACGCTGCTGTGCCCGGCAGTTTTAAAACAGTTTGATCTTTCCTGTACAGGAAAATGCCCGCGCTGTGCGGAGGTCTTAGGACGTCGTCCACATGGTATGGGCATGCCATTCAATGCGCTTGCTTATTGAACTGCCGTTGGATTGGCTGCTCAAAAAATATATAAAACAGCAGATACGACTAAAACGGACATGAACGTAAGGAATGAAAAAACTGACTACAATATCTTCAATTACTCCAATAGCGCATTCTAATCGGCGACCCGGGACAAGGTTTTATTTTTTTGTTCAAACTAAGAGTTTTTTTTTAATGTGCGTTTTAGATTTGTTCCAGAGTTTTGACTACACCGCCACGACGATATCCCTGTAGAGCCCCAGACATATTACTCCTTTTGCAGATACAGCTTTCTCAGAAACTTTGTAGTTAAAAAAAATCGCCCTTGTACGGGGATCAAACCTGGAACCACCGCCTTCAAGGGCAACTTGCTCTATTACCTGAGGTAATAAGGATGCTTAGCAGAAATGATGGTTGGGCGAGAGCGAATTTCTCAATAACTCGAAGCGGGAATTGTTTTAGTTGAATATTTAGGGGAATCCCCAAGGTGAAGTAGATTCGTAATAAGGGAGTTATTACTAATTGACATTCACATAAGCGCAGCCATACCGCTACAGAGGAAAGCTGTACAGCTTCCTCAGAAACTTCGTTGTTAAATAAAAGTTCGTCCTGGCCCGGGGATTGAACCCGGGACCATCGCCTTTCGCTGGTGGACGAATTTTTGTATAACTACGAAGTTTTCGATAAAGCTCTATAGCTTTCTTTTGTAGCCGTATAGTTGTACTTGGGTGGATGTCAATCAGTAATTACTCCCTTATTAGGATTCTGCTCCACCTTGGGGGATTCCGGTAAATATTTGGTTAAAACGTGGTGTCTAAGGACAGTATGCTCGTGAGTATATGTGGGAGAATAGAAGCGCAAATAAAAGCAGCAAACCGCTTTTCCATGAAAAAGAATCCTCAAGGGGAGACGGCAAATTGGAACAATTAGCACTGTAGCCTCACCCAGTTAAAGCTGGAGCTTAAGTAATGTCCAATATTTTATCTGAAATATTGACAACACAAATGGGAGGTTCTGTAGACATGAAGAGAAGTTTTTGAACATTCAAGTTTGTTTTCGCTCATACGTGCCGTGCACACAGAGTGCGATCAGAAAACGTCTATCACACTGGCACAAAAGGAAAACAATTTCGACGCCGGGAATCGAACCACTATCCCTCCGCTCCTCAGCAGAGCTCGTGGGAAACCGATCCTGACATACCTTGTGTAGCTTAAGGACGATAGCTATCAACATCCCGATATGAATAGGGCGAATAATGATAGTATCGAGCTTTTTCTGAGAGTAGTAGTAACAATAAGAGTTCTGTAAAGTGGTTTTCAACATTTCTGCTCTCTAACAGACTTAAGCGCAGTCCTGATTTTTATTTGTTTTTTAAGTCCGCATATGTGTTTTGCTTGCGGCTATGACAGCCTTGCTTTTGAAGTTCGGGGTAAATAAAAATGCCTGGCGCTCTGCACATTTATTTTGCGATATGCCGAAATCGTGCATTAAGTGTCATTATATTGCTCTGACCAATGCCAATGATGGTATTTCGTCTTCATTAGAAAGAGTATATATTACTTCAATCCGGTCAAACTAAATAGGCATGAAAAAACATTATTATTCCGCGTTACTTTTGAGTAAACAAAAATCATGTCTGCCAGAAAAGAGGAAGTATTTTCGTAACATTGCTGAACCCCATATTGATATGGACTGTGTTAAAACCGTTGAAATGGGTTTCAGGAGCTATGCAGCATTCATAAAAGCTTCGAAAATGACACTGGCTTTATCGTTTGATGCAAGACTTATTCAGAAGGAGAAGCATTTACTTTACATTTATTCTTATCTTATCGCACCTGTCGCCGCCATTTCTCCCGTTTCATTCCTCCTGCCCTGAAAACTGATGCACGCAAAATTTTGTCAATGAGGGAACTTGTCTTCCTTATAGGAACTTTCAGATGATCTCATCGCATTACAGTTTTTTTTAACTACATACACTAAATGCATTCATCTTAGCACATTCAGAATTAAACAAGAGAAACTCAGGCATACGTAACACGTGTTTGTTGCAATACGCTTGCGCTATAGATTACAAAAAAAAAAGAACGCTGGCGATAAGAAAGAAGAAACGTCTGCGATCAAATTACCTCGGAATTACCTTTTTCTTTTTGGCAATTCAAGTGAAGAGAAAGTTACAATAGTACACAGATTACTGTACCAACCGAGAACGCGTCATTTTATCTTGCAAAGAAAAAAACAAAAAAACATATCCGGGTGTGAGCGAAAATCAAGTGAATCATCGTCAGCTGAGTGGTCCGGCGATATGCTCCCTGTAACAAGGCAGGCATGTACAAGCATACCGACCACTGCACCATTGCCCGCATGGAGTTCACTGCTCCTGAATAGGCGCCTCAAATTGAGCGAACGGCAGTGGTGTATCCGCCAGGACGCGCTATTAGATTCAACCGACAGCTGAAAAGTGCGGCAGGCTTTTCCATTCCGGAACAAAGTGAGATTTAACTAGCTCTATTGTGCCAGGAAGCCAAAGTGCGCCGCCTCCACGTTCGGCCCTGCAGAGGGCGGCAGATTGTGGCGGTGGACTCATCGTCAGAGGGGGTGGCGTAACGAGGGAGGGGGAAGTTGATTCCTTCTTCTAATTACCGCTATTCACGGCTCCTGATTGGAGCGTTAATCACACCCGAATAGGAGTATAAAGAAAAAAATGGAAACGGGGATGTAGCTAGAGAACTAGTGGGCAGTGAGTGGTTAGCGGAAGCACTCTAGAACTAATGGGACTTTTCGTTCCGCTTGTGTTCAGGAGAAAAATGCCGTTGCTGTTCAGTTTTAGTTTCCGCCACTTCACGAACACGCCGCCGGCTGTTCTTTACAGTAATGGCGCTTACTTCGTGCTCTGTACATATTTTGTTTCGCTTTTTATCATTCGTGCAGTAATGGAGTATACTTCGACGTTCTGATTCCGGAACGTCAGGCCATGCTCCGCAATTATGCCCTAAAAGATGGATGACCGCAATTTCTCGCGCGCTCGCTGCAGCGGCTCGCTTCAAGTTGTGGGACTGTTGCCGCTTAGCATATTAGAATTCTCTATTCCTCCGTTGCTGAAAGCACTCAAATGTTGACGGAACAAATACAAATAATCAAGAACACGATAAACTGGAGTCAAGCTATTCGTTCCGGATTCGGGCAACCGTATAGGAGGATCGACTTACTGCACTGATGTTTTGTGTAGTTTGACTCCATTCGCAATGTTGAGGAGCGGTAACTTGCTCGGTTAGATTACAGCAAGCTAAATTAGATTTAACGCTATTATGCTTAACTGCCGGTCTCATTAGAGAGAAATAACGGTTATGGAGGATGAAGCCGCTCATCTGCGGGAGAAAACCTTCCTGATATGCACTCAATCAAATCAATTAGTACTTTCAACTCTTGGTCAAAGCCCTTAGGCACTCCAGACGCAGGAAGGTATTTTCGCTTGTTCCGCTTAGCGTTTGGAATTTGCGGAACAGCACATGCTAGAAAAGTAGCCACATACGCATATAACGGACACAGCTGAAGAATGAAGAAAATTAACGAAATCTATTAAATACTTTTCGAGTGAGAGAGTGGAAAGTTTCCGCTAAAACTTGAGATAATGGCGGCATGGATACGTGAATGATCTAAAGTGCATAAATGTTTTGTGCGTTCATTTCATTGGCACATTGGAATTGTATATATGAAGCTCAGCGTGAAGAGCAAAGAAGCATATGCATTACAAATAACTCGTAAGGTTCACTTTGCTTTTTATGTATTATTTATGTGGACCAGCCTCAGCGTTTGAATATTTTATCTGTATTTCACAGCAATGTTGTCGATCACAGGTATAACTGGCCCCTCACGGTGATAGTGGAGGTAGGAGTTCCGATAAGTGAGTCGCCGAGAGCGGAGGGAATACAAAAGGTGTAGCCCTTGAATGTTATCGCTTCTTTATTTGCCTCGGTTCGACTACAAAGGATTGAATGACTGCTTGTTTGCAGTGGTCATCATTCCAAGAGCGCATATTCTTGTCCTAAAGATTCAGTTATGCTGCACCAAAACTGCGTTTAAAATCCATTCTGTTGTCATTCTAATCATGAACCGAAACGCTCCTGAAAGTTTGAGCAGCGTGAAACAATTTGGCAACGTCAGCGTTTTTCCGATGTCCTGCACGGCAACAGCCAGCGTCCAGTCCAGTCCTATGCGCTGGCTGCCCTACAAACAGCGTAATTTTCAATGTCAGGGAGCCATCTGCACCCCTCACCACTCCATATCAGTCGTCCCCAATCAACAGTGAGCCCTAAATTCTAAAAACCATCTTTACTCACTTGACATGACAAGTAAAAACAGCAAAAAATGTGAATTCACGTTTATTTCCCATGAGGTGTCCTGGAACAAAACCAATGTAACTGAGCGGAAAATAAAATTCAATTAATTTGGCTTCTTGGGATGCGTTCTCCCTGTCTAGTGTTCCTGTCGCCTTCCTGTGGCAACATAGGGGGCGCGACGGTGAGGGACGCCGTTCCGCCAACTCCACACTTCCAGGAGAACTGCAACGAGCGCGTGCGAAGGAAACGAAATTTCCACTCTTCGTCACGAGCCATGGCCTTGCTAATTAGCAAAATCTATAGACCATATTCACAATCAGGTTTAGCAACAGGCAGATGTGGCAACCCTGTATCGCAAAACCGGCGTAAAGTTGGGTGGTTCGAAACTAAAAACACACAAACAAAAAATGTTTCCGACGTGTCGGCGCCGATCTACCTGCCTCCTCCCTGCTACACGTCGATCATTTGTCGCATATTTGAGACGCTTTGCAACGCCATTTAACTAGAGCTCGGATTTAACCGACGCTGTGTCATGATTCGAAGTAAGCTCTATCTCTTTCTCCCTCTCTGATATTGCGTTGTGTGCGCCATGGTTGGCAGTGAAGTTGCAATGACGTCAAGCGAATAAAGTCTATACAAGGGGCGCGCGATGTACAGTGAGCATCAGCAACTCTCATGCTCTCAGAATTCGTACTGGAGTACGAATTCTCCAGTGCTCTCGGAAGTTTTCGACTCACACTGTTCCCACTTCGAGTTGTTGATAAATTCGCTCTTGCCCTATCATCAGGTGTGCGGACCGTGCTTTTAGCTGAGTTGGTAGAGCGACTTCCATGGAAAAGCGGTTGTGCCGGGTTCGATCCCCGGACCAGGACGAATTTTTCTTTAACTACGAAGTTTCTGAGAAAACTCTATGAGTTTCCTTTGTAGCCATATTGCTGTGCTTGGGTAGATGTCTTATAACAAGTCTTTTCTACCTTAGAGGATTTCCCTAAATATTGGACTAAATAAGCCACTGTGCTAGGCGTTATATGCGACATCGTCTGCAACTTGACCGCATACTCTGAAAACGTATAACTGCGGAAATAGTTGTGCACGCTGGTAAATTGATGTCAATGAAATGTGGGCTTTTTGTTAGTCCTCACATATATCGCAGTGTTTTCATGATCTGCCGTTCCGGTTACGGCGGTACTGTCACTCGGCTTGGCAATGCTGGACTGTATAATATTCATGATTTGCTCGCTTAGTCCGACCATGCCGTCACTGCTAGGTCTCTGATATCAGAACAAACTTTAGGAGAACGCTTTCGCTTTGCCTTGTAAAAGTAGGCGCGAAGTGGGCTAATTCATTGGCCCGCTAGTAATTTTCGTAGCTCTCCATCCCACCTTTGTTAGTCGTCTCACTGACTCATGTCCAGCGTTCCTTTCTGCAAGCATTCTTGGCATTATTCTGCGGACTATCGCTAGTAGTCGAGAACCACCACCACTAGAAGGCGCACCTTCAGCAGCAGTCCGTATACTATTGTTCGCATCAGCTGCAATGTGAGAAGACGATGACGCAGTATTACCAGTTACATGTTCCGTCACATGTGTTCGAACTGAGCGACATACGCACGAAATTATTCGCACCTTCAGCAGCAGTCCCTATACTATTGTTCGCATCAGCTGCAATGTGAGACGACGATGACGCAGTATTACCAGTTACATGTTCCGTCACATGTGTTCGAACTGAGCGACATACGCACGAAATTATTCATCTACACCAGGCCGGCTTCATTCACTTGTCACCAGTCGCTAAGCGTTAATATGCCAATCAATGACACTGAGCCACCCGTCAATAAATGAACGAGCAGCACATATATTTATACACTCGATACAAGGCGTCCAACACTTTGCGGCATGTTTTTGAACTCTAGTCGCGCACTTTGCACTAGAGCCATCTAAACCCAGACGTATCAGGTAAGTTCCGGTGGCCGCCGCCACGGAGGATTCGGCGCCACCTGAATGTTTTCCCAGAAAGGATTTCGACTCTGCCTTGAAAGCTTCCTCTGAAACTCGAGTACGGCGACGGCTTTTTAAAACGAGAGCAGTAGGCTATGTGTAAAAATAGCGGCAAACAAATTTTAACCTTACTGCTTTGCTTATTGGAATGGATTTCAGGTACGGAGTGCCTTCTTTAGACGCATGGTCGGAGTCCGTCATAGCTGTCTTTTCGTCTATGTTGTATTTCGTTGCCATATGCACATACATTCTTCTGTGCTTCAGACGAACTGCTCACTTACGATAAATTTTCGTACACGAGTTCTGTCAAATTATATTTACTTTTTGTTTGTGCGGCTAGTTTCTAACGGTGGCATGCTTGGAATACAAATTTAGCAAAAAGGTTGTGATTTCTTTTATTTCAATATCAGTAGCTTCATAAAAATGGGGGTTTAAGCATGGCTTGAACCTAGTGATAGAGCAAATAGTGTGAGTGTTGCAGCAAATTTTTCTGCGGACACCTGGATTTAATGTGCTGCCGTCACTACGTTCGAACAAACCTTCAGTCCAAGGAACTCGCAGTTGTCGTTCACCTCTACCAACAAGCAAGTTATCTGTCCTTTTATTCTTTTTTTTCTCTTCTTGTTCTTCTTCCTTCATCCTAAAACTCCTGGCCCAGCTTTCGGTTGCTAGGCAACGGTCACGTGCACGGTGCCAACCTAGCTCTGAGTAGCTTTCGCTGCAAACATTTTTTTTAGCCTTATGTATGCTTTTGTTGTGGAGGTCACTGCTTCGACTCCTCTCTCCCTTGACATTTAATATTTATTATTTCTTCTATGTATTCATTATTAATGGCCAGCAAGTACGTAAAGAGCCCACACGAGTAAAGCAAACATGGGACTGTTCAAGGGAGCATGATTCTGATTTTGACGTTGTTTTTAGTCGCAACAACGTCATTACTGGCAATCATAATTGTAAGCTAGTAGTAAGCTTCTGTGTAGTTACTTGGAAACTAGATTGCTTAACCATAAAAATGGGAAAGTGGCTGTAACTGGTAATAAAAAATATTATTGAGTTCAACATTCTTTTAATTACTTTTGTGTCTTAACTTCGGACCGTCTGCCAAGGCACATTCTACCGAGCAGGGGCACCACAGTTTTATAGTTGCGCCAATCTGGCCCATGGCGTAATTCTGGGGCATTAATTTCTATTTTATCGCTAATCAAAATATTTGGGCGGATTTAAGAAGAAATAGCAGCTTCGTCTGTAACTAAATTTTTTCATCCGTGCCAACAGCACTAAACAAGCTATTAACACAATGTTTAGTAAGCTTTGTAAAATGCCGCGACGCGCAGTGATGATGGCAGAAAAAAAAGTAGTAGTTCGCTGCGAAAAATAAAAAGTCTAAAATTTTGCATCACAACGGCGTCATTGTTCTGCGTATACTCTACAGTTAATGTTTCTAAGGTTATGCTTTCATCCCCGTGCCATTCTTTTTCTATAAAAAAGAAACGAGCATTCTCTGTCATCATGGCAGATATTTTTTTGTTTTTCAGTATATGAGTACCTGATTATGCAGGAACCAAGGATATTGTCACTGCTACGACGCATATTCTGGCGTTCCGAAGGTGACTGTTGACACTCGAATTCAGGGTCTATCGTGCCCAATTTTGGATATGTTAATACGTTAATGCACAATTATGTGCATTGTCCCGTTTACTAATGCCCTCAGTTCAAAGAGGTACGCACTTTATCTGCGCGCAAGAAATTCGTGACTCAGAGTCGGTGTATAAGGACCTTTTGTGACTTGGCACGTCAAGCTAACGGATGAAAAGAATGGATGGAGAAATAAGTTTCACGATAAACCGAACACTGGATAGTAAGAATGTAATGCCCTCTAAGGTAACGGCTCTCGTGCAGCAAACAACACATTTATTGGGCTTACATGTGGGCCTAATTCTTATACGTACAAATGATATTTGTGCCTTCGGCCTGAGTTTAGAGGCTCCAGAAAGCACGCATAGTATACCTGGGGCGCCTGTGACGCGAAATGACATATATTATAGCGTGAATAAATGAAGCAGGAAATAATTTTTCTGTGATTGAGCGGTGTATCTGCTAGGAAATACCATGCATGAAAACATTATTACTACGAATGCTCAAAATTCGCCTTTAGATGCCGCCGTTAACAATGCCTTTCCTTTCCACGAATTTGCCCTCCAACGGCACAGCTGTTCTTTGGCATACAGCAGTATGCCTAAGTATGGACTAAAATATCTCCTTTTATATTACTTCCGCAGTGCAGTACGATACCAGGGTTTCCTGTGGGCGCCGCATGCTGTCGCTGATTTTCACGTTGCAACAACGGAAAGCACAAATGCCGATTTCGGCTCTTCTCCGACACGAGGCCCTTACGTTACCGTGTTAAAGAGGAAACCCCGAACAGAAGAGTAGAGAAGGGAGTAAAACAAATTGTTTGTCTGAGTAATGGTTCCAATGCTCGTACCTGCCGAGGGCAGCTATTTATTCTCTATATACGCTCCATCGCTTCAATAGTGAAGTTGGAAAGTCCTGTAAAATTTCGAAACGTAATTTCGGCATAAGAGCTTCACCCACCTTCTAGTTATTAATCTTATATTATCAGAGAAGCCACGAAGGCAGCAAGTGTTCGCCGTCGGCGTCTGTGCGAAGTCTAGACCTGCCAACGATGGCACTTGAGACGTGGTATTTGAGATAGTGCCCTTTCTCCAACCGGCACAGACAAACGAGACCGTCCACTTGAAGGAGGAGGATGAAAGAAAGACTGGACTACGTGTATCTTAGAAAATGGGAAAATGAAATGGAAGGACTCGATAAAACTGACTGAAAAAAATCTAACTTCGCATAAGAGTGATGAGTTTTGATTATGGAGTGTCGTTTCCGGCTTACGTGCTATTTACTGGTCTCTCCAAGCAATCGTTTATGGTCAGCAAGTATGCATAACTTGTGTGTAATAATCAGAAACTCTTCCTAAGAGAGCTGAGATATTTACTGCGTGAGACAGGGCGGTTTGCTCAACTATTCTAGGATATTGATGGTGAGAATCCTTCTGCGCTGCTCTGGAGCGCTGGTGGGTGCTTTTGATAAAGTGCTGTCCTCTTCCCCTTCCTCGTGTTCACTTGTTTCTTTTCTTGAAGCAATTGTGAGGGAAAACGCCAAATGCAAAAGATATGCTGAAAAGCATTTTATGCTGCACTCTCGTGAATAGTGGCGACTGAGTGATTTAGAAATTTTTCTTACCGCTTCATTAAATTTATTTTTACCCGGGCATGGTAGCGTAAGCGGCACTATTGTAAGCCTCAGGTTCTTTTCACGTGAACATGCCTGCATGCATTTTGTGCCTCATCACTAACCGGGCAATGCTCGCCCGTGAATATCCGACGGCCTTTAGGTAAATCAAAGGCACGTGGCAGCAAGTTACTCCGGAACTCCTCTTTCCCCTTTTTCCGCCTTTATTCTTTGTTCCCTGCCTATAAAAGAACGGCTTTGCTCCCGCACCTCCCCGCGGGGAGCAAAGTGTCCGGGGGCTGCCCACAAGCTCATTGACAAACGACTTGTCGCGGTCCGGCCGCTGCAACCACAGGCAACGGCTTTCCATCGAGGTACCTTCAATCCTGGACACGAGCCATCCTCTTCCAACCGATCCATATATACATACGCACGCAGGCACGCACGCACGCTCAAGCAAACGCACACCAACACAAGCAGCACCTTGCTCAGAGGGATCACAAGTGAGAGAGCACCAGAGGGGAGAGAGCGTGGGCCGGAGAGAAACGCATGCTTTTCTTCTGACCCAGCAGCGCGGGCACTTTACAATCGACTTTACGCAGCCTCAGAAGCTTTCGCTGAATAAGTAATCCGATGCATATTACAGCGCGCAACGGACTAGGCGGGCGGGCAGCTCGGTCGGCCCGCGGCTGCGCCCGCTTTCGTGGTTCCCATACCGCTCGCCAAACGTTCGAGCGCCGGACCAGCTTTTGTGGCGGATCTTGGGCCGCTGACGAAAGAATATAAGGGTTCATATTTTAATGCACGCGCCGGCCACCACAGCGATGTACAGCGCACCAACATTCCCATACGGTTTTTTTTTTTCTTTTTTTTTTTTGCTATACCCACCGCACCCCCTCTTTCTCTTTCCCACCTTTCTTGACATAAGGCTTCGCGGTGAATTCAAGCCTCCCTCCCGCAAGCCCAGAAGGAGCTGGGCTCGAGATCCCAAGGTGCGCATATGCCGGCTGCCAGGCGATACGTGGGGAAAAAGAGGGAAAAAAATAAGTGGCCCAGGGTCGCCTTTCGCGCGTGCATACAGGAGATGCCTGCCAGACCAAGGGAAGCAAAAGAAAAAATTAAGAATCACATATACGTAGAAATAAATAAGTGACTTATATATAATGTATTTTATTTTTCCTTTCTTCGCGCCTTCAGGGCGGACACGGGCGGTATGCATGTTTCACGGAACGCCGGTAAATGAAGATAAATCGACCGCGGGCAGCCACCGCAGACGTCCTTGCTTGCGAGCACGGCATCGAAAATATTAAAGGGAGCGAGGAACTAAAGGAGTTAAGCCAAAGGGGAAAGAAGTGAAAAGAGGGCGAGTGTCCAGCATAAAAATGGCGATGAATCAAGGAGGGAGTCGGTAAAAAAAAAGAATGCACTACTCCTGTTTTATTCAAAGGAAGAAAGAGTGGCAGCCGTAAGTTGCGCAAATAAGGTTGGAAGTAGTATCCACTCCACGCGGCAAAAACAGTATGAAATAAAGCAAATGGGGTTGTATTTGCTTTTAAGGTCATCGGTCGGACGAAGTGCACCCTCCATACCCCCTCGCAAGGAGATGGTTTGGAAGTGTGCGAGAGGGAGCGCCTTCTAAGGTGCCGCATGAAGTGATCATCCCTCTTGTGATACTTGACCTAGCTGAGAGTGCGCCTGAATCCAGCCCTCCCACAAGCTCTAGAACAGGCATGCCGGCGAACCGTGTGCATTCAATGCGCCGCAGCCTCTGCATATAAGACTTTTTGCCTTGTGGGCCAGCTTGTGCCTAAGGAGAACAAAGAGAGAACAAGATTCTCTGCCGACTGGCTTCCGTCTACAGTTCTTTCTGCAAGAACGCTGGCATTAACCTTCCTACTTAAGCAGTTAGCCTTTACGTCCACATCTTTCCTTTCCTTTCTTCATCGTTCTCCTTTTATTTTATTTTTTTGCGGCACCTGATATTTTATGCCATATCGCCTTATACACGCTCGCCCTCTTGCGCGGGGTAGGGCGCAGTCTTAAATGTTATATTTTACGGTGGCGCGTAGAGTATATCTGCTGCCTGAATGCAATGTGAAGAAGTGCTCGGTTTAAAATAAAAACATAACATTGACTAAAGCACAGATAACAATCCAGAACCCTCGAAAATTATTTGGAGCGCAGGCAAATAATAAGAAATATTGGACGCCCCCTAAAATGCAAGATGGGCGCGTGTGGTTCGCGCGCTTCGGGGAGAGGCCCTTCGGAGCGATTCCAGCGCCTACAAGGCGGCGGAGCGTTCCTTGAAGCCGCACCGCACCCCAAAAAAACTCTCCTAAAGTGCGATGCCTGAGAAGCGTGTTGCTCTTCCCGAAACTCTGCGACTGCGAACGTCCGCCTTGTTTCCGACTTTTCCCTGTGCGTGGAGTACTTGCACTATATTTTTTCGTTT
This sequence comes from Amblyomma maculatum, assembly GCF_055883805.1. Classification (NCBI taxonomy): domain Eukaryota; kingdom Metazoa; phylum Arthropoda; class Arachnida; order Ixodida; family Ixodidae; genus Amblyomma; species Amblyomma maculatum. The sequence continues at coordinate 140,105,694 of NC_139345.1, forward strand.
CCCTCTCTTTTTCTTCCGGGTTACGCTTTCCCCTTTGCCGCGTAGGAAATACAGAGCCACTGCGCCTGGAGGAATGCCCACGAAGCTCTCTTAAAACAGAATGTGCAAGCCACACGCCAGTGCAGAACGAACGCTGTGGACTCGTTCTACGCCAGTGGAACGCTTGGGTTGTACGGCCGGTAATTTGGAAAAAGAAGACGTCGGACACAACGCGGTCGGTGGGCGCAGCGATCGCGGCTGTTGTTCTCGCTTTACGTGCGAGCGGACTCCGAGCGTATCCTGCCAAAACAGAGACATCCACAACAAGGGGAGAACGAAAAAAAACTAGCATGAGAGAGAGAAAGGCCCAGGCAGCGGGGAAGCGCTGTGGCAGGAGGCATCCGTTAGTTTGTGGCTACAATCGTACCCATGATTCTGTGGCGATACCAGCTCTTTGGTTGAGGGCAGGCATATATGCTCCAGGAAGTAGGACCACCGCGCCAAACAGCAAACAAACAAAAACGTCCTCCGTGCACGGAAAGTGCAGGCGTGTTATGAAATATTCAGACCACCCGCTCTCTTCATGGCCAGTGGCGGCAGCGTTGGTATTTTATTGTCCCGAGACTTCGGCCAGACAGCAACACTCCGCGTCCTTGTTTACTTGCGCGTATGTTCGCTAGTTTGCTTAGCTCCGGGCTTGTCTGCAGCATTCTCGGCTACGTGGGCATATCTGTCTGCCTGCCAGAAACTTGTTCTACCCCTATTTGTATACATTTGCTTCAACGCTGCTTTCAAGACTTGCCGAGCAGAGAGGAGTCCTTATGTACGACTCCACCCTTCTCCTGCATTGCGAACGAGACTCACGCTCCGGGGACGATTCTTCCTCTTCGGCTACTCGTGCCGCCTTCGCTAGGTCTGTTGTGTACGATTTTGCTTCAGGAATCTTTTATCACCTTCCTGGCTTTCATTTGCGTTCGGCTCGCCTTATGTCCGTAAGGACTGCAGGGTGGCGCACGCCGACGTCAGCGGCCGAGATGCCCTCCCCGTGAGTCGAAGGAACCTGATCGCGAAGCGTGCGATGCCCATCGCTGCCTCACGTGGAGCGGCTAGCGATTCTCTCTCTGCGACTTCGAATTTGGCACAGTGTCGATGTGTCCATGTTTTCAACTCATTTTTCATTTCATACCTTTGGTTCTGGCCCGCGGTTCCAGTTTAAATTCAACCTATAGTCCGCAGAGCGGCCGTTTTCCTGCGTCGTGCAATATCGCCGATTTTTGTCAAACACAGAATCATGACGGCATGCTTACATTTTAGGACGCTTTTTCTTCCTTTGAAGCGAAAAGCTTGACTACGAGGGTCAGAGCCGAGCTTCGCGTATGTCGCATGCCTTGACGTCACAACTAAGGTTAGCTCCGCAGCCCCCTCGCTAAGCTCTGCAAGCGTTGCATAGGATGCTTAAGAGGTGTTCAACTCCTCCTTATTAAAAATTAAAAAACAAATGGTTCTCCATCCGGGAATCTAACCTCCATCCCATGTATCCTCAATCGAGCGCTTTACTGCTGTGCCACGCTCCGGGGATTTTTTTCTTTACTGCATGGAAAAACTTCCCCTAAAAAAAGAGAAAACTCCACTTACTTAAGCTTGTCCATGTCTAAAGAAACTGGGCTGCTTAATACCAGCCCGCCATATCCCTAGCCCGACAACTCCCCATCATCAGAACATAAAAACTCTTGGAGTCACAGACATGCGCCTAGGTACGACATCTACTTTGGAGGTTCTTCGCGGGCAGCATATATACTTCTCGCCAAAGCAAATTGCTCCTGAAACACGAATTTGGACGATCTTGGTGACTCGGCACGCCTGTCTATCATACGGCTTTTCCAAAGACTGAACAGCCCCATCAACACAAATAGAACATAAGGCACGCCAGAGCTTTTGTCACGATGCAAAATGTGATAGTATATGGTGTAATTTCAATGTGCTTTTTAAGAGTTCCTTGTAATATGTCCCAAAAGAAAATAGCATCACGGCACAGATTAAAGCAATGATCAATTGTCTCAGGCACGTTACATGGACCGCAATTCATCGTCCACTGCAAGAACATCTCCTTATCATGACGAAATGCCTTGACAGGCCACGTCGTGATGTGAGTTTCAAAAAGAAAGTTTTTGCAGCTGCCTGAATGAACAGTTTCCTAACACCTTTATAACAGTGATGTCCAAAACCCCAGATAATGCTGCCGATACAGCGGTGTAGGAAACAAACACTCAGTGAGAACCTGGGTCATCTGTTTTCTCTAGAGGCTATAAAGGTAATGTATAGAGAAACGCGCAATGAGAAAATTGAAAATTTAAACAACTTCCTTAAGGAATCCCCATAAAGGCCCCTCAAGAGCCTGCCCAGTCGGTGCTAATAAGTAAGGAAAGTGAGGACTAAGAAGCTATAGTGAGCACAGCTACAAGAAACGGGTGGTTTGCCGATTTGAAAAAAAAAAAAAAGGAAGCATGTTGATGCATAAACAGGTGAAGAAGGCCCACTCCATCAAACTCTAAGGGAACGAACAAGTTGTCACGCCGCATAGGCTCCCATTGAGAGCACCACATAAATGTTGTAAATATTCTCTGTATTACTTGTATCTTCCTCGTCGCACAATGCAGGACTCGAAGGACATACGCAAGCTGAGAGCTCCCTAGCCCTCCAGGCCGGTGCTTGTCGCCGCATAGGTACGATTTGTGAATCCTAGTAGTCTGCGCTATTGGGAACTTGGTGTAGCAAAATCCCTAGGTACTGGAGAGGACTTCAGTCCCAGCATATGCCTCCAAATTGGCTTGGTCTAGTGCCCTAATGGCAAAGCCAAAAGCCTTTGGATTTATCTAAATTATTATCCGCGCCTGATACATATCAGAACTGTTTAGTCAAGTGTAAAAGCTCAAGTACACTGTTTTTATCAGAAAAAAAAAGCGTGATATTGTCAGCGCGCAGGCTAAAGTCTTAACCTCACATTGAGCCAGAGAGAAATCATGGTTGGCTGCACTCTTAAATATGCTGATACAGAAGGGTCCCAGATATAGGACGGACAACAGTGGAGACAGAGGACATATTGGACGAGCAGATGCTTCTAGTGGTATTGGTTTCGTTAGCTCCTGATTAACAGTTAATCTTGTATACCAGATCATGTAGTATACCTTTATGTCTTTGAGCAATACTTCACCAATGTCTGCATGCTCCAAGAAAACGAACAAGAAATCGTGCCATACTTTATCAAACACCTTCGCCAGGTTAGTTTGAATCAGAGCTACCTGGCTCGCCTAATCTGGTACTGTCTCGATTACTGAACGTACAATATGGATGTGTGTTTGAATAATGCGCCCTCTGTTACCACATACCTGATGCGAACTTATCAAGTCCACAATGACCAGCTGCAGACGACAACAAAGAACCTTTGCAAAAATTTTCTTATCAACATTACAGAGAGATTGGACAATATCCTTAAACAGCTTTCAACCGGTTAGAATCTTTGCTTTTGGGAATCAATATTGTGTGGCCGGGATAGAAAGTGGGAGGCAGGAAACCCACATCATAAGATGCTTGGAAAACTTGCTTCAAAACAGGCGTTAGACAAGGCGAAAATGTTTTATACAATTTGCTAGTAATGTCAACTGGGCCACGAGATTTTTGTCTCTGAAAGCCTGAAATGGCTGATTTAATTTCGTCCCACACGATGCGTCCCTTCACTACAGCCCACTTCTTATCCTCAACTCCTCAAGCACCATGCGCCAGGTCGCGAAACACTCTTCATAATCACTCTTGTCTACCGTGTGGATGATAGCGGGATTCCGCGAGTGACAGGTACTTCGATTGGCGCGAAATGTGAAAGTACGAAAGACTAAAATAGTTAAGTCACTAAATTAGGGTGACGTCAACAATGTAATTTCACCCATCTGCTGTCAATTATGAGTACCAAGCGGGAACGAGTGCACTCCAACACCACCGGGCGGCGCTTCTTGCCTTCTTCGCATGAGAGATGCTGTGCCTTTCCTGTTCTGTAACCGAATCATAGAACGCCGGGGAACTAAGAGGCACTCGACTTGGATGCCAAGGAGAGTTTAGCTGCTGGCGAACAGCAAAGATTTCTGGAAAGATTAGCTTATTCTGATCCCAAGGTAGTCACTGCTTTTCGCTACGTATGTTGAGGCATAACAGAGCAAAGCCATCTTTGATTTTGTGCGTACAGTAAGGTGGCAGTAAATTTTAATATCCAAACGATACAGCATATGCTTTAGCTTGTCCCCCTGGACGGCGGCCTGGAGTCTGTACCCGGAAAGCATTTTTTCTTCCCTTTATTATCGCTGTCAATCTAATGAGTCCTCCGAAATCTAGAATGTCGTCAAATTCATTTCATGAAACCATCAATATCTATTCTCCAACCTCGCAGAAAGCGGTATCAATAAGCTCATCCCGAGTTACTAAATCTTTCAATGCATACTGACATCCATGGAAATTATATAATGAAGCTGCAAGCGCCAGCAGGCATATATTTATTGTCGTCACTGCAAGGGAACGTGCTTACGCAGTTTTGTCTAAGTTGAACACATCTGCAAGGCTGCACCTTTCCTACCTTAGTACTATGGCAATCTGCGCACCTTTTTTTTTAATTTCCTTTACCTCAAGAAGGCGAATGAACTGCAAAATGCACATGTTACGAACTACATGTAACATATTAAATATTCAGCTACGTCTTTTTAAATATGTGACTGGTTGAAACTGTAATGAGGAGCTCCCAAAATATAACTGCAAAATCCTAAATTTGTGGACTACTACTCTCAAAGTACTTTTCTTCCCTCTTATTATTCGGGGATTAAAATCAGCAGATGCGACTTCCGTGATCGGTTGTCCGTTAAAATTCATTCACTAATACGTTTCACTGGAAGATGTTTCCATTACACGTGTCCAATAATTTTGTCTTGAGGCAACATCGCCAGTGAGATTGAGGACTCTTGCTGGGTGCGTGCTGGATGGAAGGGAGGAGTTGTATACGAAAAACTTCTGCGCGATGTACTAGTCACAGCAAGCACAGCGCTTTGCTACTGTTCTTCGTCTGTTGTGTTGCGGAACTCACATGACGTGAAGTTGTGTTCTGTAGATTTAAATAATTATTAACCGAAAAAAAGCGAGCTTTTCTTTTATTTCAAACAGCTGAGATGTATAATCCCGGGATAATGCAAATTATGTAGCTAGAGTTCGCACCAACGACTACTATCTCTTTTTTAAACACGAGGTGTCTACTAACTAGTGTTCTGTTGCTGAAAAAAAAAGATTGTACTGTGTTGAACAATACTCCTCTTCAAAATGTTAGCATTGCGTCATGATCTTCGAAGGAAACTTCATTCATAACTTACCAGCGTCTTTATGTACCACATGGCCAACTTCCACCAGAAACGTGGAGCAATACAGATGCTATTCGCCTAAGCAGAAAAAAACACGTGCCCAATATTGGTACTGCGTTAGCAACGCTCACACCTACATAGGGTCAGTGCACTCTCAACGCTCTCCAATATTGAGCTGCTGGAGTGCGCCTCTATTTTGACGTCATGCGCGCTACGGTTGTGCCATCAACCGGTGTGTTCGTCTAGCGATGCTCCATCTCGGAGGAGAATACAGATGCAACAGCGCATGCCCGTATTCAGGTCAGAAGGTGGCCGTGTTGGGAGGGCAGTGAAGGAGAGAATGAGAGGGAGAAATGTTTGTTGTGCCTTTACCGTGGCGAAGGCTGGCGGATAGGTCTCTACTTGATGCGAAAGCACGTTCGCGTTGTTGTCACTGTGTGCGACGGGTTCTCAAAGGTTGATGGCGGTTGCATTGAGCAATGCCCTGAAACCTATCTAGTCACCGTCGTTCAGTAGTGAACGCAGCCTGTTGTGATAGGAAAATATTATTTCGGCACATATACTGTGCACAGATAGGCAGTATTTGGAATCACTTTATATATCAAGCTAAACTGTGCCAAGCACGCTGACACAGAATATTTACGTCGAAATTCGAAAGTCATATGTGGTACAAAATTTGGATGGTGAATCAGTTGATCTCAACAGAAGATTATGGGAGCCATACGACTTAGTACTTTCGATAAAAGAAACCGATTCAGAGTTAAACTAGGAACTTGTGGCCACTCATTTCGCTTTTAATTCGAACATTTCGGATGCTATTGGGTTAGGTATGGTGACCACTCGAAGCTCATGGCATGGCAGCTTAAAGTGGTCTCACAACGGCCACAACTCGCTGCAAAAATGTTAGGCTTAGTTTTTTTTTCCCCTGATTTCGAAATAGCGAAAGAGCCTCAGTTTGGCTAGCTTTCGGTGAGGATATGCTTTATAAAATATGTGGCCCCTGTGCGCAGGATTCAAAAATAAAGTACAAAAAAGTAAAGGCAGTGTGCTTCAATCTATATTATAGTTACAGCAAAATGAAGGAATTCTAGCAAAGATGGATGCTTCAAGCCATACGGATCTCCGCTTCAAGAGCCCAGCAAAAATTCGGATTAGCATCATTAAAAAGATATATATCTTACATATCTATCATCAATCATATAGATACTCTAAACCAGGTGATAAAAAAATGCTCGACATGTAGCGATTGCCTATACAAAGCATTCATTGCCGAAATAGTTTGACTCAATCGAAACTTCGTCGTTAATGCAGGTGTTGCGAAATGAGGGTGTAGATGAGTTGTGTGTTAAAGTGTTGCAAAATAATTATTACTCAAATCCATACCAACAATAGCTCTGCATAAAGAAAGTAACAAAATTCCCATAAAGAAAGGTGTTCGCCAGGAAGAGACGACCTGCCTAGTTCTATTAAAAGTTTTCTTAGAAAATGTATTCAGAGACTCGGAATAAGAGCACTTAGGGATAACGGTTGATGGAGATTGCCTCAGTAGTCTGCGATGCATTGATAAAATTGCTCTAATACGTACCTCAGGTGTTATGACCCTTAGGTGGTTATGAGTGGTTATAGACAGCAAAAGTAGAAAGGTAGGTTTAAATTTATTATGCAGAAGATTAAGGTGAAGAGTCAACAACCTCGGAAAGAAACAGCAGTTTACAATAGATATAAAAAAACTTGAAGTGGCTGAAGAATACATTTAATTAGGGCTGGTAGTAACCGCAGATCGGGAATATGAAATGGAAATATTTAGGACAATAATTTCTTAATGGAACGCAATCTGTAACTACTCGCAGGTTATAACCAGTAGCGTGCCGTTATTCCTCAAGAGGAAAGTATAGCAGTTTCATCGGACCGGTTCATGTTTCAGCAACCTGTGTTGCTTGAACATGAAGACCGCCAAAAGAGGTTCTACTTAAGTTGATGCCAACGCCGAGAGTTAGGGAACTGCAAATGGCAGGTGCAACGTTAAGGTATAGAAAACCTAGACTGGGTCAGTGAAATAACACGAGTTAATGACATTCTGAACGAAATCAAGATGAAAAAATGGGCATAAGCGGGTCATGTAGAGCGAAGGAAGAACGACAGGTGGTCCCTATGGATAATAAATTGGATTAGAAGGAAAAGAAATCCTAGCAGGGGGCAGCAGAATATTGGGTTGGTGTATGAGGTTAAGAGGTTTGAAGGGGTCAACAGGATACAGCTAGCACAGAAACTGGTGAATTGGAGGAGTATTTGATAGGCCTTCCCTCTGCAGTGGGTATAGTCCAGCTGACGATGATGATGATATCTTAGATCCCACAGTTCTTCTGAATGAGAAATAGAATCGTTGATTTCTTTTCATATAAAATAGCGGTTTCTATGTACACATCCATTATTAACAATAATAACAATAACAATCTTCATTTTCTTTCTTAATTTTTCTGTGTGCATTTGTACCACACATAAGCGAACAGTGCTTTTGAGTGGGTGGGCAGGTCAGCCGGTACGTACCGGGCAAGCAACTGCTATATTCTGATCAAGGGGCGTCTTTGGCGTATTTTTAACTTCCTACATCTGTACTGGGGCAATAAATTTCAATATTCACATAAATTTCAATAAACGTGATGCATATTTGGCACTGCGAGGAAGCTTGGTGATGAAAAACATTTGCTGTGGCTCAAGTTGGTTAAGCCCGGGGAATTGTGAAAGCAATTGCTCCTGCTAATACATAGACCAACCAGGTCAGCTAAACATTCAAGCTACGCCTAGTTGACCCAAGCGTAGCCAGGCGGTATTGCTTTCGCAATTCCCAGGGCTTAACCATGTTGAGCCACAGCAAACTTTCTCCAGTGTACGCGCTCCTTTTCGAGACGTTTCTCTCGTTCTTCTGAAGTTTCTAGCGTGCGTCACAACCGCTTAGTTTCATTCCAACGTTCAGCACTTGAAAGACTTGAGTCCTCACTAGCGTTAAAAGGCAACTCCGGTGTTTTTTTTCATCATTTCGTGTTTTTGGTTGAATTACGTTCCTCAGCACGTCCTGCCTCCACTCAAAAAACAGTCTTCCAACATTCCAATTAGAAGTATTTTTAAAAACGAAAGACAGCAAATCGAAACCGAGACTGATTTCAAGGCCAGAAACGACGTCCAAGTTGACGAAATGGTGACGTCACACTCAGTATTAGAAAAACACTCGTACGTGCGTCGGATGGTGAAAATAAAGTATGGAAATCATGAAGCACTGCATAAAATGTTTGAGGTAATTCAATATAAGCCTCACAATTTCATAATCACGCGGGAAGTGGACCGTAACGCCGGTATCCTGTTTGTGACGTCAGAAACTCAGTGTTGCCCGCAGAAATTGTCTCAATTTAAAAACGGCATATTGTAAAGTCATGTTGCGCGCGAACGGATGATCGTATGGCACCCAAATTTTGTAGAATGCGTTAGGATGGAGAGGAGAACCTACAGTAAACATTTTACTAGAATATTCAAATGTCAAAAAAAAAAAACCTCCGGAGTTGCCCTTTAAGTGCACTCATTAAACTGATTTCAGACTCCCTAGAGCTAGAACGCGTTCGACGAGCTGCATCTTGTGCCCAGCGTTTAGAAAGCCGTTGTTCCCATTCTTCAGCAGTTCTCGCAGCCCTTCGTCTCTTCCTGGTCTCGAATTGGCGAGCAGTCTTCTCCTTCCGCTTACTCGTCGACGGCATGGCCAAGCGCGGCGCGTGTCCACCGCCGTGTTCTCCGACGAGTCGAGCTGGGCCCTATTTTCTGCAGCTGGTATGACGTCAGTTCGCTTAAGGTCAAACGTGTCCACAGCCGTGTTACGCGAAGGGCTTTAAAATGCACGTAGTATTGCTTTCGCAATAAAAAGAACTAATGTACAAGGCTGCTCAAAACTTCCGCAGTGAAATATACTTCTTGGAAACGGCCGCATGGTAAAACATGGCAGTACACTCTGACACGCAACAGTAGCAAAACTGAACCACAGGCTTCATTTTAAACAAACGCCTTCAAAAAATGGGTGCGCACTGTAACTTATATTGCACGTACGAAGTGTACCACAAAGATATAGATGCATTGAGGAAACTGCTGTGCATTTGTTACCGGGAACCCAGTGGAACCTGTTTGATGGCTAGCGATGGAGCTTTCGCACCCTTTTGTTCCTCTTCAGAAGCAGTGCGCACAATTCCAGCGCAGGTATGACAAACACCAGGGCCGGCTTGCACGATAAAGTCCGAGCTAAGTCCAGACTTAAATGGTGTCTTTAGAAAGACCAAGCTTATTTAAGACGGCTCGTGTTCCGAACGTCGAACGCTTCGGGTTCATGTTCACCAGAGTCGCTTCCCAGAATGGCCTCAGCAACCACTTGGGGCATTTTTCCTCGTAACACAATCTTAAGCCGCAAAAAGCAATGGCACGGATTTTACACAACGCAAAATTGACGGAATGTGTACACCTTACAGCAGGGACGGTGCCAGCGCATCCCTGTATTTCCCTAATTTCTCTACTTAGACACCTGGCGTCCTTGTGTCTTAACCAAGACAGCACCAGAGTCGTAATCATACAAGCGACTTATTAAAGTCAGGACTGAAGCCCAGTCTTTACTCCAGTCTTAAGCCGCCATGCTAGTGGCCTAATCTTTAGACTCCAGTTAAGTCTGGACTTAGCTAAGACAGTCTTAAGATTGTTTTGTGCAAGCGGGCCCAGGACTGCTGGGAAGCAGAGCAATGTCTGAAAGAAGAGAACCAGTATCTGCTTTACCGCCTGCGGCACAGTTTGCACTTCTCACTGCTCTTCGGTTTTGCTCAACTTTTTATAAAATACTCGTAGCCCAACCTGAGCCATAGTGGTGAACTAGAGGTTAGAGATAAAATGCGCATAAAATTAAAGATAATGGATTCCGCTACCTCCACGGCAAAGCTACTGACAAAAAATGCCGGAAGCAGACACCGCATTTAGTAGCAAAAGTAATAGTGTTTGTTTTAGGAATCGTATCGCGCAGATTGTGGAACAGTAACCATAACCACACGAAAACATTAATTCGCTTAGAGAAGTCGACTTGTCCTTATGCGAGACAAGTGAGCGGCATCATTTATCTCGCTGAGGCCACACGCTCTCCAAGCAAAACACATCCCCAAAGTTTTATTTTGCATCTTTACCGCAGATATGCTTACACTAGCACTACAGTGCTGCTCTCAATTTTGCAAGAGTGCCGCTCATTTTTCTAAAAGCCCGCCGCTCGGAGTCATAGCAGTGGGGGAGTGTATTCTCGTGTGGTTCGTCGCGTGCCTTTTTCCCATTTCGCTGGCAGGAAAGAAATTTGGAGAGAAGCCAACAAAGGGTCGCCGACTGCGTGGCCTGATGGTGCAAACATCGCCCTCGGGTCGTTTTCCGCCCATTGTAACATGTTGCTTGCGTCGGCATTGTTGTACCTCTCTGATACTCCAGTATAGAGAGGCAGCTGTCGTTATAGATTGCGCTACTGGATACGGCAGAAACAGCGAACAAAAACGATGCAATTGTATAAATTAGTGATGAAGTGATTACTGTGAAACTGCAGCTTGCTGCTTTGCTTGCCTATTGTGCCTGACTGACGTCCGAATGTTCTCTGTATGTTTCTCCCTGAGCAGCATTTATGAATCCTGGTGCCAAGAATACCAGGATCCTACTAATTCTGGTGCGTGCAATGCATTTGAAATAATTTGAAGACAAGCGCAGGTCATACCTCACTGCACCGCGGCCTAGTTGTGACTTTGCAAGTTCGGAATACACGTGATAATATTTAGCAATTACCAACAAAAAGTGCAACTGCGGTGGATCCTTCTCTCTACGATGTCCTTCCGTCAATCCCCCATGTAAGGCATATCCAGAGAAGCGGTCGGAAAAAATGAAAGCGCGGTGACCGGTGTTTACTCAGGTGCTTATTTTGTTTTCCCGATTTGAAGAAATATTAAATGCGCACGGTGTGACCATGTCCAATGTGTTGTCACTCTTGTAGCACTCAGCAGTAGACTCGGCTACAAAGCGCGGAGCGTAGAGCTACAGGGATCTTCAGGGTGACAAACTGGAAGTGTTGACGAGTTCATAGCGCACGACAGGGAAGAATAGCGCAGATCAGCGCTAACTTTAAGGAGTGTAATGTGAACCGCTCTTTGTTCGTGGCTGGGCTGTTAGGTAACAGGACTGCGTATTCCGATGACGGCCTACTAGGTCCCGGCCTTGAAGACCGCGTTTAAACGAAGGCTGCACTCCAGGTATATTGTGCAGAGTAAGTACACGCTAAACTTCAGGCGCTCGAAATTCACCCGGATCTGCCCCTCACGGCCTAAATCGAGTTGGTGTTAAACTCCGTAAAGCAAACTAAACTAAGCTTTATTGCGAACCACGGGAAGGCAAATATACTTGAATTGACGTGACGTTCCGTATGTATTCTTACGTTTTGTGTCTGCGCATTAAAGGCCAACCGAAGCGAAATTTTATTTCGGCTGCAATGTGACAAGCGTTTCCTAAATTTAACCAAAGCGAAATTTCATGCTCTATAAGAAATGATTTCTGTAGTTATGAGTTTTTCAAAGCTGTTTAGCAGACGACGCTTGCACCGGGGGGCATGTCGAAGTTTGCAATTTACCGGATATGACATAGAAACGGGCGCCCGAGAAACGTGCTCAAACCGGACCCCCTGTGTATGAACGGTATGTGTGGAATGCGCGCTTTCAAGACCGATTGCGCCCTTTTCTATGTCATTTCCGGCTCTTATTAATGGCCCCTTTTCGTCCAGACGCATTTCGAAAAACAGGGCGTTTGTGAGCGATTACTGAAATACTGGCTTCAGTTACGAATGCTATATTTCAATTTTAATACTATAGTTTCTCGCACTATTAGGAAACGCGCCTTTCGCGGCGCGAAAACTTTCGTTGCTGTTGGCCTTTAGGTGGCCACTTCATGCACAGAAGCGACACGGAGCTCACTTGACACACACATTGTAAATCCACATGTCGGACTAAGTCTCGAGAAATTCGAATATTTTCAAAATAGCTGAATGAGGTTTCCCATCCGGCGTCAGCAAAATCGCCCTCACTTCGTGTATATTCAGCGTCCGGCAGTTTATGGCTTAAAGCCACACTGATCTAACTAACACTTTATGAAGCGACCCCAGCGAAACGTTTAGCTCTCTCGAATTTGAGTGGACTGAGCCAGCTGTGCGACGCATTAGTGGTCAGTTGCGTTGCACACGCATGGAGACACGCATTAACGCATACAGAAATATTAACAAAATACTGCCATGGCAAGAGGTAGAAAGAAAATGATGCGAAAATGTGGATGCGCGAAACCTTGTTTTGTTAGGGAATTTTTCGCCATATCTTCTTGGCGGATGACAGTTTTCATAACAAGCTTTCTAATGTAGTACTATCTGGGAATAGGAGCATATATATATATATATATATATATATATATATATATATATATATATATATATATATATATATATATATATATATATATATATATATATATATATATATCAAACCCAATAATATTTTTATATAGTTTATTAACAAATGAAAAAAAAATCAAATTTAATTTGAGTTCCACTTCTACGACCTCAAGGAAGAGCCTACGAAATTAGGTACCTTAACTTCCGTTTACGACAATAAAGTGCCTTGTTGCATGCTTCAGCTGCATGTTTTTTGTTTTGTTTTTTCGAGCCGGCAGTTATAAAATTATTTTTTAGTCAGCGCCGACACACCACCTACCGTGAAAGTTTTCCTGATTGGAGACAGCGTCATTGTGCCTTAAACAAAATTGCCACTCTGCCTCTCGACGCGTTCTGGCTACTGTTATTTTTACTGCTTGGCGACCTCTAAGCTGTCCCAGCTACCAGCGCTGTAATAGAGACGAATGGGTCGTAAATTTGGGTTCGAGTGGCCGGAGAAACCGCAGTACGCCTGTTTGCACCCGTATAACCCTGACGCGACCAACGATAAAAGCGCAAAACCCCGAGAAGTATGGAGCAATTTCACAAGTACATGGCATGTTAAAAGCAGCAAGGCGGGGGCCGAGACGGGCCCCATACGAAACGGGCCCGCAAGGTCTCGTAAGGCGGGAACATTTGCTTTCAAGACATAGCCAAGATTTTCCGGTGTTGTTTCTCTTCTTTCGGGCCCTCAGTTAAAGCGTAGCCACTAAAGACAGGAAGAGAACGAAGGTATGGCGAACTAACATGAATACATAAGATAAAGTTTCCCGCATTCCGGTAAAGCAGAAGCGCAAAGCAAAAGATGTCCCTCTTCCTGTGAACATTTTATTCGGCCATGTTCAATGCAAGCCCTCGATAGGAGGAAAGAAGACTGACGCTTTTTGTATCGAAAAGGGAATCTTGTGCGCGCGAAACAAAGCAGGAAAATAAGAGAGCGGGGAGAGGAAGCAATGCATGAAACCCACGGACGGGGCTTGACCATAAAGTTTACGGTTCTCTAAGGAGGGCCCGCATGCAGGCCGGTATGTGAAGCAGAGAGGACGACGCTGGAGTGGTGGGAGGGGAGGCGAGGATGCACGTTCTTACCCTGCCTCTTCTAGGCAGCGTCCACGGGTACGATGGCGTTCATGCTGGTCAGTGCACAGCGCGGGTGAGGCGGCCAGCATTCCCAACTGTTCATCCCTCTCCTTTCGGTACTCGCGAGGGGCAGGAGCAAGTCTCAGGCCCAAATATCCGCCGAGCCGGACAAACAGCGGAGGAAGCGATTCGCATGACCCCCTCCCTCATGTTCTCCATCTCTACTGCTGGCTTCCTCTTTTTCCTTCCCCAATGCTCGAAGCGAAGAGAAACGCGCCTCCCTGCTTTTCAAAGAGGACCTGTGTATGCTCTCGCAAACAGAGATACACCTTTAGATTCATTTTCTTTCTCGGAGGAAAGAATTCCGAAACAAGAAAACGAACGAGCCAGTGCTATGCGGAAGACGGTGGGAGCGCAGGCGCGTGGGGTGGCCTGCTTGGACTGGAGGCAACGACTCCCGGAGGACCTGGCGGATCGCTGGAAAGCCGCCTGGACCGGAGAAAAAGAGCGCCGCGTATTGGAGGAGAGTCGAAATTGGCCATGGCCCATAGTGACATTATTCTTCTCTTGCTCTCCGAAATACGATGGTGTCTGTGTTTTTTTTCTCTCTATATCCTGGTTGGGGCTGTTTATTTTGAGATGAGGGTGACGGTGTTGTGAAGGAGGGCTTGCTTGCCTTGCTTTAAAACAGGGGACTCAGAATAGCTAATTCACGCTTGGAAGAAGCAAAATATGGCGCCAATACTCTGTCAGAATTGCCGCCGGCATGCGTGTCTCAGGCCGATCGGTATCGTTATGAAAATAAGGCGTGTCCGCCGCTCTTTATGACTCCTTCGTCAATGTTTTCTCAGCTGCGAAAGCCGACAGGGATGCTGATTGAGTAATGATGTAGTATTGGAGTATGCTTGGGTTCAGTGAGTACTGATGCCGAATTGTTCCCTGTTTTACGGCTGCCGGTATTATTGCAACTAAAACTTAATTAAATTTCTCAGCTAAAATAATCGTAAAGGATAGGTGACATCTTCAGAGGGATGTATAAATAAAAGTTCTCTAACTAAGTTCTCGGCTATTCGTCCCTTTATGAGAAATACATTATACGTTAACGCCAGTTTATGAATTTCATGCTAAACCACCAATCTGGGCATGAAGGATGCCTGAGGCAATGTTATCCTTCTGTTTCTGCGCATTTGTTGTAAGAGTACACATGATATGGAGATGTCACTTTGGATTCAAGCGACGGCAAAACAGTTGCCTTTGCTAAAATGGTCTTTCCCCAGCATATTTGCTCGATTGTATTCTTCTCTCGTCAGTATACTGCTACAATAAGTAAACAAAAAATGCAACCGATTGGCTGCAAGTTTCTTTCTGATAAAGAGAGTTGACCTCTCTTCTGCACCTTATTGTTTGCTCGGCAGCTGCTTACCCAGCCAGCGTTATAAAAAAGGCGTTCAAGTTGTTATTATAACAGTCCTCTTCGCTTCCCAGCGCAGGTTCTCTTTTTTTAAAGCCACTTCTTATACTGCAGATCTCGCTCCAAATCTTTTTTGACAAGGTAAGTTATGGCGCGAACCTGAAAGGCGCATGTTTCCAAAGCATTTCCCTTAATGTGCATTCGCAATAACAACATGTCTTCTTCTCCTATGTTGGATATCTTCGACCGCTAGCGAAGTATTGAACATAAAAAAAAACAGCCAACTTCGGCGATGCATTCCATGCCACTCTGTGAACAAGGGCAGAACATTCCAGCCTGAGGAGCAGGTGTAAAACAAGCACAATACACCGGCGAGCCATCGAGACGCTGTCAGAAACTAATTGTGATTAAGTAGGCCGCCAGCAGAGCAAGAGTTCAAACCAGCCGCATGCCCTTCAGGCCGTGATTGTGCCTGGCCGAGAGACGCAGAGGGTCGTCGGCTGCGTCGAGGTGCAATCTATTTAATTGGAAAAGCAGGGTTACCAGAGCTTCTTTTCTTCATTCTCTATTCGACTGCCATTCACCTTATGGGCCACTCCCAAAAGATACCTTGCCCCGTAATGCTAAATGGTGGTCGGGGCGCAGGACAGCGCAAAGCCATTGTCTATGTTTTTACCGCTCTTCCTCCACTCGTGGTGCCCCATCCGTTCCCCTGCCTTTTTCATCGTATGGTTATACTATTTCTCTCCTTTGTGCTCTATTCTTGAGGGTGAGATTGGCCGGATTCGGGGTGCGGTCAAACGAGGGTAATCGAAATCGCATGCATCAATTCAGTGATGAAGGTGGTGCTGGTTCGTTTGAATGGGCTGAAGAAACAGGTCAGAATAGGCCGCAGGTTTAAAAAAAAATCTTTTTTTTTTTTGATAAGGTTTCTCGACATTGCTCAACTTCGGAATTCCCAAGTTGGGCTTGTCGAGACCCCTTGCTTTATTTCTCACTGCTGCTTTATTTATTCCTGTTTGGTATTGTTAAACATTTTGTTTTTATTTTCACTCTTAGTTTTTTTTTTGCCTGCTTTATCGCTTGTGCTTGTCAGTGATTCCTTCCATGCCTACCGTTACCTTTTTTAGCCTCTTGTTTGCTCACTTTGTTCAATAAATATTCGTTCTTTGCCGAGGCAGCGCCGCCTAAGGCTGTGGAGTGTCCGACACCGATGAAGGGTCTGAGGTTTTCTCAATTGTAAGTCGTTACCTTACGAAACAAACTGGCATAAAATGCTGCAGAGAACCTGAGGATCAGTGCGCTAACTGCTGGAACTGCCAAACTGCGCGCACTCTTATTCCAAGGGTCAAAATTGCTCAGTTGTTAAACCAAAGAGGACTGAAACGGTTTTCGATACAGCGTCATTTCCTGCGAGTTTCTCTCTCGTCTCTGAAAGAAAGGCCCCCCCAAGGGGAACTGATTTGCATACGTTCTCTATAAAGATGAATGAGCGGACGGTAACACAAAACAAATTGCATCGCGCCGTTTCAATTGGACGCAATATACGACCGTTATCAAAAATCGAACAGAGGCGCTTCGTCGAGAAAGCTCGCCGCACCTGTGCAGTTGCACGGAGTTAGCTGCCGCAATGCAGATACCGCTATATCCTTGAATAAAAAAAAATAATCATGGCAGCCTTTGTAACGCCCATGGTTTATTTGTTATCAGATCTGTAGTTTAGTCGTCTTACCTGTAAGGCTCATTTTAACATGTACGGGTCGGTTTTTATAAACAAACCTAACTAGGCAGTGAAGCAGCAAATCCTTTGAAATGATTCCCTCGAAATGAATGGAGCTGCGCCAGTGCTATGACATCTTGTTTAACAGCCCAACGCAAAGTCTGACGCGAACAGATGGCTGGAAGAGGTTAGGCGATTATCCGGGACGTCATCAAAATACCCTGATGCCGTTCGCAGGAGGGCTCCTGCTCAGCGACATTACAAACTGCAAGCATAAAAACTTTCTTAACTATTGGCCGTAGTAAATGTTTGATATTTAATCACTGTGATCTTTAGGCAGCGCTCGCTAACAATGTTCCTGTATGTGTAATTTTTTTTTTGCAATTTGAAAATATGCTCTCAAGACGCAAACAATGAATTCTACTTTATTTTACCAAACTGTAACAAAGATCTTTGAGGATAGAGAGGTAATGCGAGCAAAACATGGGACGGAAATCATTCTGGCTTGAACAGCTTCGCGACCTTTTCTCGAACAATAGTTTTGTTGGACACATTTACTAACCAATACCGGTCGCTCTCCAAGCATGTTAAATTCAAAGATAGCCTGCCTGAGTCAACAATTTTCGTATCACATTATTCAGGGCAGCCAAGTGAAATGCCATTATAGTTAATCACCCAGCTTTCCTTCTTCCTGCTTTTCACTACATCTCATAGTGTTATTTGTATGAAAGAATACTCACATCAGGCTAAAATACTACGTCTAAAAAGGGGCAGGAGGAATAACTGGCAGAAATAATTACCCTGAAATATTAACTTGTGCTAGCTCCTCATTAAGCGCTGTGCGTTTGAATAAGCTAGAGAGGACAAAAGATCTGATTCCTGGGAGACAAATGATGCGTGTCTTTTTTTGAGTGAGCTCACTCGGCCTGTAAAGAAGCTCCCAAAACTACGCAGATGTTAGGTCAGGCGTATAAAGCAGCAGCAACTGCACAGTTCAAAGGTTAAATACAAGGCCATAGCGATAAATATTGGTGAATATACTTAGCGAGAGGTTTGGATTAGTGGAGCACGCAAAAGAGGCCGCCACTACAGGTGCTCTATAACGTACATTGTTCCTTCAGGTACGCTAGCATAATTGAAGCGATGAAAGAATGGAGCTCTTGCACACACAAAAATTAACAGCATTGAATCTTTTATGTAGATATTAAGAATAATTCATTCTGCTTTCCGCAGAAACGAATAAAAAAATATTGTAGAGCCGCTCGTATTGCCAAAGCGTGACACAATGAGGGCAGGTAGGAAGGCCATGCGGAATCGATATTGTTGTTCAAATTTGACTTGCCAATTCAAAGTCTCGATTTAAAATGTTACCCCCCTCTCTTTATTCTCATATTATACCTTTTGCACATGCCAGGCGCTTTGTACACCGGGGTCCTAGCACCTGTATCGGTTTACACGTGCCGTATTTCAAAGGGAAGAAATGGGGTTAATGACTCTGAAATAAGAACCACCGAGTAGGGCACAACGCGTTTCTCCAGAGGCACGCGAGTGTGCCTCTGATACACTCGCGCTCGTGTCTATAGAGAAAGCCAAGGGAACGAAAACGTCATACATTATTCACGACGAAGTGAGGAATGGCGGAACCTGATATTGTCGATACAGCGCAAGGAACCAGCAGCAAACAAAGAACACTTGTGCAGTGACACAGTTCTTTGATAAATTGGCTGAATCAATTATTAGGTTTCTCCCGAGCGGCTTTACTACGCTGGGCTGTCTGCACTGCTGCCTTTTTCGCCTGCTTTAATGATTTTATGAACTAGATAGCAAGGACAGACCAAGGCGATGTTTGTGTCACAAAAATATATATGTAACGGCTAATATATAACATGGAGATCAAGCAAGTGTGTACGTGTACATCATCTCAAACAACTCATTTGAATATATATCCAAATGAATACAAAACAATTACATGCGTTTGTTATGCAATAGATTACTTCGTATATGCATCAGGAAGAGTGCTCGATATTGCGGTGGATGAATAAATGCCATAATGGGACTTTACCACTGTATTAATGCTAAAGCGAGAATGTGACTGGTACCAACGTTAGACTAACAGTTAGCTGTTGACGAGGGTAAAACCATAACAAAAGACCTGTTACGACTTACTGAGAGCTTTTTCCTGCTGTGTTACTAGCGGCTCCTCAGTCAGATTAAATGTAGCGCTCAGGCCAGACAATTATATTATCCTCTTATCTGCGCGTTCTGTCTCGGCAGCTGC
Source organism: Amblyomma maculatum (assembly GCF_055883805.1). Lineage (NCBI taxonomy): Eukaryota > Metazoa > Arthropoda > Arachnida > Ixodida > Ixodidae > Amblyomma > Amblyomma maculatum. The sequence continues at coordinate 140,125,062 of NC_139345.1, forward strand.
TTGAAATACTTTCTGTCCGATTCAATTACAATGCCAGCTGGGCGTTGCTGCCGGGTCTCAGGGCTTATATATATAGGACAATGCAGAGGGATATGGAGGGTAAAATGATAGGGGTTACATGAAGCAATGGCAAACGCGCGGAGTGAGTTAGAGAAATAACTCAAGTTACTAACATTCTAGTGGAAATCAAGAAGAAGAAATGTGCATGTGCAGAACATGTAGTGCGGAGAAAGGAAGAGGGAGCACCAACGAGGAGGCGTATTAGGAAAGCTAAAAATCTTTTACACCGTTTCGAAGGATGCACAGGTAAGTGCATGTATAAAAAATCATCCCAAAGATATGACGCGCGGCCATATCACCAGCCATATACACTATTCATCTCGGTTAACGAATCACACTTCAAAACATCTCATCTAAAGGCTTTTGTTAGATTTAAGAAGAAACCATGATTCAGACCACGTGTCAATCGCAGTACACGCACATAATCAACAAGAAGGCAGTCGTAAATATATGAACATTCATTAGGCTCATCAGTGGCTTCATAGCCTCAATACATTTTTTACGGTTCATTCATTTTGCCAACCGTTCTACCATGTGAGATTCCTGCACCTATTATCAGGCATTGTGAGTCCCCTGACCATACCAGCGACTAAACCGGAACCAATCTTTATAAAATATCGCCCTTTTCTGTAAAGCCCTCCTTTAGAGCAAAAAGTTGTCCTGCCAATCGCAGCCGGTAGTAGTAGATTCATCATGAGTTATAGTAATGTGGTTCTTCATGTTCATTCAGTCTTCATATGTTTACTTTCATGTTTTTCCTGGTGGCATGCTCACCGTGAATACTTTGCACACACTTCCAGGAAACAGAAGCCGCGAGCACAGTGTGAGTTATATTGAGCCTTTAGAGGTCACCGAACTAAAAATTGACATTCGATTGGACGTATACTTACATAATATGCACCAAATAGCCGCTAGTGACAAAAGAAGTGAAAAACTTGCCACTCTTATTAAGTCAACATACATTATGAACTTCAAGGTAAACAAGGGAGACCTCATTAAAGAGAGCTTTACCAGTTGCGCATGGGATGCCGTGTTGTTCTAGATTGAGGTAGCATGCTAGCCATCTCTTAGTCGTGTAAACTTTCGATTAGTTCCATGTGATTCCTCCACTTAAGGACGTTCTAGTAAAGCATACAAAGGGGATATTAAAGAGCTCGCGGAATATGGAAATCGACCGCATTTTTCTAGGTTTGCGCAGAGAGAAAAGATGGCGATGCTATGTAGCGTAACTGCAAAGGGTAAAATACGTGGGTTAGGCTTTTTCATTCTTTCCAGCGAATAAGGTACATCACGACTGCCCTTGCTCCGATTCCCCTGTTTACAAGCACAATAAAGAGGCCCCCTATACTATATATCGGCTAGGCACAAGTGAATGCCATAATCACATACGGGCAACTCCAAGGTGGTAGTCCCACCGAGACGAAGTGCTCATTTGTGAATGCGCAAACATAAGCGTTTTTGTTCACGAGCTTCCACGCCGTGCATAAGGGGAATCTTTCGGTCCCACAAAGATATCGACACGTAGCACTACGGCTGCATAGGGCATCGACCGGCTAACGATGCAGAATATCACATGACAGGGATACTACAGGGATACGTTTCTACGCAATTAGGTGGCTCACATAATTTATGGCATTTCATTGTATAGCGAGACAAATAGCCATTGCTTTTGCGTCGCGCGGAAAAAGTAATCAATTTCAAATCATCGCCCACAGTTATGTTGTACTTCCAGTGTACTTCCAGGTCGAATCGCGCTTTTGGATGGAGGCGGAAAGCAAGGCACCCTTGTTCTTCGCGATCTCAGTCCAGGTTAAAGAACACCAGGTGGTCAAAATTTCCGAATTCTTTCACTATGGCGTCTCTGTTAGCTGCCCTAGTTGATTTACGACGTTAACCCCACAAAACAACCTGTTTCTCGCCTCTTTTTCCGCAAGGAATCGTTATGCACACTGATATTGCACGAAAAAGAAATTTTCACGAGTGCCTTTGCAAGCTTTTTTTTTTTCAGCAATGTTTTGCCACATGATTGGTTTGTATGAAACTTAGCGGGTGATAAAATGAATTTCTCAGCGGCAGCACTTGTACGCCTTATAAAAGTACGGCGCTGATAATGAACTAACAAATCAGCTTCATCACTTGAAATATATGCTATAATAATGTTAATAATGTCGTATTACTAGTGTGTAATTGTGATGGAGAATGAACAGCTTACTAGGTTTCGAAAAAATAATTTCTTTCACATGCAGCTCTGTAAACATATACGCTGCAATAATAGCAACGGGCTCGCAATCACATGGTTGCTTTGCGTTCTCGTGGTTTGTGGTGCAGCGTGCATGGAGTCCGCCTCTGCGTTTAAAAAATTTCCTGACGCAGGATATTTACAAATCGCTCTATAAGGTCTACAAGCACTTTATAGACAGGGATTTGAGTCTGGTCTATAGGGAATCTTAAGGTTTATGGAATACACTTTGCTTAGATGTCCGTCTCTATACTATTATAAAGGTGGTAATAGACTTTCTATAGAAAGTCTACCGACATGCATTTTTGTAGTTCCAGTGGACATGTGTCTGAAAGTGGTCAATAGATGCTTTTCTTGAGGCTGGCTAAAGATAGCTTATAGATTATTGTTTATGGAAATATTGAACTCGTTTATAGAATATCTGCAGACTAATGTTTATTTAAGCTATAGACATTAGTGTATAGACCGCCCCTGCACATTCTATAGATTTATGATAATTTGTTTTTAGCTTACCCATTTTATAAATTGTGTAAACACTAAAGCTTACGAAACCAATAGACGTTTCCCTATAGACTGGCGTACCTACGCAGTCTCACTTATTTTTTTCTTTTTTGCATGCTCTGTAGGTTAGCATTTGCACGTATTACATAGTGTGATGGTATATACACCATGACAGCGTTGGTGGTATGTAGCCGCCATGCTTATGTTTGCATAACAAAACTTAACGTTGACGATATTACTTTGGTGAACTGCACAGCGATGAAGACCCTAGCAAACATATTCACAACACTGTTTACACAGTATACTGCGATCTAACGTCAGCACCATAAAAGCTATTTAGCTGCAGTACCAAAAGCTGACTTCCAGTGCCCACTTACGCATCATCAAAAAAGCGTCGCCAGACAGCATGGGCCGTCGATTTACCTGGCATATGTGATGGCTTGCTTCAAGACAGACGGGAACTAGACATTCTGCAGAGCCACGAAAAGCCAGACGCGGGAAAATGATTGCGGCTTCGTGATGAACGGTTCGACTGGAACTGACATGCTTGATGACAGCCGCGCGAGGCCTGCTTCGCTAAAGTGGCACTGATCACGCGAACATTGTTCCGCCGCTTGCGCTCACAAGGCGGCCCGCAGGACGCGTCTCCATTAGTGGAGTGCACCGTATCGTGACTGAAGTAGTAAGCCGACCAAGTTCATCCAGTTGGGCCGAAAAGAAACGTGGCGAATTTCATTTTGTACGGTACTATACAACCCTTGGATGCATGGGCACGTTTTTGATACCTCTGTTCAGCCGCTTCAGGCAGCAAGCTTATTTAGAGTCTAGAGATAGCGAATCTGTAATTCCAGTATGAAAACGTTTCCTTTTATAAACGCCGCAAAATGCAACGCAATCACTACAAAAAAAATGAAATAATCCGATTGAAATGCAGAGTTTTTCTGAACAAAAGCAGTTGCTTCTGCAGTGCGAATGTATGTTATCTTATTGAAATATATCAAATTCTATGAGAAAAATAAATAAATAATAATTAATCACCAATGCACTTTCAGCGGCGGAGGAGAGGTCTCCCTGACAAAAATTCGCATTTACTGACGCTTCGTTAAAAATGAAATGACAATCTGAACAGCAAAGACTGAGCATAGCAAGGAACTTAGCGGCCTTGTTCGATCATATAGTAACGGTATGAAATAGGGCGTGGTACGCTGTCTTTAATACACGTCTCAAAAAGTGCGTTTATGGCCTATATTCTTGTGGTCTCCATCCTGTCGTTATAATTTGATCAACTTCAGATAATGTATATTTATAGCAGCGCGTAGCCGGACAAGGACGAAGACCGAGGAACACGTAAGACGCAGAGGCGCTGAACTGCAACTTTATTTTTGGAAATCAGCCAACCATGTCATATATATACCAGAGAGAAACGCCCACTAGAGGAACAAAATCTAGACACGTGGCGAAAACCGGTGCAACAAAATCAAACACGAGTATAAAAAATCGATAAATCTAAACGCCTAACACACGATTGACATGATACAGTGACATAACCTGTTAATAGTGGCCGTAGTGAAAGTGCGTGAAAATTCAACAAAAATTCCCAGTCCTTAACAAGCAACAATGGCTAAAAAAAGGTGGATGCGCAGAAAACATTTTTTATATAAGAACTTGTTTAAAAACCGCAGAGAAACCTATGAGATGGACGAAAAATAGTAAGTTAAACATGAAAAAAGAAGGGAGAGAGATGCAAATGTTGAAACAAAACTGAAAGCCAACCAATTAACACTGCAAAACAAAAAACCAACAATGAAACAGTCAGTCACATTGCGCTGTAAGATTGGCTACATTCACCGCCATACATCAAGAAAATGTGCTGCTGCTCAGAACAAAAAGTACCACTCAAGATGCCTCGGGGAAAGATACTTCAGCATATTAGAAAACCAACTATTTAAGGAAAACATTTCCTTTAAATTCGCATGTATTGTTTTTTCAAGAGGATGACCAGGCTCTTCTGGCGATTCTTAGGAAGTCTTTGAGGCCCTGTAGTTCCTGGCACCGCAATCTTTTGCAGAATGTAGGACGAGCATCGGGGAAAATGCAGGTGGATACTATATAATTTCATGTAATATTGTCGCGTAAACAGCGACCTTTACAGTTGCGTCCGAGGTCCAAGGCGTGGCAAAGGTTCTACAAACAGCGTCAGAGTTCAGGCTCGAGGTTAGCACACTTCTTCCTCTCACACTTCTGCGCTTCTTTGTCGTCAACGCATGCTACAATATGTAGGCATGCAGAATGTGAAAGAACACTCTTGTCTTCCACTGGTCACTCAGATCATTCATCTAGTACTTCTGGCTTAACAAAATGTGCGTGCGATGAAGGTATATGCATGAAGCGCCGTGCCTTGCAACATGCCATTGGTTTTGTGAAGCGTAAGATTGAAGCACTAAGCATTTTTTTCATACAAAATGCATACCTGATATTCTCGCTAATGGGAAATTTGACTCAATTTGAGAACAACACAATTTTAATTTAAAATGAATATGAACCTTAAGTCGAGAATATCGCGAAATTCTCACCGTATAGTGGGCCAACATTAGCTTTATACAGCGGACTGACGGGCATTTCTTGAGGTCTAAGTGTTCGTTGTTTTTTTTAAATTCAACCAAATTACCAGCGTTAATTCCTCACTTGAGCAAGTAAAGGTCGGACAGCAGCGAGTAGCACAACCTAAGGAAGCTCGCCAACTCATATATGATCCTGTCATATGTGAAAACAGAACCTGGTACAAACAGCCGGTCTCCAGTTAATAAAATGCTATCTACATCGCCGTGGTTTTTATGAGGCTTTACATTTTCAATGGCGGCCCATAACCCGCATCCGAACGCCCTCATAGCAACAGAGAACCAACGAAGTGTGCTTGCTGTTTTTGTTTGTCAGCTGATACGGTCCAATCTTCCGACCACGTATACGCTCGTGTCTCAGCCAAAAGAGACGACGACATGCAGTGACGTTTGTTTTTGTGTTTTACTTTTAGCTTTTCTGCATTTAAACTGTTGCTTTATAAATACTAGGAATCAGCATTGCATCCATATAAGAGTATCTCAAGTGGCCTCAAGGAGTCTTCAAATGTGCAGGCAGTGCCGATTACGCGAAGCCAAACAACTGTAGAACAATTTCAGTAGAACGAAAAAAAAAATCACTTCTGGGTACGCGTCACAGCATGCGCTCGGTAGTAACTGATACCACTTAGCTCTGCCCAAGCTTGTCACTGGATATACGCTCGCCTGGTTGCGTTGCACTTGTAGCTTTTCTAGATACGAAATTTTGTGTCAAGCACTGAAGTATAGCTAGAACTTTTTTTTTTTAACAATATCGTGCTCGCTGAAACAGTGAAGTCGCACTTTTCTGCGTCTTCAAGTTCTTACAGGATTTACGTTTTGTTTTAGGCATTTTTGTATGAAGCTAGCTAAATATTCGAGCCACCATGCAGTTAACTATATGCTAGTGTACTTCATCAATGCTACTCTCTTGCTAGACAGAATGCGATTACCTAGGCAGAAAAGGAAGTAAAACGAAGGAAAGAATCAAATTGCAAGAAGCGTGAAATTTTGTCAGCCAATATAGTGTCGCTTCACGCCGCCCTTACTGAACTGAAGCATCAGTAGGCTGTCTGACATATCCCGTAACGCATGGGTTATGGTTGGGTATAGTCATACATTCAATATTTTTTTCAGGTGTCTGGCTGTGGCGCCATACGCTTGCGAGAAAAAAGACAATCGGCAAAGATGGTGAAAAGACGCGCACAGTTGTAGAATTTTGATCGAAAACGCAAGAATAGCCGCACATTTCAAGGGTGCTCATCTTAAAGTACACGAAAGCGCACGTGTCATCAACCGGCGCACACGCATGCGAACAGACAAAAAATAGCGGTGGATTTTGTACTTAATGACACGAACCATGGGCCTGAACTGATGTCACAGATGGCTAGACTCATCAACATAGTCTCGCGTGAAAGGTCAGTCATGTATTGATAGAGAGCTATTGAACCTAATTGAGGCTCGAAGTGCAGGTTAAACAACGCCAGAAAATACGCGTTTTGATACGCAACAAATAAACGAAGACTTCGCCAGTCGTTAATGTGGTTTAGCCTAAAAAAAGGCAACTCATGCAAATCCATCATTTTACCGGGAATGCCTGGGCAGTTACTGCAGCAATTAAAAAAACCAATCGTGCTAGCTGTGAAGTCGTCTGACGAGCAGGCAACGACGTACCGCCGATAGTCACATAAAAGTTCGTTGCAGCTACGGCGATGCCCACCTCACGAGTTCCTTCCCGCTTAACGGCATTGGCGATTTTGCAGTGCGCAGACAGGCTCAAAGACTTCTATATCACCCTAAACAATGCACACAAGAAACGCGATTAGAAAATGGCGTGGTTCATGAAAGCATTTAACCACTCAAACCTGCTACGTTTACGGGGCAGCCGCCCCAAGACAGTAATGTTCGTGCTTTCCCGCCGTCCAGACCACAGCGTGCAAGCCGCCAACCGGCCGCATAAGCGCAACTTTTCGAATAAGTCGATCAAGCGCCGCACATGCGTGCCTTCATGGGCACATAACCTGGCTAGTCGACACATAAGTTACCATGCTGCTTATAGGTTACTGTGCAAAGTTTATTCAGCAATGTTTTTATAAGTTTAAAACGCTTGAATATTGGCTGTTGCAACCTTTAGACTCTGCAGAAATAAAGTAAACATGACTAATAACATAAAAATTACAAGCGTTCAACGCTGCTGAACCAAATATTGAGCTATAGCATTAGATGCGGGTGACTGAGCGTTCTTCGTCTTCTCTTTTTCTTCCTCCTCAGCCCACATATAAAGCCCCGCTTTAACCAAGCCGTATTAACGTGTCTTAGTGGCCTATAGGGGTAACGTGAATGCCAGGGTTCTAGCACACTGATTCTGTCGTCCCATGTGAAACGAGAGACCCAAGTTGGCAGCTCCTGCTAGCCTATCTCTCGCTTTTGTGTCACGTGGGGTGTGACGTAAAGCGCTGCGCCACCGCTGCGACCGCACTACGCCGACTGCTTGAGATGGTACCCCAGCTCTCACCTTAGTGTCACGTAGGGTGGGATGTCACAGCGTCACGTGAGTAAGATGGGCCTACCGGCCGCGCTGCGCTGAAGGCTCGAAACCTATAGCATTGCTTTCGTAATAAAAACTAGGGTCATGAAACCTTTGCTACATGGGTTACTGACGTCTCACAGTTACGATATCGGTTACTGTGTTTAAACTGTAGATGTGAATACACGAATCTGGGTTACAGAGTTTCCACACCGGTTTGAGAGTGAGTAGGGTAAACATGTCGTCCGCTTCGTCGGGGCCCGACTGGGTTTCGAACGCAGTTGCAATATTAACTTCAAATTTGACTTCTTTGAACAAGTCTGACCTCCAGATTATTGTAAAGTCTGTCATACAAAGTGGAAGTGTGCTGCTGGAAGAAGAGGAGGCTTTCAGAGAATTTCGTGAAGCTTTTGTTGCTCTCAGTGCCCATTTTATTAGCACGAGTGCAACTTCGTTGGCACGATGTCAAATCGTTCCTGCAGCTCAGGCATGCAGCATCCTTTTGAAAGTACTGCTCAAGTGCTTGAAGGCGAACAATGTGTCCACGTGAATACACGAAGAGCAGGAAATAGGTGGAGAATAAAAAGGAATTGCAATGGTTGCTTTGTGTTCGTTCCAGCGCGGAGCCCATCTTTTTTTCTTCTGTTAACTGGTGCTTCACTGAGAGAGTTTTGCAGATTTTAATGCTGGGTGTAAAGACAATATCGCGACTGCCAGAAAAATCATTTCCTTTATGTGCGCTTACAGAATGACCTTTGTTGTTGTAGAGGATGCGTAGTTCATTTGCTACACTGAATTTTAGTGATAGCTCACGCGACTCCCAAATTTAGCTCAGAAATCCATTCCCACGCTCAAATTGAAAACCAGGTTCTGCATCAACATAAGTTTCAGATGACGGCATACATGCAGGAAAACATTTGTTGTTGTGATAGCAGTTCAGATGCTGTGAGCGTACGTACCCTTAACTCAGACATTGTCGTCGCTACAGAGCACATCGTTGGTGTGACACGCATGATTCCTTGCCAACATCACGAGTTTTGCAACTTTGCTTAGAACTTTATCTTCTTCGAAAGTTGTAGTGGCGGTTGGTCGGTGCCAGTCAATAGGAAGCCCTAAACATTTCCCTTTGTTCTCGGTATAGCTACTAAGTACCAGTACTATTTTTGCATTCCGAAAGAAAAGGAGAGACAAAGTTGTCGGCTGTTTTGCTTCTCGTGCAGTCATCTCGTCGCTTACGCAAGTATTGCAGCTGGACGTATGTCTCATTGTTTTATTTCGTTGTTCTTTCTGTTTTCCGTATTCTATATGTCAACAGCATTTATCAGGTTCTTTGGGTATGAGTCGACATGCCGTTGTGTCTGTTCGCCCCTTCGAAAGAGCGGTGCCAGAGTACCGGGTCCTCTGGCTTTGAGTTCAGACGTCCAAAGAGAAACCATATGAGTGCAAGTCATACAACTATCCTGGTAACATAAAGAGACAAACAAAGTTGCAATTTATACAAATTCTAAGGAGCCAATAATACGTCATCGCTGTTCGTGCGCATTTGACTTTGCTATGAGTGCTAAAATATTTTAGGTACTGCCTCATACTGCAAGCATTGCGCTTTTTTTATAGAGCACCAATGTTTTGAAAATCCGTTGGAAGTCCCGAGCTTTATCCTAAGGAGTGAGAATTTCGAGAATAGGTCTAAGAGTTGCTTTTTTACTAACGCGCTTAAGAAAAAGAAATCCTACAGAATCCTAAATATGCTGAACAGTCCTACGCAGGTGATATTTCTAGTTTTTTTAACAACTCAGACAGCATGTTAACGTACAACGTTTGTGGGTTGATTCTGCCACAAAATCATCCTTTTTTGTTCACGCATTATTTGTAAATGTGCGTGTTTGAAATGGACATGTAATCGAAGACATTTGTGCCATTTAGAACATGGCGGCCGATATTTTCACTTTGTCTAAGGCGCTATATTAGCCCATGCGATATTCCCTGCCAGGCTCAAATAAAGAAAATACTACTGACAGAAACAAACCCAACAAAATGTATTTCCTTCTTTCGTTTTTGCCTCCACAGGGTTGCGTTTGTATGCGTGGTCGAACTTTGCCCACTAAACAGCAAGATGGATGATTAAACGCTAACTTTATGGACAGAGAAAAAAAACAATAGTTAACGATACTTGCTCTGTTCAGAATGACATACGCCTTCCCTTCTGCGCGTTGTCAACTATCGAAGTACAGTTCCCTTTCCGCGCAAGGAAGGCCTGTGCAACGCTCACTATTTCAACTGTTGAAAACCGGCTTCGCGAAGCCGCGCTCTTACTGTTCAACGCTGTCGCATTCTGCGCCATTGAAGCGCACGCGACTTTCGGAAATGGGGGTGGTCGCCAGCTGCCTGCACGCACTATACACGAATAGAGTAAAGAGAAAGTAAAGCAACTTAGAAGCGACACAGCAGGGACAGAGGGAGGGGAAGACAGGAAGTTAGGTACACTTTCTTTTCTACCCCTTCTTTTTCCCAATTTTTCGCCTTCTGAAAAGTGCTCAGGGGAAGAGGGGCGGAGAGGGAAGAAAGTCGCTCACCGTCGACCGAGACAGCGTATCTCCCCGAAACAGGGTCGCAATCGTGCACCGCCTACGTATTTGCCTCGCCGAACGGCTTTTAAGAGTTTTCCGACTGCTCGAGGGGAGACACGGACGGACGTTCAACGCTCTGCAGCGCGTGTAAAAAGTTGGCGACGAATTATGACAGAAAGCAGCTAGAAAAAAGGCAGAACAAGAGCTAAAAAAAGTGAATAGAAAGCTTGAGATAAAAAAAAAAGAAAAATAATGCGAGCTTTCATGGTGTGCTTAGCGAATCGAAGCGAGGGATGTCTTCCTGTGTTTATGAGTATTGCCTCAGAAAAACTGCCATCGCTTCCCTCTCGCCGGCGTGTCTGTGTCAGTGTGTGTCTACGTTTAGGGATTCAAAGACTCGTTGACGGGGGAGGTGCGGAAAGGAACTGGATCTTTGTAAGAAAAACGGGAAGAGCTCAGATTGTTTGAACACGCGAGGGAAAAAAGAAGTATCGAAGCTCAAGAACATGCAGAAGTGTAGGTTTGCGCATGGTGTTGGGTTTTTGCTTGCTGAGGGCTCCCATTCAAAGGAAAACTAATAATAATTAACCAAAAAAAGGAAAATGTTAAGTTAGAAGCAATAAGAAGGAGTAAAGACAGAAAAAGTAAGAAAGGAGCAAAGGAAGAAAGGAATGAAGCAAGGGAGAAAGAAAGAAAGGAAGTAAGGTAGGAAGATAGAAAGAAGGAAAGAAAGAAAGAAACAAACAAACAAAGAAAGAAAGAAAGGAAGAAAGAAAGAAAGAAAGAAAGAAAGAAAGAAAGAAAGAAAGAAAGAAAGAAAGAAAGAAAGAAAGAAAGAAAGAAAGAAAGAAAGAAAGAAAGAAAGAAAGGAGGGAAGCAGTGGCGTCGCTAGGGTCACTCGCACCCGGTGCTGATACGCGGTGCTGCCCCCCCCCCCCCCCATCTGTCCCCGCGATGTAAGCACCGAATCGCAACTTCCTTTCTACCTCCTGCGTGCTCATGGTTTGCGTTGAAGTTCGATTTGCACCCAATCACGCAGTGCGAGTGGCATTTTTTTTTTACTTTTTAACACTTATACGCAGTGATCGTGTCCCACGACTGATAATTCAGTAAAACATCACATCAAAAGCGTATATACATCCTAAAAAGGCAGAAACATTAGCACTTGTAACTTGCAAGAAAATTCACTGAGCAAGAGCATCAGACCATAAAACAATGTGGCCTCTGAACTACTCAATGTGTAAACTTTGTAAACAAATTGTGAATCAGTGTAGCCGTATGCGCACAAATATAACAAGGACGTGAAGTCGTAAATGCTACAATGACTATAACGGAACAGCAATGCAACTTCGCATATATTTATATACTATCAAAAAGAATCGGCGAAGAAAACGGGATAACCCGTATAGAAGCGTCTTCCTGTGTCCTCCTTGGGTTAGTGCTTATTACGCTGGTTACACGAATTTAGCGTAAGAATAAGTTTCCAACGTGCAATAAATAACTGCAGTTATGCCGGTAATAATTGCTGCTTTGAGGTTTCTCCTCAACCTAGAAATTTCGATAAGGAGAGCGGTGTCAGACGGTCCGTCCTAGAATTCGGTAAGTTACAGAATAGAAACTTTGAGTTCTTACTCAGTTGAATTAAGAAGGCCATTTGCTTCAACAGGTCCCAACCGAGATGCCATCTCTCGAATCGCTTTTGGATCTTGTGCAGAGCTCGGAATAAAATCTATCAATGCACTCCAGCAAATATTTTTTTCTTCGTGCGTCGAAGGTCCCGAATCTCAGGCTTGTTCATCTGCCATCCTCTTAACCTGACGCACCTCTCAACTGAACTTCCAAGGTCAGTGCATTTTATGAGCTCTGCTCAACAGCATTTTCCACTAGGCGACTACGTTCTTCTTCGAGAAAAAGCTTTAGGGCCTCCAACTTTGCTACTACTTTGCCAAGGGATAGTCCTTTTGTCTGCAAATACAGCTGCGCAGCATTGACTTCGTCGAGTACTGAGCGCCACAGGAGCAAACAACACAGGTGCCCTGCTTCTCAATTTTTATTCTAGTCAGCGCGTACAGTAATCAGACTTGCCATCCCCTGAGCCACAAGCATTCCGTGCCTTTCGGCGTTTTGAAAGTGTGAGGCGGATATGTGACTGGGCCGAGGAGTCAGAAAAGTACTGGACATAATTGAACAAGACAAAAGACTGCTGGAGAGATGCTGTCAGCGGTCCTAGCTTGGGAAAGGAGAGTGAGGTGCACATAAACAAGAAGAGGCGATGCGGCTTCACAGCCGCGACGGGTGACATCTAACACGCTCCCGCACGGGGGTTTCCGATGAGTATCGGGTTAATGCTGGTCTTTCCAGGGTACACGCATCGCACAAAACCCGAGTCCACCGTTAAAATGGCGTGGAGTCTCAAGCGTAAACTAAGGGTTGTGTTTTCAAGCGCTCCTCACAACAGAATAATTCGTTCTACGAGAAGATCACACTTGTCATTCAGTGTCTCCACCAATGGACCTTTTCGCGTCTTTACACTATAATTAATTTCGCCCTCTGCTCCTTTCTCCCTCTCACTGTCCAGCTGCACCCCACTTAGTGCTGCACCCGGTGCGGACCGCACCCCCCTCGCGACGCCACTGGAGGGAAGGAACGAAGCAAGGAAGAAAGAAAGGAAGGAAGAGAAAAAAAGAGAAATATGAAAGAAGGAAAAGAAAGAAAGCAATGTGGAAGCATGATGTTCTCGTCACTGCACAGTTTTTCCACTCAACAAATTCTGCTTACACTCCCCCCCCCCCCCCCCCTTAAGCTTCTCCCCTGCCCCTAAAGAAAAAAAGCTACCCTTCAAATGACTTCCGCAAGATCGTGGTACTATCAAACAAAACAGACAAGTCCCGTCGTGTTCTGAAAAGCTAAATGCTTGGAACTGAGTGGCACTAGCGAAAACAAAACAAGGAACTACAAATGGCGCTATGCTGGCACATCAGGAAAATAGTACATAGGAGAGTAGACATCAGGAAGCCATCATCAAGAAAATTGCAGGCTGAACAAAGACCATGCGGTCTGCACAGATACTGCGAAGCGCTATAAATGCAGTCTATAATGTTTGCATGAGAGATTTGAATAAGGCATTGAATTTCTGACCGTGAGGAACGCTTATTTCGTGGGATAATCCTTTGGTGTTCAACTCGCTTGTCGGTTGACAGCGGCACGGTTTCGTCTAAAGTCAATACCATGTCCCACGGCGATATCCGCTCTTCCGAAATGCCTCACCGGCTTTCAGGGGGGCTTGAAACAGCTTTAATATTTAACGATTCCGCGAGATTCTGATATCCACTCCGCATAATAAACCTATTTGGAGCACGTAAAGATACAACTCAGACCCATTCCAGCAAGCTTTGGGGCTGTTTTTTTTTTATTTTTTAGGGGAAGGATGCGTTTTAAATCAGCCTAGCATTACCATGAGCACAGGATGTGACAAGAAATCTACCTCGTTTATAGCGATAACTGTAACATTCGAATTTCATTTTTTATTCGAATCGCTCAGCTTACACTGGCACTTGGATTTGCTAGATCCATTCATTAGCTACTACCGTGAAATATACGCTACAGAACTGCAAAGCCTAAATAGATTCACGAATAGCTAGATGTTCAAGAGACAGTGTTACAAGAATCAAACAGATGTTTTACTGCCATTGGGAAGCGTGTTCACATATACGGACATGAAAATTACGAACCAGGTACAATTTTTCGTTCAGCCTTCCATCCCCACTGTTCATACTTGAACGCAGGATAACGTGCGGATTATTTGATGCCCATTTTTTTTCAACTGCTTGGATAAGCACGCATAGCATTTTAAACCAGAAAGAATGACGAGATGTACTTGGGAGAACGGCAAGGTTGACATAAATATTATTGAAGGAAACCCGCAAAAATTAGAGGCTACGAAGTCCGTAAAACAAACTGCAGTGCGTGCCTGAGGGTAGGCAAGTTTTTTCAGTATTAGCCTATTGAATGTGCAAGTAACGAATAAAGAAATGGAAATAAATGAAAAGTATTGACATCGACTAATAATTGATCAGCATGTTCCCATACGCACGTTGCGCAGATTTGTTATAGTCACAATGAATACGTTTACAGTAATGTGTGTCTAAATACTACAGGCCGATCGTCGACTCACATTTGACATAAATAAAAGTAGCTGGAGAAAATAACCGTATCTTAAGATGATCACTATGTAAATGCACTACTCCATGCATTTCTATGCGTGGCCAGAGTTAACCACCTCACCTGTTGAGCCGTTTTATATCCGTGGCGTGGAATTGTGATGTTTGCGGTTGCACATCAGGTGACCTTCAATGAACACCGGCTTATGAACTTTCCTTAGTTCTTATGAGGGCCGAGGCTGACGGCCGCGCCCAGTGTCACTTAGGGAGAATGTTGAAAATAACTGTGAACCCCAGTAAACGTCGGGCAGAGGGGCTAGATATAATATATTGTTAAACGTAATAGTCATAATATTCTCTAATATTGTTGTGTACGCACCTAAGAGACACGTAAGACTCCATTCCGAATCGCTTGACAAGATATAATGACACTGCACATTGATGGTGAAAATGTTTACTTGCCAACGCGCGCTTTTATGCTGTATGTATTCAGCGCACACAGTCAGCTATTTAATGTATAGTTTAAGTCATCTCTACTGAAGTTTGCTTCAGGAGGAGCCTGCAAAAGCTTTTCATTTATGGCTCGCGGCACTTCTTTCCACGCAGACTTTTCAATTTTTTATTTCACCTTGCGGTTTCTTCCAAACATTGGAATGCCATCATTGACAATCAGGGTGGAATTTCTCGGCACTTCTTGCGAAACTCTTCTCACTATCTCACTCCACGTCGTCGAAAGCGAAGAGCCGCTTTTACGCGTACCTTTAATTAAAGCATCGAAATTCTTCATTGCGGCGAATGTGCGGCCTCTAAAATATGTAAAGCTCGCGGCTTCTCTCACGCTTCCGCCTCCCACCGGGTGCCTATCACAGTGCCCACCCGTGCGTTCGAGACAACTTGTAATTACGAGGGGTCGTGCGCAAGTCCGATGGTCGCTATTCATTTCTCCAGTGGCGCAGTTGTGACTCTAACGCAGTTTTCGCGCCATTAATTTTCCTTTTGAATATTTCTCAATTACCGAGAACATCTCGTACGCAATTTCAAGCCCGTGTTGAACACCGAATGTAATCACAGAAAGGTGATCGAAATAATTATGATAAATCTTTTTAAAGCATGGTCCTCATCTTTTTTTTGTATACGCATATTTCAGGCAAGTAGCGCTGCAGAGACTATAGAGAATTTGGGGAAAGAAGGGGGTTTCTCTTCCCGTTGTGCGACTGGTATGAAACGGTCAATTTCGATGGTTTGAAATGTAATTAGTGTATACCGGCAATTTCATTAAAATCAATATTACAAATTTTTCGTACTTATGTATGCATTGCTTCGCAACCGTAAGCAAATCTATCTTACGCCGTGATGCATGAACGCAGTAAATTAAACATATTGCTTTTATTCTAAATTTATATAATGCTATGATATCACTGTGGAACAAATGCTATTAAAGGCTCGAATTTTGTCGACATTTTTGTGTAAACCTCCCCTTCCTCCCCCCCCCCCCCCCCCCCCGCCATTTACACACACGCGTGTACACACGTATGCAGAAACTCTATTTATAAAAATCGTTCCGCGCCAGTGATTGCAGAAAATTAAGTGTAATGCAGGCTTCGAATCCCGAAGCCGGAACGAACCTGTTGACGTCCCAGAGGTAGCGATAACTTCGACCTTCGGGAGGGCGCACAAACACTTACCTTATTTTATAGCGTTAGGATAGCTCTCAAAGAATATGTATCGCTCCTGCTCACTGGTTTCTATATTCACTCGCTGCGAAAGACCATGCCTTTATAAAGTAATGCCTGGGCAGGACGTGAAGCAAATGTAGGTGTGGAGAATCACGATTGTAACTTCTGCATTCAATCACTCGCTGAAAAATACAATGATTTTATAAAATAATCTCTGGGCAGGAGGTGAAGCAAATATTGGTGTGGAGAATCACTGTTTGGAAATTCTGTATTTAATCACTCGCTGAAAAAAGACAATGACTTTATAAAGTGATGCCTGGACAGGACGTAAAGCTCATATAGGTGTGGAGGATCGCATTTTGAAAATTAGGCATGTATTCACTCGCTGAAAAAAAAACAATGACTTTATAAAGTAATAACTGGGCAGGACGTGAAGTAAACATAGGTGTGGAGGATCACAGTTTCGAAATTCTGCATTTAATCACTCGCTGCAAAAGACAATTACATTATAAAGTGATGCCTGAACAGGACGCAAAGCACATATAGGTGTGGAGGATAGCGTTTTGAAAATTAGGCAATTATTCACGCGATGAAAATAAACAATGACTTTATAAAATAATAACTGGCCAAGACGTGAAGCAAATGTAGGTGTGGAGAATCACGATTGAAACTTCTGCATTTAATCACTCGCTGAAAGAGACAAGTACTTTATAAAGTGATGCCTAGACAGGACGTAAAGCACATGCAGGTGTGGAGGATCGCGTTTTGAAAATTCAGCACTTATTCACTCACTGAAAAAAAAAAAGACAATGCCTTAATAAAGTAATCACTGGACAGCACGTGAAGCACATATAGGTGTGGAGGATCTCGTTCACAAAATTCAACATTTATTCACTCGCTGAAAAGAAACAAAGACTTTATAAAGCAATAACTGGGCAGGCCGTGAAGCAAAAATAGGGGTGGAGGATCTCATTTTGGAAATTCTCCATTTAATATACTGGCTGAAAAAGACAATGACTTTATAAAGTAAGGCTTAGGCAGGACCTGAAGCAAATAGAGGTGTGGAGGATTGCGTTTTGGAAATTCCGCATTTATTCACTCGCTGAGAAAAACAAAGACTGTACAAAATGATGCCTGGATAGGGCATGAAGCAAATAGAGGTGTGGAGGATCGCGTTTTGAAAATTCTGAATTTATTCACTCGCTGAAAAAAAAAATGACTTTATGAAAACCGGTGACCTTTTCTGGGAATCCAACCCATTATCGTCGCTGTGAACGAACCCTAAACTTTAACCCGGCTTTCAAATCTTATATCTTCATCATGAACTGAAATCTCAGACCATATTCTGGGCATCTAACTTTCTAACTTCTCTAAAGTAAGCGGTCACTCTACATTTTCCCCCTGCAAGTGGACAAGCCTTGCACTGCTGACAACTTCCCGTGAAAGATTTTATCGTAAGGCATATAAAGCTTTCGCGTTAATGTAATTTGCCTTCGAATCAGCTCGATCTCATATCCTTGCAAGGTTTTTTGTTTCATTAGTAGTGTTTGTGCAATATAAGGAATGCATTCCTGAATTTGATTCTTTGCTCTTTATTATCTGCTAGCGAGCGAACTTGCGTGAGTGCAGGCACGGGGCACAGGCCCCTTCGAATGGTCGCTCCGAACAAGAAACCTTTGCCGTAAAGCTGCGTCTCGAATTCGGTACACTAGAATCCCCCTAAAACCAAACCATATTTTGAGAACGAGCAATCCAGGAAAGGTTCTTTTGCTACTTTGGTTTCTCGACAATTAGTGCCTAGTGGCGAATACACAATCAGCCAGATGTTAAGTAATCACCGTCTGGTAAGTCAGCCAGCAGAGCGTTTCGTCCAGCCTCAGACGTACTTCTCTTTGATGCCGCATCTCCAATGAGTCTACAACAAAAACAACAAAACAAAGCTATAACATAGAAAAGGGGTAACCCGGAGCATAAATTATGCCATTCACGCATTTGTTTCCCCAGCCCAGCGTTCGGCTGGCTTCCGGGGCACCCGAGACATGTTTACGACAAGATGTAACCCACGTGAGCACACTCGCATGTGCTAACGACGAGTCGCCGATCACAGTTGTCGACGATGGGGGAGCGAAAGAGTGCACAGTGGGGTAACGTAGCAGGAAAGAGAGGGATGTAGGGATACAGCGCCGTAAAGAAATCTATCCCCGAGCTTGGCCTACGCTGCGTCTCGTGGGGCGCGGCGGCTACCAGCAAATTGCCTCAGCGAGAGATAACTTGGTCGCTGAGACGCCTTGTGTTCCTGCTTCGTCCTCATCGGCAAGCCTTTAGAAGAAGAACAAAAAGGCAACAGAGAGAAAACCTTCAAGGGCGAGAGCTCGGAACGACTTTGAAGCCAATGCAGCAGTTCTGGTTGTTTATGGGCCAGCGTAAAATTCCGTCCGCGTGTACCATTCGCACGCAACGCGTCGGGGTGCTGTCAGCGCAACGAGTGCAACGACAACAGCGGTAGCCGCGAGTGAACGCGTACCGAACATCTCCCATTCTTGCCTCTCAGCCTCGTCTCGTGCCTTCTATAGTCCTGAGAGCGCCGCCTCGCGAGCGGAGCAGTGCGTCGTCGTAAAGTGTTTATGCCCCTGTGCCTTGTCATTGTCTGCCCCTCTACATCTTGTCCCCATCCTTCTCCTTATCACTTTTTACTCTCGCCGCGCCGCCGCTCTTATATTTATTTATCCCCGTCGTAACTTGCCCATTTCTTGCCATTTTGTTCGTTTTGTTTCGTTGCTCTTTGCTGCGTTCGGTGCGCTAAGAGATGGCTAGCAATGAGGTGTATGCACGAGTGACTTGAGACAGGAAGGAATGAAGAGTACTGCGGGTGCCCTAGCGGGCCATCAACGCGTCTTGTGCAGTCGGATGACGTCAATATAGAAGAGGCTCATAGAAGATTCCGCACTTGTCTAGCGCTGTGGCAATGACGGTCTGGGATCTTCGCAGCTCACCGTTAAGGGTCGCTTCAGTTGCCTGTCCTAGTTTATGTGTAAAGATTTGGGCGTAAATCACGACACGGGAACATGGGCATCATACGTTACCATCGAAATATGTTCGCCCAAATTTACATTTCACTTCGACGTGTGCCTCTCGTCGGGATTGTCGTCGAAGTTGCGCAACCATGGAGAACATAAAATCTACAGCGGATGTAAAAACGACTTTAGGAATAAGAAAACTGGGAAGAAAAAGAAGAAGAATCTTAAGGAGCTTTTTGTGGGGAACACCAGCAGCTCATGAATATGGAAAGCGGCGGTAAAGAGAGGGAGAACGAAAGTGCACTATAGAAATACAGAGAAGTCTGGTTGCCTCAAAAGGAGGCTTATGGGTGTGAATCTTGCTGAAGCGGCGGTGAAGGCAGGTTTTCATGAAAGGCGGGGGGAGGGGGGAGGATTAGGGGGCAGATTTTCTTCATAACTTGCCTACGGAAACAGTTGCGCTTTGTGGAATGCGGTCAGAAATGAATGCAGTGTCTGATACGTAGTGGTCGAAACTAGAAGCATACGCATGTTACCTGCGGCTTGATACGTCCTGCCTATTTCCGCTGCTCCGCGTTTCATTGCTCTAATGCGGTTCTTTAGCTCTAATCCTGCGCTTTGTTAGCATTTCTTCCTAATATTTTTACGCCCTTTATTTAGGGTGTGTAGTTTTGAACGTGACATGAGAGGGGAAAACGTGACACACAACCTACTGCGCAGAAACACGATGTAAGATCCTGCTACCAGTGCTTCCGAGATTGATTAAATATGTTAACCCAGTACATCTCAGTCACCCCCGTCTTCCCGATACGCATCAGCGGAGCGTGACTGAAGACGCTCGCTTTTGCTGCACATAATAAATTGAGCACGTGTGAGATTCATATCTCTGATTACTCACACGCCTGCCAGAACTTCAGCTCTGCCTATTTATTGCTAAAAGCTTTCCCGAGGTGTTCTCAACGCTCGATGATTGAAGCATGTACCAACCAAGGATGCCGACATTTTCCACTACCTTGGAACAAGGCGAGAGGCACTCCCTTAGAGAAATGTTTTTCTTCAAAAGAAACAAGTACAAACCAAGATGAGGAAAGCGTATCACAGCTATTCTGTTCTTCCTGCCTTCTCTCGGCAAGCCAACATTAAACGTAATGCTTTCGTTTCGCCTACTCTTCTACTTCCAATATTAACTATTTATAAAAAAGAGTTTCGTATGATAAAAATTAGCAGCTTACACACTTCTAGTGACACGCTAGTTAAATCTCTGAACATTTTTAAGATCCACGACTTGCTTACATTTATTGTTGCTTCCTTATTTTACCAATATCATCGCCGCATGTTACATTTATCGGGAGTTGCTCTCGGTCCTTCTGTTATAACTGAGGTATCATCCTCAAGTCAATGCTATCTATTATCTAAGAAAAAACTGATTATTTTTATTACACCTTGGAATTTGTATGTTTTACAAATTTAAATAGTTCACCTTCAACGGGAAAAGCTGTAACCACTCTCCACTCCTTCTAGAAATATGTCAAAGAGGTGCTCCTTAGTAAAGCATGATACTTAACTTTTATTCTGAAACAGCAATATGTTATTCACAACGTGTATCTATAATGATTTGATGTACGTGCCTATTGATTGTTTCTTAATTATAGTGTTCTCGTTATGACATTTTTTCCCCTAAATAACAGTGTCACGTCCTCTCAATGCCGTTGTTGGAAATATCCGTTGAACCAAATTGTTAATAAGCCTTAAACAAATTTCTTTGATCACAGGAGTATTTCTTGCAATTGTTTGTGAACCGCTCTGTGTGGCAAATAAACCTTTCAAATTTTTCCAACCGGTTGGGATTTTCTGCACAATGATGTCGCCGTAGGCAGATAAAGTTGACATAAAATACTTCATCACTGACGCTGCAGTGATACTAAAAAAAAAAAAAAAAATATGCCGAACTTGGGGAACCTGCGTTAAAGAATTTTTGACCTATGGTCTTCAAATGCCACCGGAAAAGAAATATATGCCGTGCATGAGTTAAGACAAGCACTTGCGTTAATACCGAGAAATGACTGCTGTAAATAAAGACCCCTTGTCTCTTAAAGCTATTTTGCTGTACAGAAATGAGGCCGATAAGAAGCCGAGGCGCAATATAGGTGACCTTGGCTTTTTATATAAACCAGGAAAGCACGTCTACGCAGCTGTTTCACAACCTGTGCTCCCTAATGCGCTTCACTCGAGCAAGGAGCCTTGACGGTTTGAAAACAAACGTAGCACTAATCCACTTCGCTCCACGTAATTTACAGCCTAGTGTCTAGTTTTTATGAGTCTGTGGAAGCTTGTAGCCGGGCACGTGCACAGAAAAGAAAACAAAGCGAAACCAAAACGTGTGTGTGACGTACGAGGGGAGAAGACTGGGTGCAAGCACTAAACGGGGCTTGCAGTCGTGACAAGCAGATCCCTTAATGGCCAGCCCATTATGCGCGTGTGGGGGCGCGGTGTCGGAACGTCATCGCGGTACTTGCGCCTGCCGCCCTAACCCTCATGCCGAACGCTGTCGGTGGCGTTTGCGGACGAAAGCGACGAAAAATAAGCGGCCAAACAAGGGGCGATGAAAGGGAAACGTCGCCGGCCCCCGAGCAATTTGGCGCGTTTCGTACTGTGCGGCGCGCGAAGTCGCCGTGTCACGGCCCGCCTGTCTGCTGCGTGTGTGCCACGGTGTCGGCTGTTGTGAGTGAGGTGCCTACGTATGTACAGGCAGCGAAAGTGCCCTTCTCTCCTCTCTCCCTCTCCTTCCGGAATATGGCGGCGTTATTCCGGGCAGAAATTGCCTTGCGCTTTCTGACCACGCAGTAATGAGCATCGGTATTGCCGCGGCAGTTGTCTGCCCGTTTGACTCTCCTCCTCCTCCGCTCGAGAGGCGGGGTGCGGGTGCAGATGTGCGCGTATGTGCGCGCGCGTGCGCGTTTAGGTGTGACGGGCTTCGCTGATCGCGCTGATCGTTTCAGGAGAAAGGTCCGTCCCGCCGACATTAGCAGATTCCGCGAGTCCACCGGTTCAGGAAAGCCGATGGCAAGAATGTTTGCGCGTGTCCCCTATATATGTCTAGGCAACTCTGCGAAAGCAGCGACAAAGGAACGCGACAAAACGCGACGCGGGTTTAGTCTATATATCGCGCTGTAGTGAGCACAATAATCGCCGCGCAAACACAGATCGGCGCGGTCAATGTGCGCTGCGCATATTTTGTGCACATAAAAAAACAGCTGCGTCATAAAGAATGTATATTGACAAGAAGGCGACCTTGCGATTCAGTCACCGTTTTTGCTACTAATGTACTGGCTGCCGATTCTTGAAAGGGATGAGAATGCATTCTGTGAGCCGATATGGAAAAGAAACAACGAAGTGAAAATGTGAAATGGTTTGAAATACAAGCCAGTGTGTGAATTTATAGGGCCGGGGACAAGAAAATAAAAGGCATAGTAGAGATGAGTAAACGGGTGGAAAAACTATTCTGAACATCTATGTCACTCTGAAGAGCGTTTCATTAAAAAGCTGCTCTTTTACGCGCAAAAAAGCGGCACGTCAGTGTTTACGGACTTGGCGTCATTGCCAGAAACGTTATGGGCACTGTGGCTGTGTGTTGAATATTCTTTACGCAGTTATGCGGACAGAAATAGGAATCACAGGCTTATCTCTTAGACATCAGTTGCAATCAATTTTCCCTTGTTTTGCAGCTTGTTTGCTTTATAGCTCATCATCGGACGTAGGGAGTTGGACATCTTGTATAATGGGAAGTTTAGCCAGTTGCTACATTCGAATTCAACAAACTGCTAAGCTACAAGGGGCAGTAATTGCTGCGCGTCCCGTTTATTTCTCGTCTCTTGCTCTTTCGTTGTTTCTAACAGCAGAGCATTATTTTAAAACAACGTTGATATAGTTAGTTAGTACTTTGCAGCGAATGATGGTTTGGTGAAACGTCCTAAAGTATGAAAATTTAACCACAAAAAGTTTCCGTCCACCAAAGAAGTTGCAGATTTGAGAAGTCAGTTCGCTGCTTTTCGCAGACTTTTCATCTTTGGTGCCTCCACAGAGATTTAAATCTTTATATCAGTAGTGGTGCTTTGTTAGAGAAATGCCAGCCGGTAATATGTTTTTCTCCCCACACCGGGATGGTACAGTAGTTGTAGGGTCGAACTGTTTTAAACTTACCACCTATCGCACACACGGCTATCTCCTCTCGGTGTATGTAGCCACTAGCCTTAAGATGACTGAGGGATATGCAGCGGAACCAGGACGTTGGAAACGAAACGGCTTCCAGGACAGCGCATTGAGGGTAATGTCAAGATAAAAAAGGAAAATTTGGGAGAAGAGAGGCCACTGTTTAATATTTCACCTTATGTGGAGCGCCTTATTTGGGCAATAACCCATCCCCCTTCCCGCCACAAGCAAAAAAAGCGCTAACCATTACAACACGAGAGAAATCACGTCATTTTCTAAGTTGTGTAACATCGGTGTGTTTCCTACGTCCCACCGTCCATCTTCTTTAAGCCTACTGGCGCATATACTTCACATTTATGAGTCTTCAGTTTCTGCAGTCTTTTGCAACGCCTTGTCGGCCGCATAATACGTATACTTCACATTTACGAGCGCCTGGTCAGCCACATATTATATGCATAATTATCACCATTATATGCTCCTCGCTATACTTTCGTGCCCATGTTCACTCTGCAGTGTTTCAGGCTCCTGTTTTTAGCATCCCAAGTCTCACTTGCCCTTAAGAAGGAGTAAGACGTTCACTTCAAGCATTCTCCGCTCCGCATTACGTATTAATTAGGGCACTGGTTAATCCCAGCGCTCAGCTCAAAATACCAATGAAGGGCATTAGTGGAAAGCGGCAGGTGCTCTGAAGAACTTAACGAAAGCTCTTGAAAGAGAGAAGTACTTGGTCCGCGGCCCACCCATTTCGTTCAAGTGCCGGGCGTGCTTAACGAGGCACGAAGCAATTCTGGAGATGAGTTATAAATTTCATTAATGGAATTACGAAGGGTCAGAATATACTGCGCACAGCAACGCTTCCAATTCTTGAACGGCGGCCTGAATATGCGCCTATGGAGAAGTTCTGTTCAAGCTGTCCAGTTGAGTGTCATGTTACAGTGCGAAATATGAATGATAAAATTAGCATCGGTGTGGCTAACTTTTTTTCGGAGAAACAAAACTGTGTTTCGTATAATTATGAGACATTGATAGCAGAATATGAATTCATGAAGACTTCTGTATCTCTGATCTTCATTCTACACCTAATAGCCAACCGTACAGAAAACTAGAAATTAGCAATTCTTTTGCGTGGAACAGTGTTATACCAGAGCAAAGGCAGTTTCCACCTCATTTTGCGACTGCCATTGCCGTCAGTCCACTGTAGAGGGCTTATACCGCTTCACTTCTGTTGTGAACCTTTCACCGGCTACTTTATCTTTCCCTTGTTTTTGCTTAATTACAAGCAAGCAAGCGCGAATTATTATAAACGCAGAATACATTGTTTTTGAACAATTTCAAAGCAAATGATAAGCAATCTCCCCAAAAATTGACAAAGTGATGGTTTGATATTGTTTCCTGTGCTAGAGGCTAGTCGTTATTTATATAAGATGAGATTGCGTACTAGTGCGTGTGGTCCCAGCTCTTATTGTATGCCCTCCGCTTGCGGTTCATCCATCTTGAAGGGTTTTCGGGTGGTGTCATATTTGTCGCTGCACAATGTATAGATGTGTCAGACTAGTTGGGGGCTAATTTACGACAGGCATTCGAACCAACGACTTATATACCACCATTTTTATGCTTTAAACCCGATGTTGCTGTAAATACGGCTCCCAGAAACGGCGCAAAGCGTGGAATGCAATGTGAAATATGTAAACACACTCACAGAATGCAATATCAGCAGGAAGAACCTGAATACATGTCGAAAACCCCACTCGATACATTTCACCAACGCAAATGTAATGCTTTCGCATTGTTACACGTAGGCAGCCCTAAGCGTCTGTAAGAAATTGTTTTGGTTGCGCGTTTAGACTAGCACGAAATCAGAAGTAACGAGGTCAGCACTATTTACGCAATAGTTGAGCGCGGCCGTCGAGATATCTGCCAAAAAAGTAAAAAGAAAACGAAGAGACGAAAATATACAATGGATGGGTTTTTGGGCAATAAATAAAGTTTCGATTTATTCCTCTTTAATAATGATGAATTTCTGCAACTGTGTTCCTTTATCCATACTGGCAGTGCTGCTTCCGCGTAAGAAAGTTATAAATGTTAGTTCACATGTTATCTTCATCGCCTGTATAAGTAGCTACTCTGCAGGCACTCCCTAACAGCGGAAAAGCCACCTTTAAAGGCCATCAAGAACCTAGGGTAGCAAACACTCGATTTCGCCTTTACTTTCACACATTCAGCCGCCTGCTCAGAAGAGGACGGAATTCTGAAGGGGGGAAAAAGAAATCACCTGTAAAAGTTTAGAGTAGGAAGAGTAGAAAAAAATGTCATAGCAGTGTTTGAAGTGTTACACAGCAAAAACTATACATCCGTTGTAAAAGAGATAATTTTACAAAAGGTAACATGTTCGAAGTTAGTTTAGCCACCAAAACTGCAAACTTCACTCAGAAACTAAAAATATCACGTTAAGTTACGTTATAAACTAAAATAGCCTAATGCACTCTGAGTACTGCTTACAGGTGGCAAGGAATAGATATAGAACCCTGTTAGTTCACGTTATCTTCATCGCCTGTACAAGTAGCTACTCTGCAGGCACACCTTAATAGTGGGAAACCCATCTTTAGAGGCCATCAAGAACCTGGTGTAGCAAACACTCGATTTCGCCTTTACACATTCAGCCGCCTGGTAAGAAGAGGACGGATTTCTAAAGGCGGAAAAAAAGGAATCACCTGTGAAAATTTAGAGGAGAAAGAGTAGAAAAAAATGCCATATAAGTGTTTGAAGTGTTACACAGCAAAAACTATACATTCGTCGTAAAAGAGGTAATTTAAAAAGGTAACATATTTGAAATTTGTTTAGCCACCAAACCTGCAAACCTCACTCAGAAATTAAATACAGCACGTTAAGTTACGTTAGAAACTAAAACTGGCCTAATGCACTCTGAGTACTGCTTACAGGTGGCAAGGAATGGATACAGAACCCTGTGGTTTTAGGGAAACAACCCGATATTACTAGCAACGCTAAGCGCTCATGAAATTAAAAATGAGTGGAGGTAGTACATAAAAAATAACTCTCTCTCTTTATTAAACATGCAGTCGTGGAGGGTTCATCAAATATTTTGGTAAGCGACCAAGAATATGCGGTAGAAAATGCGTTATTGTAGGCTTAATTCTACGCCGACTAACCGGCTAAAATGAAACTATATTGCAATTACATAATCGTGCCCTCAAATATTATAAAATCACTTGTCACTAACAGGAAGGAAAGAAGCCAACAGTCGGCGAGGCCAAGGAAAGCGTTGGGGATGGTACTTTATGTCTTTTTTTTCCTTAATGTTTACTTGGATAATCACAGAAATTAGTAATGTAATCTGTTTAGGGGAATAATTAAACACAAAGTAGAAGAAAAAACAACGTGCCGACGGTGGGATCCGAACCCACGACCTCCGAATAACGCGTCCGGAACTCTTCCAACTGAGCTACATCGGCCGCTGTCCCCCCTGCTACTTTCTTGGGTATTTATGTTGTCTGTATATGAACCTTGAGAGTGTTCACCAGCGCCACCCTCAGAACTGCACTAGAGTTCTGCGCGAGATCTGTGCGTCGGATCTGTGCGTTATTCTCACGCCTCTACTATCTTTATTACGGCATCCGAAAAATAAAAATCCTGTCTCCACCTAGAATAGAACTTCCATCCCTCGGAACTCCAGCCGAGCGCTTCAACCAACTGCGACACTCCCGGGATCGGTTCATGAGACGCATATCCTAATTTTCCTTACCGTGAGGACAATAATGCTGCACTTAGCGTTAATGCAGGCAGTGCTCATTATTATTATCTATATAATGACAATGAGCAGCAACGCTCCGAATTTATCCTTTCTACAGTGTAGATCCCACGGTAATCTAGGAACTTTTTGTTTTTTGCAAAACCTTCAGTTGCCTTTCCAGATACCCGTGGGACATTTGGATGGTTAAAATTGTGTTTTCGGGACTTTTGATTAATTCTTTCTTGAAACCTATAAGCAAATTATGGGGCTGTTTTAAATAGGCATGCCCTGTGTACAGCACATCTCTATCTTAATACAGTTGCTCCTATGAAGAGTTGCGTCGATAACCAGTTCTTGAAAAGAACTGGTCACTTAAAGTATCTTGGCGGGTTACAATGGTATTTTTTTTTGGTGTGTGTATGGTTTCTACAAATCAGTATCAATAAAAAAGGGTACCTGTAATAAATGAATTCTAATTGATTTCGTTTTGTTTTCAGGCAGGTACAGCTGGAGTGCAGTGCCTTTTTTTGCTTTAAATAAACCAGAGAAACTAAGGAAATTAGTTATTTCTGCCTTTACTCTCACCAAATGGACACGGCCGCTGCAGAATAATAATATTTTAACTTGCAGAAACTGACATCAAGAAAACACATCCCTTTAGGATTTGCCCATTCTCTCTAAATTTTGTTACTTAACCTAGGAACCTCCGTCATAAAATCATCAAAAAAGGGATATACGCAGGGTCTACGCTGAAGTTAACGTGATAAGCTTTGACGTCGGCGGCGGTGCTGGCAAGGTATTCTTAAACTGCATCTTTATTCATTGCACAACGTACAACTTTCTGCGCATACTTTAGAGCCTTTTGAAAGTGTCCTGATGTGTTTGTCTTCATAAATATATAATATTCATTCTCTAAGCGAGCGCCACAAAAATCTATTTAGCCAGCATAGCACTGAGTGGAAGAAATTGTAAACCAATTTAATGCAAGAAAATGCCCATCAGCCGCCCGAGCAGCGAGCTGTCATTGCGTAAAAACAGTGCTTTGTGCTTTATGAAGTTCTTTGGTAAAAAGCCGCCACTGGTAGTTAAACTGACTAGGTATTGCACCTAACGCTGTATTAAGGAAGTGCCTGTTATCTTCGATGAGGAAATGAAAGAATACTAAAAATAAAGCCAAAATATCGAAAAATATTAGCTCCACAGGGGAACTTCCTATGTGCAGCATATTTTGAGCTTGTCACGCCTCAATAAAAAGCGCGAAAGAAAGAGGTAAAATGAATGAAAGTTGTAGGGCAGAGAACGCGCATTCACCTGGCATACCTGAAGATGCTAAATCTGTGGACGTACCACGTACTTTATGTAGGCCTATCTCTAGCCTTCCCCCACACGAGATCATTTAGTGACGGGATCACTTAGTGACTGCGTTCATTTATTGGTGGACATCCTGTAAGACGCATGTCAATAATTCTGTGCATTTCAACCGTACAAATAGGTATCATATGCTAGACGGAGTCTTTTTAACTGCAGTAAAATTGTAAGAGATATTGGCAGAAGTTAGCCAAACAACTGAAAGTGTGGCACGACGGCTTCACAGAAGTCAGTGATAAAAAGAACAGTAAGAAGATACATGTGCTGAACTCTCATACACAAATTATTCAACGACACATTTTACTAATCTTGATTACTTTTAGATTTCATACTTTTACATTTTAAGTTTTTGACTGCATTATTCAAAACGCACGTGATTACAGAATCACGTGTACACTGGAACAGAACGATAAGTGTGTTTAAGACTTTCTGACATTCAGCCAGACTCAAGTTGGTTACTTTGGATTAAAAGACCGCTGATTGTAACAGTTGCCCGGTTCTTTCCCTCTGAATGGTCCAGCGGAACACATTCAAAGGCTCGCCTTTCCTAATGATGCTCACAACAGTGCGTATATTTTTCTTTCAGTTCCAAAACCGAGAATATATTGAACAAATTTGGCGCTGTATGAAAATGTTGCAGACCTCGTTGGCGCCTGCAAAAAAAAAAAAAAAAGACACTGCATTTTTTTTTTTTTTTTTTTTTTTTGCAGAGCCTCCGCACAACAGCCGGCCGACGATCGTGGTGAACCAGGGCCAGCAGACGGAGCTTCCGTGCGAGACACGCAGTCCCACCTTCAACAGCACACAGCACGCGCTACGCGTCGAGTGGTTCCACTTGGGACCACACAGACGCGCTCAGCACGGGTCGTCGTCGTCCTCATCGTCCGGAGCCATTTCCGGCACTGCCTCTAGCCAGCCCATATACACGGTCGACTTCGGGGCGCCCAAGGACTCCGCCGGGAAGCTCACTGCCGGAGCCAGGGCCAACCTTCTGCAGGTGAGTGTTATGCAAGTGTAAACGCTCAAGAGCACGCACTGCTGCAGTAATATATGTCACGTAATGCTGCCCGTAAGCCAATGAGATCATGACAAATGCGCGAAATTTGACGTGACACGTTTAGGCGCGCATCGGCGGAGCGCAAACAGTACCGTTCAGCTATTAAGGCGAAAGCCTTTAATGTCTCATACTGTCGTTAGCAAATGTGCTCGCGTTTCGGGTGCATGTCTTATATGGGCATATGCCAATCGCCATTGAATCGATACTTAATAATAGCAATCAGATGATATCGGAACATAATGTAAGGTGTTTTCAAGATAATTTCATGATACGACTAATAATAAATAGTTAAGCAGATGCGCATAGGACCTCATGCATTTAGAGGTCATCGTAAGTATCACTAGCCATCACTTCTAGTTAAGGGGTGTTTACCTAACACTAACCAGGTATTAACTAGTACTCAGAAAGTCAAGCCATGGTTAACTATCACTAACCAATAATAATGGTTAGACGTTTCGAGACGTACATAGGCGTCCTATGGGGGCGTCATCGGCCGTGACGTCATGACCGGATGTGACGTCAACCCAACCATGTCTAATAACTGGAAGTGATAATGATGTCATAGCCGGTCATGACGTCACGACTAAAGAGGACGTTACCAGGAAATTGACGCATATACGACGCTGTCCCTAAGGGCGTTCGATTCAGGCGTCCGTTCTGCGTCTTCTATTTGGCGATTCCTCGAACGCAGCACCCTGGAGCATATATATATAAATAGATGGAGTACAGCAGGCATCAGCGGCGTTTAAAATTAGTTGACAGCATAGGAAAGGCGGAGTATCCGTCACAATTATAGCTAATAACAAACAGTTTCGCAGTCAATGCCTAAGCAGCGATGCGGGGAAGGCTTCCGCCTTGAAGCACTTCAGTGGGCCAAAGGGCCCCCTGAACTTTTTGCATAGCCACGCCGGAACTCTGTACCTTTTGTGCACCGTTTTCGCAGTTTTGCTGGGCGAGTGGTAAACCAATTTGTTTTTCTATATACACGAGAGCAGGACACAAGCTGAGTGAAGAGTTATGTGATTATGTACCCGGAGCAAACGTTTTGCTGCAACGATTTTCTAACGGGCTTTTTGCAAGTGTGGTTTTTCGCGGCATTTTTTCTGGAAAGAATATATACTTTGTGAAATTCCATCGCACCGACTTCTATGTAGCGATATATGCGTAATGGAGGCCAGAAACAAAATATCCCTGACACCCGCTATGCAGAAAGTCCTTTTTCTTTATGCTCAATAAGAGGAAACTGTTCATCAACACCTGTTTAGAATTTTTACGTGCAATGGGAAACTCAATTAAAAGCGCAAAAGCAGACAGAGGTTATTTATATACCATAGTGTTTTAGGTTACTCAGAAGGAGTGCATTTTTAGGGTACGCTCTAGAGAACAATAAAGACAATATTTTTCTTTGTATCTGTGCCGCATTATAGAAGTACCCGATGATGTGGCATGAAGATCATCTTCCGCTTTACCTTATGATACGCTGATTGGCGTCCATTGTGGATGGTGGTTTAGGATGGCTGGTTCTTATTGTGATTGTGAAGCTAGACTCACGCGATTGCAGATCTGAGAGAGTATACCTCGTTATTTTGACCAGCAGAAATTGCCAGCGTGTGTGCGGCAGCGGATGTCTAAGCTTGTTTCGTTCACTGACATTAAACTTTTTGCATCCCAATTTCGGGGCCGTTAGGGTTATCGCTTTTCTTATTTTTTTTAATGCATTATTTTTTGCAACGAATATTGAGGAAGCATATTGTCACGTGGTTGCTGACAAGGTCGTCGACACCGAAAGAAGACACAGGTTTGATGGTATTGAAATTAACTCTTTATTGGGCTGACTTGCGCTCGCAAAAGAACTACGCAACTCGGCGGCGGCGATAGCAGCAAACGTGCTCGTCGATCGTCGAACAAAGAATGCCCTGTCGCACTCGTCAACGCTCAATTTAAAGGCTGCACAGAACAATCTAGATAACGTCGCAAACAGATACCAGCACGGGCTGGAACATTGTGGAAAGACACCCGAGTGGCCGAAACCTTTGAGACAGATCTCGGTGCACCTTGAGCTACAACAAAACTGATAAAGGTGTGACTCGCGACATCGAGCATTAAAAAACAAAGATTACGAAACTGATACGCGGTCCAGAATCAGAGTGATAAGCCTGTAGGCCGGCGGCTGTTAAAGAAACAACAAATACTGTTTTGAAGGTTTCGCGGCAATATTAGTAAGGGAAAGTCATGCATAGGTGGTCGAATGGTGTAAGGCCACTTAAAAAAAATGGCCTTCCTCATGTCAGCACATGTTCGCATCACGCGGAAAGCCGTACGTATGCCAAGGTCTTCATTTGCGTTCCACTCTCAGTTAGACATGCATTGGAAGCTGGGTCTTCGTTCAAATAATTGTTATAGTTATAAATCTATAATAAATCACTAACGGTTTTCTTACGCAATTATGCCTCGCCACATCTTATAAGACACAAGCGCATGCCTTTGCCTTAGACTGGAAAGACAGGCTGCAGAAGGCACGGCAGAGTAGTTAACGAGGTGAAAGCCCTTTGCCCTAAAGTCCCCCATTGAAGCAAAAAAAGCGGGAAACATTGAAGGATGCAGCTGGACTCTTTTTTTTGAAGGGTTCCTTTGGGATTCGACCAATCGCAGCCTTCCTTGTTCAAGGTGCCTACAAAATAGAGTGATGAACCAAATCACCACTGCGATACATAGAGAAATCGCCCCTGGGATCGTGTGCTAGTTCACCGCATCCTAGATGGAGCCACGTTCGAAAAAACACAGGAGTGACGACGGACGAGGAGAGAGCAAATTTCGTCACCTTGAAATACTTTGGAGATTTTACTTGATTCTGTGCACTGAGAAGGTATCGTCGTAAAAGCACGAGCATGAAAGCGGAATAAAACTTAAAACCCGATGGTGGGCTCAACATCATAATGCACGTAAAAACTTCAAAATGAAAATCTTTTGTCTGGTGAGCAAAATGTTCTTGAGGAGCAATTCGTAAATATTTAATAAAGCCGACATTTTCGTGGCAAAAACAAATCCAATGAAGCTGATCCGGCTTGCAGTAAATCGGCACTGGGTAGTTATGGCGCGTGACACTAATATTCGTTAGCAAAACATTACTCCTGTGCTGAGACAGAAAGACAGAGAAATGGCAAATGCTGAGAACGTTGAACAGTATTTGCAAGTGCAGCGTTGATGTATTGCATTAGTCTGCGAACATCGCGCAAGTGTCTATTAGAAGTTAATGCCTCCTATACGCGACGAATAAATAAACATATGGCAGTGGGCAGCATTGCTGCTGTCGCCGTTATGAGACCACGTCGCTCAAGGCCGTTCACTTTATGCCCGCTTTCTGCGACCATTACTTTGCGAACAAAGATGAAGTAGCACACTTTTCGCCTCCTGCTTGTGCAAGAGCCATTCGCTTTTCAGCGGATACCGCCCTCTTGCGTGAGAAGCACTGAATTTATAGGCTGGAAGAGAAAGCCTCCTTACGCTTTCACAACCGAGCAGACCAACCTGCGCTGGTTCTAAACTTATAGAACGCTAATTACCGCTAAGTTTCGATTGAGTGTATCAATGCTCTACCTATTCCACTGAGCGAGGTGTAAGATTACTGCAGCTAGACGATAGCATACGAACGCCAAAAGCCATGCTGATTTATGGAGCTTTTATAGGCAGTGAGCTCTCTCGCAGCAATGAACGAAAATACGACGTATCAAGAGGGGTATGAGTTTTGTAAGACTGCCTCTTTTGTAAGACGGCTCCAAAAAGCCGGTGCTTGCTGCAATGCGCAGAGTTGAAACAAACCCGTCCGTACCATACTGCTCTTATGTAAGGGCTCTACTTGAATAGCCCCCACAGAAGCGGTCTGCAGCGCCTACTAGGTACAGTCGAAATTAAAGGGAATGAACGGAAACTAACCAGCCATAGTCCATTCGATATGCTTCACAAGAGGGGATGCCTGGAGTGCAACGGACAATAGGACAAAATGAGCGAGTGTTTTATGTTCATGCCGTAGATTCTTCATGGCGGATCGTCGAGAACTTGTGCTGCTTACCATGAGAGTCTGCAGATTCTCTGGAA
Source organism: Amblyomma maculatum (assembly GCF_055883805.1). Taxonomy (NCBI): domain Eukaryota; kingdom Metazoa; phylum Arthropoda; class Arachnida; order Ixodida; family Ixodidae; genus Amblyomma; species Amblyomma maculatum. The sequence goes on from NC_139345.1 coordinate 140,158,880, forward strand.
GGGTTCGAGTGGCGCTGACACTGTAATTGGCAAATAGACGGTAGCGATAAAAGGATGCCGACAAGAACAAGCACAGTGCATTATTGATGGCGTTTACGCACGGTGAGTTTGACGCAGCGAGCCGACGTGCTATTAACAATGCTATAAACAGCAATATTATTAATAATAATAATAGTAATAATAATAATAATAATAATAATAATAATAATAACCTTCATTTTAATGTACACAGGAGCGACCATATGGTCTTGATGCTGGAGCACAATTAAGAATGAAAGATACGCGCGCAAGATTTACGCACAAAGAAGACAAAAAAATGAAAACGTAACATATAAATGGGACTTATATGGCTCACGTAGAGAATGAAAACAAGTTCGAAGATGTCATGAAAAACAAAATACAAAAACCATGCAAAACAGGAAAAAATAAAGTTAAATACAAAACAATAATCATTGAAAGTGATAAAACGGATTATATACTACACAATGCTAAAGGGAAAATATCAATAAAAACAGATTAGGAGCAATTTTGTGAACCTAGACCAATATAAACAGAGGGATAGCACAAGTAAATACCATTGACTTGAAAGAAGGAAATAATATGTTAAGGGCCTTTCAAAATATGTCGGTACGAACTTCCAATAAGGAATAAAGCAAGTTTCTGAGGAGATCAACATGGGGACAAAGAGGTTTAAAAATCCTCTGCATTTGTGTCCACAAGGAAGTGATAATGCAAAAGCGAAGAAACTTGAAATGATCTCAGTTGCCTGATGCACGTCCGGGGAATTTGCAGAATGATGCACTCCAAGATACCAGAGCACATAAAGTGACTATGGAGGAGTTTCTACGAGAAAATGATGTCTGCCCTGAGCCGACGGCAGTTAAAAGAAGGAAGATGTGGCGAGCTACTTACTCCATGGGGAGCGAGAGCTGGAAGGTGTGACAGAAAAATGGTTTGCAATATGCGTAACAACTTTTGCTGTACACTGTCAATTTTGTTAGTTTGATTTGCAAGTGCAATTCCAAACAACAGACTCATATTCCATGAGCGGCAAGCATACGAACAAGTACAGCTTTAGGAAAGGCAGTTTAGTGCGGAACACTCGTGAAAGCTTATAGATGAATCCGAGAGGACGCATAGCTCGCAGAGCAATGCGTTTAGTATGAGAGAAGCTGTGGATACTGTTGAAAAGTACACCTTGGTCATTTTTTCATCAACCCTGGACAACATAAAATTCGCCGATTAATGATAAAGAAGGTTATGTGTTTTACGAGAAAATGAGATTACCTTAGTTCTGGAAAAACTTAGAGTAAGCCCATTCTTCGTGCACAAATTAGAAGACGAGGATATGTCCAATTGCAACGACAAGCAATCTTGAAAAGAATATATAACCTTGACTACATTTAAAGGGAGGAAAAAGAAATTCTCGATTATGGATGAAACGTCATTAATAAAAAGAGAGAAGTGAAGCGGGCATAATACCGAACCTTGGGGAACACCACTGGTTTCAGTGTAAACAAAGGAGGTCTGTACATTGATGCTGACAAAGCAGGAGCGATCAAGAAGGTAGCTGCGCAGGAGAGTTACGAATGAAACTTCGATTCCAGAAAGCACTAGCTTTTCGAGAAGTAATGAGTGAGTGACAATGTCAAAAGCTTTGCTCCAATCACAGTACACAGCGTCAACCTGACGTTTCTGAAAGACTGCAGCAGATCGAGGTATACGTCACAAACGTGACCGGGTTAGTTGGAGTGGAACGACCCGATTTGAAGCCATGCGTATTGGGCATGATAGCATGATAGAGATGAAAATTAAATTTTTTGAGCAAGCTTAATTCAAAAAGCTTAAATGTTGCTCACGGAGGAGAAATTAGACAATATTTGAAAACAAAACTTTTTTTTTGCCGCATGTGAAAACCGAGAAAACACGTGCCATTTTCCACAGCTAAGGAAAATCCGAATTCTTCAAAAAGTTATAAAAAATTGTGGCTAACACGGGTGCGAAGATACTACTAAATAATAATAACAGTTAATAATATTAACTGGTCGTAACAAGACCACTGAATCCTGCTCAAGGCGCACATATTACCCGTTACTCAAGAGCGTATACCATGCCCCAGAATGTTAACCTGTGTGGTCGTCATGTCAAAAGACATTGTTCTGACTGCTTAACTAAACTACATGCTTCAGAAAAAAAAGCAAAAAACGTCATGTCTCTCTATGCCCATTTTATGACTTTTAATATATATATTTATGGGTATAATACACGCACAGAAAGAGAATATTATACTATTTTACTTATAAAGAGACATAAGTTTATGATGTTCATGGTGATAGCTATTTGCAGCCGGTCGTCAACGCGTGCCGTGCTCCTTGGTGTGTGCAGGTGGTCCGCTGGGCGCGTCCCGAGTGGCAGGGCAGGGCCTACTTCCACATGGTGGGCTACCCGTTCTCGCTGAAGGTGACGGGACTGCGGTACGAGGACACCGGCGAGTACGTCTGTGTCGTCACTTTCCGGGACGGCACCGGCCGCAACGCCAGCGTGCGCCTACAGGTCGTCGGTAAGGACTCCTCCCTCGGTGCTCAAGGAGTACCCTCTGCTTATGGTTTTACTTTTGTTTCAGTGCTCCTACGCGGGGATATGCATGCACTTTTGGTTGATTGTGTACGTGCCTGGTATGAAAAAATAGTATATGTGAGAGATAGACGAGATAGCTTATATGAAATTCAACTTTGCACGCCGACTCCTACTTCTTAAGGAATGATAGTCTGATGTATAATTCAGTTCAGATGAGTCGTTCGGTCATGTCCGACTCTTCGTGATCCTATGGACCATATCACATCACGCTTCCCGGTCTCTCACTATCTTCCCAACATCACATAACTTCATCTGCAGCACCTAGAGAATGCCATCTAACCATCGCGTTCGCTGCCTACCGCTCCTCCGGCTACCCTCAACCTTTCCCAATATCACACCTTTCTTCAGCGACTCCTCTCTTCTCATCAGATGATTAAAGTAGCTGAGCTTTAAGTTTAGAATTTGACCCTCCAATGGGCAGCCAGGTTATATGGTCGACAATATCGACTGATTTGATCTTCTAGCCGTCCAAAGAACTTTCAAGAGTCTCCGCCAGCACCACAATTCAAACGCGTCAATTCTTCGGCGATCAGCCTTCTTCACAGTCCAACTCTCGCATCCATACATCACAACTGGAAAGACCATGGCACGAGTTGCACGGATCTTGGTTGGCAGTGTAATGTCTCTGCTCTTTACTAGGCGGTCAAGGCTAACCATTACTCTCTTTCCCAGAAGCAGGCGTCTCCTAATTTCATGGCTGCTGTCTCCTTCCGAGGTAATCTTGGAGCCCAAGAATAGAAAATCTGCCACAGCTTCCACTTCTTGTCCATTGATGCTCCAGGACTTGATAGGGCAAGACGCCATGAACTTTGTCTTTTTAATGTTCAGTTTAAGCCCAAACTTCTCACTCTCTTCTTGTACGCGCATCACAAGTCTCAAGTTCCACTTCACTTTCTGCCATTAAAGTGGTATCATCCGCATATAAAAGGTTGTTGATACGCTTCCCAGCAATCTTCACTCCAGCTGAAGACAGACCGGCCTTCCTCATGATGAACTCAGCATATAGGTTAAATAGGCAGGGCGACAGTATGCAGCCTTGTCTCACTCCTTTCTCAATCGGAAACCAATCAGTAAGACCACGCCCAGTTCTGACTGTGGCCTCTTGCCCTTCATACAATTATACTGATGAATAATTACCTTGGCGAAATTGTTCAACTGTTTACTAACGACCCAAATTTATTCACTTTATTTTGTTCACTTCTTGACGTGAGATTCCTGTCTCTCCTTTGTCCTGCCTACTAGCGAGGATATATTTGCCTGTCTGATATCTTCAAGCAGGGTCATACAAGGCTTGATGCAGCATCAGGGAAAACATTTTTATAGATTGTGGACAAAAATGACTCCTATAGAATACCAGGCAATAACATTTCGTTGTACTGTGTAAGGGGGTAATTTCTAGATGAATGGCACAAGGAGTTTATTTTTCCTAATATGTGCGCTGGACGTACGTTTTAGATTGGTCGCGCCTACTTATATGAGACCTACAAGCTTTGCTGCAGATTGTATATATTGCCACCTAGCGTTGCCAGGTGGCGCATGACTGAGTGAAGGAGGACGAAGTTAAAAAGGACGACGAAGTGTCGCTTGCGGGTTTGCGTCTGTGCTGCTCACTGCTGTTGTGTCGGAGCTAACCCCTTGCTATTCTTGATATCGTCAATCACCTCCCTATTGCAAGAACCAGTGCCACTGGGTGCCAGCGCTCCAGCGTCATACCTGATTATGGTCCCAGTATGACGCTGGAAACTGGGCGCACTGGGACGCGGCATACTGGGACGCTCCGCACTGGCGGCACTGTTCGCCCGGAGAAAAAAAGGCGTGGGATAAAAATTAAAAAGTAAAAAGTAACGAAACAAGTAAGGTACATAAAAAAAAAAACCTAAAAAAAAAGTAAAAACAAAAATAGTGCACCAAGCGCGCATCGAACTACGTTCCTAGGTAAATATCAATCACTAGTTCAGCACGCTAACCACTCGACCGCCACGAGAACTGGATGCTTTTGAAATATTTCTGCATTTTATGTCATGACTCGCATTTATAAGGTTGGGACTTCATGTTCCGCAGTCTACAGGACATTGCTACCGCTCTAACAATTGCAACTTCTTGATCATTTTAGCTTGCTGTCTGCTCTCACGACTTGCAACTAATGTTCTGGGTGCCTATGCGCGCTATTTTGTGCACTGGAATCATTTTAACATGTGGAGTTTGACATCGTTGGCAAATTTACCAACACCGGCTCTTGGGTGGTGCTCTGCTACCGTGGGCGTAATTTTCGCTGAACACGGAGCTTTAGTAGAAGCCTTCAAGGAAAAGCGTGCGACCGAGCTTCAATACCGGCAAGCGCCGCAGCGATGACCCTAATTGCGTGTAACTAAACCTTATTTGTATGTAAACATTGCGGGAAGCGTTGCGATGACCGAGGGCTCGGCTGCTTGATACGCAGAGTAAGAAGGAGCGCAAAAGCTTGAGAAACACGCCAAATATTATGTATTACAAGCGCTGTATGTTGTTGCTTTTCTCTCATGGGCCCATCGCTCGGTAAACTACTCTATTCCTGGTTTTAGTTTTTCTTTCTGCTTTTTATACTGGGACGTGGTGCAGGCTACGCTCGCCTGCGATTGAGCCCGCATAGAACGTTTTAGCAGTGATCATAGTGTTAGAGTGCCCTTAAGATCAGCTGAGAAGCTGGATATGCATGGTGGCCCGCATTATTCAATTCCAGCTTTAGTTGTGCGTTAATCGCCAGTGTGTCATGAGATCGAGGCGCGGCGGTCGTTGTCTCTCTCGAAACGCTCGAAACGACCTATGGAAACATGGAAACTCTAAAAAAAAAATACTTCCTTCGTTTTCTTGCAAATGCGCAACAACTTCGCAGCAAAAAGCGCTTGCTTGAACCATATTTTTCATATGCCACCCGATGTTCGATCGAAAGTACGCTGTTGCCCTGTTGGCCCCTGAGGGATGCTACTCCGGCTGACGCCGCAGGCCGCACCGGCTATACTGGGGCACTGGGACCAGTGCGGCCCCAGCGCACATACAGCGCTTCTCCCAGTGCATCGCGGATGCCAGCGACACACCCAGCGTCAAAAGGCTAATCCCAGCGTTTTTCTTCCATCGCACCAGTGCAGCCAGTGTCTTCCCGTTTCTGTTCCAGTGAATATCGCAGAACTCAAGCGTGCCCAGCAGATCCAGTGCAAAACCAGCGCGAAAATCTTACTGGTTTCGCACTGGAGACGCTGGTTTTTGCAATAGGGCTTGTACGTGACATTCTGGTGGAGGTGCTGGGTAAGATCACCTATGCAAGAGTCTCCATCTGAAAGACGTCGCGCCAGCCCTGTGCCATTGGACATACCCGTGCATCGCTCCAGTCGACAGCTCCAGGAACTGTCTCCGGAGTTTCAGCCATTACCCGCCGACATGACATCCAGTGCTTCTACTCAGCAGGTAACGGGCGTCGCACCGGCCTGTATACTAAACCTTGCAGGCCCCTCGGGTACCGAAGTCTTTCCATGGGGACCTCTTTGAGGATGTGGAGGACTGGTCCCTTCAGTTTGAACTTGTCGCTGCTTTTAACCAGTGGGACGATACTGCCAAACTAAGGAACGTCTACTTCAGCCTTGCGGATGGCGCCCGGATCTGGTTCGAGAACCGAGAGCAAGTGTTAACATCGTGGCGGGAATTCTGTCGTCAACTGCTCGAGGCCTACACTAGCGCGGATCGTCGCGAACATGCAGAACGTGCCATTCACTCTCGCATCCAGATGCCGAATGAGAGTGTCCGAGCGTACGTCGAGGACATGACGCGCCTCTTCAGGCGAGCCGATCACGCCATGTCCGAGGACAAGAAGGTCAGGCACTTGATGCAGGGTTTGAAAGAGCAACTGTTCGCAGGCTTTGTGCGCAACCCACCGTCGACTGTAAACGGATTCCTTTCGGAGGCCGCCAACATGGAAAGGGTGCTACAACAACGTGCCGCGGCTTATAACCGACCTCTCCATACTGGCACAATCGCGGAGTCATTTGCATCTTCCGAGCGTCGTATTGATGCTTTGCGTGAACTAATTCGCAGTGTCGTGCGCGAAGAACTAAGCAAGTTCTGGAACCCCCTGCAGCAATCGCCAGCTTCCGTTTCTTCTATAGTGCAGGAGGAGGTGCGACAAGTGCTCAAGAGCCCTCTTTCGCCTGTAGTTACAAGCCCGCCATTGCTGTCGGGGACCGAAAACCGTCCCACATATGCGGAAGTTCTGCAGAGTCGGGCTCCTCCTTCACCGCCGCCCATTCTCGCGCCGCCTACAGTTCCGTTGCCCTCGATGCAACCAGTGCAGTACTTCGACGAACGTCCCCTGCAGTCGTGTACGGGCCGCTCTTTCTCTTTAGTCGAGGAGTCAGTGCTGTGCGGTTCTACACAAAAGCGACTCATTTCTTCATAGAACAGTGGAACTTGATTCATCAGTGCCCAATTCAAGCTACGACGTGTGCGTTAAATGTTAAATCAAGCCTCCGTTGCATTTTGGTTTTTGATAAAATAAAACGCCGGAAATTTTTATTGTTAAGACGAACGCAAATAACCGCGCGCTAATATGCATGCTAGTAGCGAGCCTTATCCACACACATACAGCTGTCATAAATTACTCACTAGTAGAATAATGACTAGACCTTGTGCGCACGCCTCCTGTTATTTATCTGCTAGGCCACCTAAGCTTGCCTGAGTAGTAGCACGCCGTCTTTGGCTCTGCTGCAGCATGAATGTTGCCGGGATTCTAAGTCGACTTGCACTGGTGTTTCCCTCTGGGCGTGCAGAAATAGTAGACATATATTCCGCACTTCTCGGTAAGCCGACCTCTCTCTAAAATACAAATTACTGCGCTTGCTTTCAGGCAACATGCTTAAAGCATGAGACGTGAAATATTGCCACGCTCTCCTCCCCTTTGAAAGTTTGGCACTGTCACTATTGCAGTTTTTGTCAAATGCTACCAAACACATAGTTCATAACCATCATCATTAGCTTTAAATTTTACTGCATGTCAAAGGCCTGCCCTATATTGCTCATATTAACTTTTTTCTGTGCCAGCTGTATCGAAAACTCCTCATCTCATTCTTCTGCTAAATTTTCCGTCACTTCTGTTGCGCTTCCCTCCCCTGAGAATCCAATCATTAACGCTTAGTAACCATAGCTTTCCACCCTTCGCGTTACACGATCTTCAAATGGCAATTTCTTATTGATTTCGGCTATAATGTCAATATCTCGCCGTTGCTTCCTTGACGCACTCTTGAGATGTGATTTGAACATAGCCTTCTTCATGAAGTTCTACCTGAAGTAGAGAAAAAAACACCGACGAGGAAAAGAAATAGTACCACTTTAACGAACGTCACTTAGACGAAGCATTCAGTTGTACGAACTTTATTAAATCTCCCAACCGAAGCTCCGTTGAACACTATGTAAACGCCCTACATTTTAACGAACTTCAGTTATTGCTCATTTCAGTTCTACGAACATTTTCCGAGGAACCATCCTGTGTCTTGAACTTCATACTGAGCACTTAAAAAAGCACGACCCGCATTCTTTGTTCCATATTTTTATGTTGAGAACCACTCTTCATTATCGCGTGAAAAAAAGTCCGTTGTTTAGGTTTATAATTAACTTGCTGTCTAAACTTGCTTGTAACCTGCCGAATTCATACCTGTCTTTGCACGCCTAATTAGCTGTACATTCGTAGAGCCAGATCTTCAGCCCTACTAAGCCTTTTGGCTTCAAGAATTGCGAACGTTTGCATTTTGGTTAACCTAGATCTGCTTGGAGAAAATGAAAGCCTTTTCTCCTCAGCAGGCCGTTGTGATGGGTAAGGTTCTCGGGAGCTTGCACACAGTGACTGCATTCAAGACCACTGTAGTCATTTAAAAGGTCTGCCTGCAAAAGGTTATGCATTCTTTACTTGCAAATGAGCGCAGTGACAAATAAATGGCCTGAGATAAGATTTGAACGACCTACGTTTCTTGGAGCTAATGGAAACAATCTTCCACACATTTATTTCACTTCAATAAACTTTTATTTTAACAAACTTTTTCCTAAGGTCGCTTGAACTTCGTTCAAGTGACGCTTCACTGTACTTAAAACAATATAAAGGAAGCATATTCCTTTTCTTCGTCATTGTTCTTGCCTCTCGTTCATGTAAATCCGCGACCAGACGGGATTCCGTCAAATTCTCGGCTTCGTGAAGTTCCCTCTGTGCAGCTCCTGCCTTTAACCCACGTAAATACGCCATACGGAAAGGCCATGTCGCTAAAGACAGAGGCCCCACTCGAGCCAAACAGGCTGCCGAGAACATCAAACAGCGAGACGCCAGACCAGCCTGTTGCCGAGGAGCTTAGCAAGCGCGGAAGTGAGCCAAGAACGAAGCTTAGCAGCGACTGCGGCTGTGGCCGATGGCTAACGCTTGTAAAACTTGGTTCAATAATAGCTGAATCCCTATAATATTCTTTCCGATTTTATTATTTTACTGTGAAAGCAATACTATGACAGACAAAGCGAGACCACGAGTGGCCGTCGGTAAGCCGCTAAGAGGCGCAGATAGATAGACAGATAGGGATGAGGATGGTAGGCAGGGATGTTAACCAGAAAGTCCTCCGGTTGGGTATCTTACACTGAGGAAAAGGGATAAGGGGAATAAAAGGGGCTAGAGAAAGGGGACGTAGAGCACTCAGAGTTGGTCCCACATGCCGGTGGTTGTTAGAAAACTAAACAGGGTCCTTTACGCCTTAAAAGCGGTCGACTGCCGTGGCCACGGAACAAGAATCTTATGCGCCATTAAAGGACGAGGATCGAGGTGGTCCAGCGCTCAACGCAGCTTATACCTTTCACTCACAAATTCAAGGCATGATGCTCAATTGTCTCTTCACAGCTACAATTTTCACATGCAGGGCTGTCGGCCATTCTAATCCTGAAAGCATATTTGTTGGGGAACGCAATATCGAGCCATAAACGGCACAGCAACGTTGCTTCTCGACGAGCAATCTAATGGGGAAGGTGAAAATCGAAGGAATATAGGTGCGATGGGCTTTTATATCTTTGGCGAATGCAGCGCTTGTCCTAATTATTGGAATGGTTGCTAGATGATCACTAGGGACCCTCTTTAGGTGCCGAATATTGGTGGTAACAGGATGATTCCGGGTTACAAGAACAGTTGCTGGTTTTGAGACACATTTGGGAAGTTGAAGGTGTATACAAAGAGCTTGAGCTTGCAGAGCTTGGAGGTTCCTGAGGTTTGTTTCTCTAATGTTAATAAATATGGAGAAGATGTATCGTATGTAGTTCAGAAAGAGTGACCGGTACAGTTGGAGTACCGAGTGCACTTATGTGCCCCATGTCTTTCCCCCGAGGAAGGAGAGATTTTGAACAATCGCTACAAATTTGCTTCTCGTTTCTTGGAGATAAGACCTCCACGAAAGATTTCTGTCAATGACAACTTTAAGAAACCGGTGACTTCTCTCGTAGGAAATAGATTTGCCATTGATGCATATATGGGGTAACGTGACATTCTTTTGCGAGTGAATGCCCCAAGGGGACACTTCTCCGTCTAAACATCTAGGCCTTGCAGACGAATGTATGACGTCAATATCGTTGAAGCCTTTCGCAGCCTCGTACGTACTTGGGGCTGAGTCACACTGGATGGCCAAATACATATAACATCTGCACAGATGGAGATTTAAGCAGATTGTGATAATAAGTCTGCGAGGCCTACGAGAGTAAGGTTGAATAGCGTTGTGCTGAGCACTCCACTCTGTGGAACTCGGCGCGAAATTCGAAATAGAGACGTTGGTCCACCTTCAGTCTGAAGGTAAAGGGACTCCTCTGGCAGGTATAGCTGCGTATCCAACTGAACTTGCTGTCTCCGATATCATCAGATAACAGGGCGTCCAAAATGAGCTGATGTCTTACGTTGCCGTATGCGCCCTTAATGTCCAAGAACAATGCTACTTTCCATCTTTTCAACGCTTTTTGGAGCTGCACAGACTTTACGAGGTCAACCAGACGGTCGACAGAGGAGCGCCCACGGCGAAACCCGGACATAAAATCTGGATAAATTTGGTATCGCTTCAGGTACCATTCGACACGTGTTAGTAACATTCTTTCCATGACTTTGCTTACGCAGCTAGACAGTGCAATTGAATGGTAGCACGCAAGGTCGAGTAGTGACTTTCCCGGTTTCAGAAGTGAAACCAGACAACTGGTCTTTGATTCCTTAGGAGCTGTGCCATCGCACCATCACATATCGTTCAAAAAATACCGTCGAGCCTCCTGGCCAAGGTTAGATAGTGCGGAGTATGTAACACCATCGGGCCCTGGCGATGATGACTTTCTACTACATGCCAGCGCAGTATCAAGTTACTCTATGAAGAAGAGAAGATCCATATATAAATCCCGCGAAGGGGGAACGTCGCAGCAATGCAGTGTTGCGAATAGGTTCTGTGTGACTGTTATTCTTGCGCAGAAATCTTCGGCTACTTCTACATCACTACGTCTTTGATCTAGCAACAGAGATTTGAACGGGAGACGCTGTTGAGGGGACGTGCGAAGACCACGAATGACACTCCAAACGCATAACAAAGGCTTGTGTGGATCTAGCTTTTCACAAAAAGACCTTCAGTGTCGCGTCTGCGGGGATTGAATCCTGCGCTGAACCTTCTTATGCGTGAGCCTTGCTGCTCTGAGTTCTAGGTGCGACTTTGTGCGTCCGTTTCTACGCTCTGCTCTCCGCCGAAGTGATCGCAGTCGTTGTAACTAAATGTCGAGATCGGTGCAGTTTTCACTAGGTTCAATAAATATGTTGCGTTTTCCATGGCCTGCTTAATTTTTTCTTCAAAACCTGTGGAGAATCCTTCTGCGCAGGCATCCTCTATTCGTGCTTTAAAAACTGTCCAATCAATGCGCTGCATACTTTGAGCTAAGGGGGATGTGGCATGGCTGGCGATAATCGGATAAGTTGGAATATGGTCGCTGCCCTAAGTTGCTCCACCTGAAAACCACTGGATGCTGCTGATAAGGCATTACGAAACGAATGTCAAGTCCAAGCAGCTGTCATAAGTCATTCCGCGAATGTACGTTGCAGTTCCGTCGTTAAGCCACTGAATACCATGGTCAGAGGCGAATGACACAAGCTTCCTTCCCGTTAGATTCATCGTAACTCTTCCCCACATGGTGTGGTGAGCATTGAAATGATCAAAGCTCTCAAGTTTTCGGCCTCAAAGCGTCTTGAGGGTGCCAAGTACACAGCCACAAGCGTAATTGTGAAGGCCCGGCTCTTCACAGTCAAGCAAACATACTGATTCTTGTTGTTAGGGGGAACCGAATGAAGCGCGTATGTAAGTTCACGCCGAATTTAAATGATGACCTTGCTAATTATCTTGTGTGTTGGAGATACAAATGCCTCATAACGGGATATTCGCAAACTTTTTGTTAGATTCGGTTCATAGATAACCAAAATTGGGAAGTGATATTTCTAAACATACTGCCGAATATCTGAAATTCCGGACTGGAGTCCACGGGCATTCCACTGAAAAATAAAAGTTTTCTTGACAGTCTTTTGAATATTTATATTCGATGTAGCCATGGTGCCTTCTATGTAAAGCTGCAAGAACCGGATGCAGTACGTCCAGCACTTTTGTGCTGCTGACGTGCGCAGGTCGGAAAGAAGAGCACGCATAACATTCATCGGTGACGTGAGCATTGCGATTACTTGCAGGTCTTGGTCACGGTCCGGGGCATGCGCTTAGGCTGGATCAGTCCTAAGCGTTAAGCGCTTGGAGTGAAGAAATGTTCCAGGCCCGGTAGTTGTAGAAAACTTTGGTAGTGATCGTCAAGTTTTTTCTAGTGCAGCAGGTCCCTTGCCATCACTTTGGGTTCCCTTGGTTTATTATGACTGTTGATGGAGTCGAAACGGTTGCAGTGACACTTGGGAGTTTGACTTCAAAGGTTATTCATTTCTGCAGCAACCTTCGGCGGCGTAAACGACGTCGCCATACCATAGCAGCGACATCTTTGCGTGTACAAATGGTCCCGCACCATTTGGTTCAGTACCGCCCGCTCAGTCTTCAGACGGGGACAATCTCTAGATGAAGAATCGTAAGGGTCACGGGAGTGAGGGCAGATTCACCGATGTGTCACTCGGACAGTCTCAGGCACACGATGAAGTTGTTACACGTACAGCACTCACGTGGCCGATCCTCATGGACTTTCTGCACTGTAAAGGCTTTGGCTCGAGAGGTCGAACTCGGTGTCGAAAGCGCCCAACCTTCACGTACGATGGTATGCAGTAACCCGTGAAAGTCAGCTTGATGCATGTAAAGCTTCCTGGCGTTGTACTCGGGTTATCGACATGCCATTGGTCACCGGCTTGATTAGCATAAGCAAATAGGCGCCACAGATGGCAATGTCAACATTAAAATTACGCTAGCCTGAGTTCCGCTCTCTTGAAGAGTGAAAGGGCGTACGTTAATATTGCTGAGTGATGCCGGACAAACTCTCTAGTGCATTTCGCTCCTTGACATTAATGGCAATGACATTCTTATAGCGGTTTATCCTCACGTCTTTGATCCCTCTATGACATTTGAAGTCACGTTAGCGCTATGCCAGGGACAAGAGCTGCCAACTCTCGAATACATAAGCAGAACTGGACTTCATTCCTTTTTTTAACTTTCTATCTCCTGCATCCCATTCCCCCTTTCTCACCTTATGCCTTGTGGCAAACTCTTCGAAAAAAAAAAAAAAAAACTCGGGTCGCTCTTTTCATATGAGAGGGTGATATCAGAATCAGCCTGCCAGAACCGTTTGCATATTCGTTACCCCTACGACACGCAGGCACGTCCATACGGCTTGTCTGAAGCATGAATTTAAATGTGGGCTGGTAGCTTAAGCTCTCACGTCATACCTTTAAAGAATTAAATGTCCCCAACAATGTAGCACCTTACACTGATAGGGCGTGATAGGGCAATAATGCAGCCGGCAAAAGAAGCTTCCGCCGTTGCTTTCGCAATTCAACTAGGGTTAACCAGAGCTAAAGCAAAACTAGATTTTTTTTTGAACTAAAGATAGCTTCACAGCAAACGCTCCAAGGATTACACTCCACTGAGTACCATGGGAGTTGCTTACAAATCTTGGTCTCACTGGCAAGCTTGGTCTTCGCGACTTGTGCTTTGTTTATCTTGTGTAGTCGGAGGTAGTTGCATCTTAAACAAAAGTTTGAGAGCCCTGATCCAAGTTCGAACCGTGCCGCACAACATGGGGGCGCCACCTGAAGTTATACTTCTAGTGTCGAGACCTGCACTGTACGCTGGATTCCTCCCCTCTAAGAGCGCATCGTCACGTGGCGCCCCCACGCAGTGTGGCACACTTCGGAACTTGGACAGGGCCAGGGCTCTTCTAACTGTGCTCACGATAGTACGTGGTGTCGCTATTTTTTTTTACTATTTGCATTGAGGTTTTCACCGACAATGTTCATTCATTTATTTTACACAGACCAATGTTATTTGGCAGCAAAGCTTAGAAAGCAAACCACACCCAACTGCTGTGGATTCCGCGAAACGTAAAAACAATTGAGCCGACATTATTGATCATGGAAGAATCGGATAGCAAAGTCCGTCAAAGGAAAGACGCACTTAAGCTTTAGTTAAGGAACTGGGTTTGAGGCGTGCGTTAGAGAACAAATGTTATTTTTTTCGTCTCAAAATTAAAGCGCTCGCCGAAACTCGCCGCATCACATAATTCAAAGCCTTTTCAGCGCTGCAACCCTTTCTATCTTTGCTCTTTCCCCCAACGTCGTTCTAGTTTTCTTCGCAAAAAAAAAAGAAGATAAATATTTAAAAATGTGTTATACGGTATCGCTTCTTGGCAGCAAGATTTGCTTCTATCTCTACAGACGCAACTAGGGTTTAAATCAAATTTCTAAGCGCCTTTCGTTCGCCGATTTCTCAGCGTCTTCCAATTCTAGCCTTCTCCCATCCTTCTCTTCTCTGCACCACTTGCACCTCTGCTCACCACTTCAAATCCACTCTTCCCCTTGCTGCGCCCGAACCGCGGCCCGAGGAGCACCCGTGAGACGTGAGAGTTCGTTTCAACTCGGGCGTGGAAGACGAATGGGTCACTTTGAGGCGGCAGCGAAGGCAGCGAGAAACGTTCACTCGGGCATCTAGAGCGGCGCGAGCATTGCGCCCGCCCGAGAATGAGCGAGAGAGCGAAATAGAGAGAAAGAGAAGGAAGAAAAAAAAAAGAAAGATCTCGCTCAGCATTGCAGGCATTGTATAGCGTATAGAAACACGACACACTCCCGGAAAACCCTACTTCCCTCACATACTGTTCTCAAACAGGTCTCGTCCAAAACTAGCAGATATATATATAGACCTATGAACTTTCATGTACTTCGCATTTTTTGAAGTATTTGGCTGCGAAGCCTTTCCTTCGTTTCTCTTATTTTCCTTCTCCTTAGCTTTACTTTCTCTCTTTCCTTTCCCCCTCTCTAGTCTCGTGTCGAGGATTGAAGATGGCCAGTTTTCTCGACGCTGGCACGAGAGCATTCATCAAGCCATCCGAGTTTAAATTGAGTCCGCCCCGCTCCTTGGTTCCTGGCATGCAAAGACCGAAAGTACACCGTTCATGCATACAAGCCCGTGCCCATGGCGAACTATAGCTTGTCGTGCCAGTATGATCTCATTCTTTCAAGCTCGAGTCGATAACAAGCGAGGCATAGATCAACCTGTAATCAACGTGCTTCGTGGAGGACCTTAAACTGAATGAGCGGCTGGGCCGTGACCCTCCGTTCGCCACCCGGTACGTCGCTTTGGCGGCGCTGAGGACCTCTCATCTAGGTTCTTTTTTTTTTTAAGCGCCATATATTCTTCAGCGCTATACGCTTCACCACTCGCTACCCATTCTCACGACGAAGCGAGTTTTAACTCCTGTGGGCGTTCCGCGAATGTGTTTAAGATCGCGCGCACAGTGTTTACGCCAGAAATCGATACCGAATTATGTTGTTGTTACTGCCGCTTTTAGTGGCGGCACAAGGCGGTGTTTGCAATAAAAAAATGAAAACGACCTGATTATCTTGCCTCAAACTAGCACAGCGCACACATGGCGATAAGAGAAAAGTGTCTGGTCTTTTGCTAACCTACAACTATATACCAGACCTTCCGTGTTATTTATTTAAGGAAATGAAGACCTTTCGGGCTCATTTCCAAATAAATGACGTAATAATACATCCCCTCAATATTTTTTTACGCCTTAGTTACCAGAAAGGCAATAACTCAAGTTAAGGTACGAAGTGGCATTTTTTTCAGAATTCTTCTATTTTCCTAAAAAATTAGGCATTAATATTCGGCTTACAAAATGATACTAGACTTAGTGCCCTATGAATTCTAAGGCAAAGAACAACTTCTTAGAAGAGTTTTGTTAGACGTTTAGATGCTAAAGGGGTACGGGGACAAAATTATAAGTGACGTGCAATCACTGTTTTAAGACTACAGCGCGATATAGGCAACCTGCAGTGGCCAGGCGGCGCTAGTGGAGTGCAGCGTGCAGCGCCGCCAACGGCGGCGCCGATTAATCTGAGGCGGCCAGCGCGGTCGGGTTGCGTTCGCGTTGTACGGCGGGAAGCATCTCATCTCTCATTTTCTGCGGTTTTAAGGCAATCGAATGTCTTCAGAGTTACTTCCGAAAGCCAATACTGACGAAAGGACACCGCCTGTTCGAGAATGGTCATGTTTAGAACGTGAACAGTGTCGACGTCACCGCGAAGTGCGCGCCACTCACGACGGAACACCCGCGCGCACAATTTGAATTTCATTGTCTCAGGGCATCTGTCGGATATGTGATGATGAATTAGGAAATCATTAAATGAATGAAAAATATTTTAAACGCAGCTTTTCATTTACCTATAGCGTTCACACGCCATACCCGAACATTGAAAGTGCAGAGAGAACCTGAGAAGAGATCAATCGCCGTTACTTCTTTTTTTGTTCTTGCTGTTTGATTACAGCAGCATAATAATTTCCTCGTGGTTTCGCTTTACAGTTTAATACCATGACGAACACTTGTCTTAGTGGTGCACGTTTCGACAGTGCTGCGGAGGTTACAGGAGGCATGGCGCGGTAACCGCTAACTGGTAACCGCGCGGTAACAAGATATAAAAGAAAGATTAACCAAAATTGAAGAAGAATACCAATCCCTTACGATAATTAAAGCAGATGTAGGTAGTGTTGAGACGCTCAGAGAGGCAAACGTTTGTCAGGTTGAACTTTTAACTGCCCGAGCAAACGACGCCGAAGATAGGGCGCGGAGAAACAACCAGTGTAATACGGGGTGGACGATAAGTGCGACGAAAGTTGGTCGAGGTCTGAGGAAAAGGTAATCGCCTGCACTAAAGAACATTTGAAACTTTCTATTAAAGCGAGGGACACTGAGCGTGCCCGTAGGCTTGGGCGCTTTACCCAGAGCAATTCTAGTTAAGGGTGCCCATTTTAAGGACAAACAAACGCTACTTGCAACTAGCAGATAAAAAAAGCATCCTAATATTAATGTAGCCCAAGACCTTTCTCCAGCCCCCCACTTAGCCCGGAAAAACGATCGAATTACAAAAGAAACAAAGCTTTCGCAGTACTCTTCGCCACAACAGACTGGAAACAGGAAAGGACGTTTACAATCCGGTCAGCAAACAAGTTGTTCTTCATTCACCATAGCAATTGGCGCTTGCCAACCATGACAACCAAATGAAATCCATCTCCTTCCTTTCCACTAACATAAGGAGCGTGCTGCCGAAACGTGATATCCTTGCTAACCTTATTGATTCATCAGATTCTAATGTCATAGCACTAACTGAGATATGGCTGCATTCATCTATAGATGATTCAGAAAATTTTCCCTCCCACCCTAACTTCCAAGTTTTTCCTGCCGACCGCGGCAGCAGACGCGGCGGCGGTGCTCTTATCGCTACTCATCCGGATTTGAATTGCCATCGAATAACCATTCATAATTCTTTAGAAATTGTGTTCGTTTGCTGCTGAGCGACACACCCCTATATCATCGTAGGCGCATGCTATAGCCCACCTGATCACGACAGCTCGTTCGGGTCCCAATTCCATGACGCACTTCACTCTGTACGATCCTTGTATCCGCATTCCCCAATCATTATATTCGGCGATTTTAACTTCCCTGGTATTACTTGGCCTGACATCACCCTCACCATTTCGAAGGATAATACTGAAAGCGACTTTATTAACACATGCCTAACATTTTCGCTATCCCAGATCGTTGACTCAGCAACTAGGCATTCCCGTCATTCAGCTAACATCCTGGATCTCGTACTTACAACTCATTTTGATAGAATTCCTCCTCACTCATACCTAGACGAAGTTAGCGATCATAAAGTAATCCATGAAATATTCCTAACCAAACTTAACCGGGCAGCCAAAACCAACAAGAAACTCACATTATACGACAAAGTTAACTATCAAGACTTCAATGAAGAACTAACAAGGTTTTGGGAATTTGTATCTGTTTATTTTTATGTGCAATCTGTCGAGAAAAGCTGGTCAATGTTTAAATCTAAAATGCACGAACTAATCAATACCTATATTCCGACCATAAGTATTAGCGAGCGTAGTTCCTCCAGTTAGTTTAATTATACACTTAGGCGTCTTAAAAACAAAAAGGATCGACAATTCTGTGCAGCCAAACACACCAACAGTCGACAAGCATGGCAGAAATACCGGGATACATCCGAACTATACAACTCAGAGGTAACTAAATCTAAACGCTCTTTTTATGAATCAACCCTGCCTAACTTACTTCGCTCTAATCTAACGCAATTATGGAATGCAATTAATCCCAAAGATAACAATAAGCCTTTATCATTAATAAATAAGGAAGGACAGCCTGTCCCCAATGACAAGGTAGCGGAAATACTTAATCTAACCTTCCACTTGTTTCCTCGTATAATCATCACATCATGCCAGATATCACATTTGCATCCAATGGAATCTTGAAACTAATCGAGTCTTTAAAATTGACGTCATCAGCTGGCATCGACGGCATCTATGCTAATGTGCTCAAAAACACAAAGGATGTCGTGGCGA
Source organism: Amblyomma maculatum (assembly GCF_055883805.1). NCBI lineage: Eukaryota > Metazoa > Arthropoda > Arachnida > Ixodida > Ixodidae > Amblyomma > Amblyomma maculatum. Next base: position 140,177,632 of record NC_139345.1, read on the forward strand.
TTGCAAGTACTGTGCGGTTGTAGCGTGCGTCATCAACGAAACCTGGCATTTAGTCGCGGAGGCCCAGGCCTCCGTCCCATAGACCTGCGTGCCCGGAGCGGGGAGTAGAAGGCCTCCTACATCATTGAAAAACTGAAGCTCTTAACAACAACTGGCATGCATTTGGTGTACCTCCTTACCTCAAGCTCGGGGAAAGCCGGTGGGAAATGCTGGCACTCAACGACAAAGCTTCCGTAAATGAGGTCGTTGGAGTTGGGATTTTTCACTGTTGCTACTAATGATGGAACGGTCTATCGTCTGGGACAAGAAACTCTTGAGCCGTTTCAGCAGTCGGTGAGAAATGTTTGGCGCGGAAAGATAGAACTAAGTTCCATGCTCCACGTACACAGTATACAGGGCCGCCACACTTCACCACTTCGACATTTTCAGCATCTTAGGAACTAATTTACAGATAAATATGCTTATTCAAATCTGTAATTGGAAGTTTTGAACATATTTTGGCTTTGTGGTTCCCAATAGACACCGCATTAGAAATCCGGTTCACAGATCCACGAGCAATTTTTCTTTATTTAGCCTCCGATGACACGCGGATGGAATTCGATGCTGCGGCTGCGCGACTGTGTTGCTTTCCTGGACGATACGTCCTTTAAAAGGGCAATGCCACTGTATCTTGCGCAGCATATACCAGTATACGCCAGATTTTACAGCGTGGAGCGTGTACTGAGGAGAGTGCTCCAACCAGCGTGCGACTCCCGGAGTCAGAAGTTTATACCGTTGCAATCGTCTTATATTTTATCCCCTTGGCGTCTGTACGCCATTGGATATATAACAAAACGAATTTCAGTTACATTACTCTCTCACAGGCACTACTCACTTCTCTCATCATTCTCCCCAGGTTCTCCCAGCAAGCGGTACGCTTAGGTTTCTTTCGCTATTGTGGCAGTCTTTCTCGTCGCCCCGGCGCTTATTTTTATTCTTGTTCACATCTGTAGTAGTTGAAGCATCGCACGAGACCATTGAAGTCACTAAATGAGTAAATGCACTCACTGGGATAACAAAACGCGAACGCAAAAGGAACACAGCGGCCGCAATGTACACTGCGTCAGCTTCTGCGCCACCTCACTATTAGCCCCCGTCGGCCGCCAGGTGGCGCCACATGTCTCAGCAAACTCCTTTGCAGGTTAACTATATTAGACATTATTTTCTTTAATACTCTTGTATGCTTTTCTGCATCAAAACATAAACAGGGTGCTTACGCATACTTTGTCAGGTACTCCGATGGATACGTGTATATATCCACAAGAGGGTGCGATGGATACTCAGGGCACCCATCTTGTTCCCAGAAAATGCCCGAAAGTGCCTTAAAGTGGTCCGATCAGCTGCGGTTTCTTGGGACAATGGGGTCTAATTTCCCCCATCCACCGTTATTCTCCTCAAGCGGTAACATTACCTTATTCCGTATAATATAGGTATTCTGTCTGCTTGTAGTGCTTCCTAGGGGTAGAGGTGGATGTGCGTGCTGGAAGAGATAACATTCCTGAAGACTAAAGATTGGCCGGACGAACCTATTGAATACGGCGACGGTGGGTAGGTAGCCCCATAAATACGAGAGGTGGCTGGCTTAGGTGTTATTCTGGAGGTTGCTAATTTTTGCTAGAGGCTTTTAACACATGCTAGCAGAGAGTAGACAACCCACATGCAAGCCACGCCGTACAGTGAAAGGTCCATCGCTCCCTTCTCGACCGCGGGAGCCACGTGCGGGTTTTACTGCACTCTCCCCTAAAGGTGGAGAGGGGGATTTGCTCTGCCTTGTGCATGCAAGAACGCCAAAAGCCCTCTTTGTTACGTATGACCTGAGATTTGTTTTATTCGGCCCCGAAGGACGCGATACCAGCATTCTAGTCAAGTCTGGTCACGTCTCTACACAGCCTGAAACGGGGCTTTGATTGCCGCCCGCCGATCGAGCTGTCTTCTTACATCGCAGTCTATACTAAAAGAAAGACCACTTCCAGGACATTCGTCGTTGACGCAATCAACTTTGACGTCCCAGAGACAAAGTGCTCATAACACGTCGTGGGTGAGCGTGCTAACACTAAATCGCTTGTTAATGTGTTAGAGGGGGATAGAAGATCCAAAAATATTTGTCATGTGATGCCAACCGCTTCACATTTGCGTATGGTTTACAATCATTGTTTAAATTTTTCTCTTCATATCTATTGTGAGTATTATGTCGGTTTTGAGCATGTGATTACCAATTTGAGGCAGGGATATTTTCAACAGTTCTTTTTTGGCTTTTTCTTGCCAGAGGGAACTGAAAAGATATGATAAAACATAGAGGTGTTTCCCTCTTCCTTAATCCTATGAAGAAAAAGTATACATCTTTAGCGGCCAGTTTCAAGCTAGTTTGCAGACCGCCACGGATGGTTCAGTTCATTAGTGACTGCAGTTATTCATGGAAGCTAGGTAACCAATATTATAAAAAATCTAAATATCAGCTGGCTTGCAAGTTTGTTTTAGGTCTCCCCGGAATATATAAGTGGTGTGGGGAATTCTTCTTTTCAGAACTGATCCTAAAATCTGTATTTTCGTCGCTCTCAATGTTTACGGCAGTGACAGTGAAGAATCCCGTGGTGAGTTTTGTGACGGTTCAAATGAATAGCTTCAAGTTGCAATCTTACTGAGAGACCAAACTGAATTTTTTGGTTAAATATTCACTATTGTTAAAAAAAAAAAAACACTCACGTGACTTCACTGAAACTTTCAAGAACGACAGACCATCTTTTAATATACAAAAATTTCGAAAAGCAGAAAAGTAGCATAATGTTAGTAATGTAGAAACAAAAATTCAACAAATAGAATGATGTTATAGTTAGCTGATCTAAAACAATAATTAAGATATAAAGAAAAAACGGCCATGATAGCAAACTGCTATCACCCCGTTTCAAAGGGGATGCTCCTATATTCCTTCCATCCATCCATACCCTCTACGCTCGTCCTGAGCCGGTTCTGCTCTCTTCGGCTCGGGTTTATGTAAACCCGGTAGGATCGAGTCCACTCAACTCAGCTCCCCAACTCGACCCTCCGCTGTCGAGTACATGTAAAAAGGGCTATAAGTTATCCTACTGGGTTTCTATAGAATGGGCAGGTACCGACGGAACACTGCCGTTTCTTCGTTTCGCTTCCACCAAAGTGTAGCCGCCGCTAATGCTCAAGTACTTGACCTCTTGCTAAGCTACAAAAAAAAAAAAAAAATCTCATGACCGTTCAGCCACCTGTGCGGGCCAGGCAGCAAGAGGGCAAGAGGGAATGCAAGAAGGAGAAACGTTGAGGCGACTATTGGCTTTGGAGAATTTACGGATGCAGCAATATTCGTTTTAGGTTGTTATATAGTGTGCCCTCGGAGTGTACATTTTTAGCCATCACGATTGCACATAAATAACGCGCGTATATCAACGTAGGACACTCGTTAATGCAATGGCCATCAATGAACTGAAGGGAAGAGGAGCCCTCAGTCATTCTTTGGTTCATTTTGCGGGGAGCCAAGTATGTAGCGCATAGAATAGAGATTGGCTTGGCTTAAAATGTGAATGTTCAATGAAGAACCAGCTCCTAACATGCTTAGTCATTTTCAGTTCTTTAGAATTAAAATTAGTAGGTTTAAGAGCATACATTATGTGCTCCTAATAATTCGGAATAAAAGTGTCCATAAATTTATGAAAGCTTTAAGACAACATATGCAACGTGCAGACGTTTTTATTGCTAGCTTCCATGTCGCAAATACAACTTATGCCTTTAGATGACTGCTCAAAAGGACTGCCCGATGCCGAAAAGTGTCAGCATGCAGGAAGCGGACTTCTGCAAAGAGGGCAAAATTTGTCATCGGCGTATCGAGTTCCTAAAATTTCAAACAGCCCAAAAGATGCGAGGACTGCACAAAAGGCATAGTGAAGGTATTCACTGCTTTCGATTTTCTCTGTTCTATGCTTGGGCTTTGTGCTATGGATTTATATGTTGTGAATACCGACGGCCTATGCCCAAACGCTAAACCTCTCGTGGCTTAGGCAACTCGGCTACAGATATCGGAAGCTAGCTTAAACAAGCAGGAAAAAAAGATTTATGAGAAGCACAATAAAAACAGTTAAACAACAGCCAATATTAGGACAAACTGTGTGAAAAGTTCCACGGGGTTAAGCTGGTTCCTGAAAGTTTCAAAACATTTTTTTTTTTAATCGAGATTTGCAGTCGTGTTTGTTAGTTACCAGTCACTCAACTTTTATACCAGGGATAAACGAAAGCTGAAAAATAAAGGACTCGGAACTAACGCAGCGAAGAAAGGCTTGGAAGTCTTAGAAGTCAGCTGAAAGTTGCCTCCACGGGAATAGAGTCCACGCCTCGTTGATCGATCAGACCCATTTGAACCGCAGACACGTCAGCCAGCTGAGTCTATATACATCTATCTATCTGTCCGTGGGCATCTCCCGATTCTTTTCCCACGTTCCTTATACGAACACCGGCTTCATGCGTTGTATTGAGATACGCTATGTCCACGTAGCAATCTTTTTTTCTATCCGCTCTACGTACCATATCCATCGTTGTTTTTGTTCGAAGAACTATGTCATGAGGGGGGAAGGATGGAGAAAAAGGAGGGAGAGAGTGAGCGGAGGAGAGGAGTGGAGTAAAGGGGGCGCTGCATGCGGCAAGTTATTTCAGCTTCGCACAAGACACCACTGTCTCACTCTTTCAACCAGTTCATTTTTCCAGTTTCCGCGGCTTTCCTCTCCTCCGTCGACCAACCGCTGGACGGCCGTGTAGTGTACGAAACAAAATTACACAAAACAAAAGCGCGCACACGACGACTCCCCGAACGAGGCGTGTTCGCTTCTCTGCTGGGCGGTCAGCGGCTTGGGCCAGCAGCCTGCCGCGGCCGTCCCTACGGCTCTTTTATCATTTGATTTCCCGCAAAGCTGGAAAGAAAAGCGCCGAACAACGGTGCGATATCGACGGCGAGAATGGAAACTACACAACAAAACAGAGCGACAGTGAAGAAATACGTAAACTTGAGCAGGAGGTTTTTCTCGACCGAGCCTCCGTGCTCGGCGCCCAAAGCTGCACGCCTCAGGAATTGAAAACGCCGCGGTCGGCAGCGCTCGACCTCTTTTCATTCATCGAAGCCTCCCGTCTTTCTCTTCATTCCTGTCTTGAGCTCGCTATCCTCCTTTGTGTGCGGCGAGCCCGCAGCCCGCAAGAACAAAGTAAGCTTGTTAATATTTCAAAAGAAGGCTTTGCTCGCGGTTCCACCTCTCTTCTCCACTCCTGCGATCCTTTGCCTGCGCACTTCATTGCGATCTCCTCTTCCTGGCACTTCTCCTCCCCTCTCTCTCTCTCTGCTCATATAACATTTCCCCACTTCAAAGCCCCTTTTCATCGCTTCGAGTATACATTTTACACCAAGCCTCCGACTTGCATCTTCTTTTTATGACCCGGACACCGACAGCAGAGCCAAGAGCTCTTTTTTTCGTCTTTCCGTAGCGTTTCTTTTCTCTCTTTATTTCCACAATTTTATTTTATTTCCTGGCGCCCATCTTCGTGACGCTTGAGATCCGGTGAAAACAATGGGCACAGTGCTCCTCGTTTGTCACTGACACCCTTGTTTTATTCCCAGTGGTTTCCTATGGCCAACGCGCCGTGCCTCCACGCGCCGTGCTTCAAATCTTATCGCGCTCCCACGCCAACGCATTCGTCTTTCTCTCTTAGCAGACTGTGCTTGTTATGTGTGTCTATATACAGTGTCGACGGCTGTTGCCGCCACTCCTACTGTTACCGCAGCCGACGCAGCGGAGTTTTCACAGTTCTGCTCAGCTTGCCTGCGCTGTAACGGCGGCCGGGTGTACGTCAAGGAAGAACAAAAGACCTTTTGAGCCGGAGTTTGCCTTGTCCGCCGCTAGGCCTGAATAGGCGTGAAACTATATAGTTGCCTCGTCAGAGCCCCGTGAGGGAAACAAGGAGCGACGCCATTCAATTTCTTGTTTTCTCTTTTCTCTTTTTTTTTGTGGACTCTTCTTTCCAGTGCGCAGCATGCGTCACTACTTGAGTTTGTGGTGCTGAGGCTGCCAAGTGAGTAATCCTTTAGTGCGCGTCCTAAAAATTCGAAGGTGACACTGCATGTATGTTTACTCATAGTGGGCTCACAAGGTAAGTGAACGAGTTATCGTTACTAGTAAATTATCTGACACTTTGTAGATGTCACAATGCTGCGCGTTTTCGTACTTGTAATAGAAAGCTGACGATACCACTCGTCAACACGAGGTTCGCACATTCTGCCGAAGCTTCTACGCGCAGTTCAACAACGAAGACCGCGTTTTCTTGTTTACACACGCCACTGTTATCTGTTATATATAGGCAATTATTAGCACTCCTTTAATCTTTGTTTTCGGGTACGTAGTGGAATTTTTACTCAGGAGCTTTGTCTTGGAATAGGACAAACACCTGTCTCTAACTGACGTTATTCAACAAAATATACTTGGGACTGAAAACTAACAGGTTACCACCCAGCAGTGGCCGGCCCAGTTTATTCCACACGACCTAGGAGCTCCGGGACACCAATCACACAACGAGAGGGAGGGATAAAGGTAAAACAATGATAGAAAATGTTGATCTCTCGTGCACAATCTGGTAGCGCTGGTAGGCGTACACAGAATTAATTCACCGAGGCTTCAGCTCGCAGCTTAGAAACTTATTACTAGGACTCTCAAGGTAGCCAAGGCTGCTGGATTCCTGAGCAGTGGACCCTTGAAATTTTCCTCAGGAAATTTGGTTCTTTTGAACAAATAATTTTTTTATTCATTATTTTCCTAGTTTCGCAATGTTATGTTAATCTCAGGTTATTCTTGTGACCCTTAGTTCACAATTTCTGAACACAATGACCAATAGTGCACGGATTCAGAACATAGTGAATTATATTGCGAACTGGTTGAAGCTGCAATACCTACATGCAAGCTTCCTTCCACAAATTAGTGACTTGCTCCGTAACTCAATAGGAAACGTATTAACATGCACTGTGTGGATAAAAAAAGGAAAAAAAAAAAACCTGAGTGCTCGAAGTAGAGGCAGACAGAGAACGCGAGGGTGGAAGAACGGGCTAGTTGGTAATTCATCTTGGAAATCAAACTAGCGCACTTCAAAACAAAGACACAGGAAGAGAACGACGACACAGCGCTGTGTCGTCGTTCTCTTCCTGTGTCTTTGTTTTGAAGTGCGCTAGTTGATTTCCAAGAGAACGCGAGGTTGTTTTTTTTTTTTTTGTTTTTTTTTTTTCAGTTTCGTCCACAGGTGTCTATCTTCTTTCGCACAAATAACCCGCTCCTCAGACTTCCGACACTTTGAAGGGCATCAGCTATCGTTCGTTTTTACACTGCGATAACATACGATCGTTTCAGTTCATTCACACCCTAAAAATGTATTGTTTGTTGCTGAGCTGTTGGCAAGCTGTTTCAAATCTCTCGCAGTACCGTGTCATTCTCTGCGTGTTCGTGCGTCACCCCGTTTATGCAGCCTTTTTGTGCCAAGACAGTACTTACTATGGTAGTTCTTAACATGTTAGTGCATGGTAGTGCTGATGTAGGATCTCACTAAGCTACCAGTTAGGCTAAAGGGAGAGAGAAAGAGAGAGGTAGAACAGGTTAACTAGGCGCTGCCCATAAGAATACAATCGGCTAAACTTTTAAGAAGCGCTGTAAGCTGGCCGCCATGGGGATATCACCATCACTGTCCCCATCATCATTTCTCCACAATGTGTGCTAAGTACTAAAGTCTGTCATAAAGCCTTCTGCTAGGTCATCCAAGGCTAAAGTCACACGAATCGTACCATCGGCTCTCACCTCCACATCTTACTTTTCGCCATTCATAAGTTTTCCTGGAGGCATGTATAATTCGTACTCGATATCTGTGCAGTATTAGTTTTAAAGCGAAAGCTATACTGGCCTAGCTCCAAAGTGGGCGGCAGGCACAATCAACGCGTACAAAAGCGTAGGCACTGTCTTTCAAATTGCGGTGGACAAATGTTGACGTGCATTGGCGAGCACGTACAGGAGGGCGAAGTTACGGAACAGGAGAGTAGTTAGCCGTTCAACGTAAGGTATGGCAGGAGGAGAGACGGCGCTCTTGGCAGGGGGAAACAAGAATTTGACCGGTAGACGCAACTATGTGCCATATACGAGATGAGAAGAGGCACATCATCTTGCTGCAGTACCCGTAGCGAACTTTTCCGTGCATTTTCAGTTAATCTCGAAAAATTCAGCTCAGGATGCCGGCTTTTTGCACATTCGCTTTAGCGTGCTGTATATAATTAAACTTGTTGCTGCCTTTGTCTTCTTCCAACGTTTTCCTCACCTAGGGACTACAGACGACATGTGTAATAGAAAGCAGTATTTTTTTTTTTTTTTTTGCTGTAGTAGGCAGGTATCACCTCTAGTCGAAAGTTTTGTCAAGTTTAAAGCCTTTTGTTTTGTTTTTTTCATGTTTACGCAACTGTGTGGACAAACAGATGCGAGAAGTATGTACACTTCAGCATCAGCAATAAAATAATAAAAGTGTCGCTAACGTCCTCTTCTGTCAAACTGTGAGTGGCCGTGAGCAGTACGGCCGTACGGTCTGGTACAAGCAGACCGACATATAGCCTATTTGCACTATGACGACGAAACACGCAAACATATTGCTGCAAAAAAAATTGTGAACTGTTATGCACGTGTTTTTTCACCTATATTATCGGCATGTTTTAAAAAGCATCATTATCACTGTTATTCAAAGTTTTAGTTGAATTTTATGCCGAGAGTTAGCGTGAGGCGTAGACGGGTAGACTCATTTCATTACGCGAACGTGTGGACGTCTTCTATGACCTCTACGAAGCCGAATCGCTAGTCTAAAGTATTGTCACGCACCTTTGGTGTCCGCCACAGCACCAAGCCTTCGCAGGCTCCGGCATGGTCACGTGACTAGCCGCGCAGCGAGGTATCAGCCGAACCATGAACGAGAGCGGGGAGTGCAAGGCACGTTAGGAGATGCCGAGAAGCTACTTCAGCATTCCCGTGAAGTCATTGCTTGACGTGAAAAGGCTCGACAGCAAAGAAATGAGACTCGCTAAGCTTGACGTGCGTGGAAAACTCCCAAGAACGGGAAGAACGGCTATCTAAGCGACGGCGGCAAGCCGTCGGCGCTGCTGCGGCCTAGTCTTTGGTGGAAGCGGAGTGGATGGATGTCGTTCCTGAGAGGCAGACAAACCATATGATTTGACTCCGTGAACCTAAAGGAAAAGTACATATAAAAAATCGCGCATTGAAAAGGCGGCGTTGCAGACATTCCCGTGGCCACTTTCACGGCTTTCGCTCGTATAGTACTAGCTTTAAGCAATGCTCAAACCCCAACAACCCTTTTGCATCATATTGTTCTGCTGTGATATGTAGTCTAGAAAGCCTTTCGGGCGCGCAAGGAGATATCAAGGAGCACGAGAGCCACGTTCTTTTGCAGTCAACTCATTTCGCTATTATGTAGGTACTAATGCATATAAGTCGCCTTTCTAATTCCGAAAGTAAGATTTGGAGCAGCGCACTACTAGACCCTGAGGCATCGTTTGACCTTCAGGCGTCCTGAAAACATTTCTTCCCGATAGTGCTTTTATTAATGCACTGCAGCAACCTACACGGTATATATTTTATAAGCTGGGAAGATCTGGAAGATGGTTCCTTTGAGAAAGGACTGAAGGTGTACTCGTCGCTATTGACGCAAGCTCTCTTTTCAATTTCACAAAAGCGTGCGCGGTATGACAAGTGCCTAAATTTGAGCCCTAGGGGACCCGTACAACCGCGTTGGTTTCCATTTGCTACTTTTAAAGAAGGACAAGAGTCGTTTCTTATTTCGGGCCTATTTAAATAGCCGATCAAAATAAATTATTTGTCTGTTCTGATTCTGTACTAATATTCATTTCGTAGGCAATGTCTAAACTGTATGAATGTTATTCATTGAGCCTTTAGGCTTTTCAGCATTGCTTATTTCAGCTGCGCGCCGAAATTGCTTCGTCGAAAATAAGCAATGCATACGAGGTTTTTCAAAGCTTTGCAACATATCTCTCAAGATTGATGGCAATCTGCAGTATTAAGAGGTTTCCAAGCGAGATCGTTTCCAGGCCACTGATTCTTTATAACTAATTTAATCGAGCGCGACAGCCTCCTTCTTTCCAGCGTGTCCAACGTTTTGAAACACACGCCTCCATGGGAAATCAGCATCAAGGAACGAATATTGTACGAATATTGTTGCTTTACAATTATAAAAACAAAACATAAAATACAAAATAGACCCATTATTGAAATATTTAAGCCGTTTCCCTCCTCTAAATGTTCCAATGTTTTCAGAAAAGGGTGACTGCGAGCCAGGTTTAGCGTGTGTGGCAGTGGGAAAAGGAAAAAGGCTACGCAGGTCTAAAGGTGGCGTTTACTACTGAAATATAACATGAAGTTAGGATTTGGGGAGAAAGGGGGGGGGGGGGAGCTTCGTTACGTCGCGCATTGTTGCCAGGTTCCTGAACCCAGATGCGATTTTCTTTTTCTTCTCGAATTATCGCGAATATTCTTATGCAACGGCTGCGCTCTACACGGGGTCAGTGAAGACTGAAAGTGAAAACTAGATTTGAAAACTCAATTACAGAGCGTACAAGGAAAAAAAAAAAAGCTGCTTACAAACACGTGACCTCAACTCGGTCCGAGAGAAGCCGGTAATACAATTGTCCCGCGCTCGTATACAAACCACAGTTCAAGTCTCGCCCTCGAGCTCATTCACTATATACAAATTTTCTGTTTTTTTTTTTTTATTCTTGGCTCGAAAAGTAGTAGTGGGTTCTATTAAGAATAAATGAAGCAGTTTTACAGACTCCACACAAAACACAATGCCACGCTTGTCTTGAGCCCTCCATAAAGCTCGGGGTATTTCCTACAACTAGCAACAAGCGGTGCAGGCAACGCAGCAGTTTCCTGGTAAACCAACACACAAACAAGGGGCATCAATAGCACCGCCAATGGCAGCAATGCGCCAGCTTTGTTTGCGGCCCATCGTAAACAGATGGCGCCGGTCGTGGCCAGGGCGTGTGCAAGAAATAAAACGGTTCCCTTTTTCTCCGCCCTTGCCCAGCTATATCTATATAACGTCGCCGAAGGATTCGCCCTTCGGCCTATATATAATGCTGCCTTCACACGAATAAAGTCAGCTGATAGTTAGCGCTTGTGTGTGTACGACTCGCCTTTCTTTTCCTTGTCTTTGATTCCGCTAAAAAAACCCTACATCAAGATTAAAAAACTTGTTTGTGCGGCTTGCAGTCACACCGACTGCATGACCTCCGGTTGTGCTAGGCACCCACAGATGCGTAGCGTAAAACGCAGAATCATGATCTCGTATGTTCTCGTCAAGTACACTCTGCACACTTTGTATTTTGTTTGTTTGCGCTCAGATCATGCATATCTATAACCTAGTTCAATGTATTACTAACGTTTCCATCCGCTTGCGTTCTTGCTTTTGTGCGCCTGAAGAGGGATCACCTAAAAGTTAATATTCCTTAGAAAACCACGGACACTTCCACTGCATAGCTAGACTGCACCCTCGATATCTTTGCGAAGTCTTTGCGATATCAGCCTCCTGTATTAAGTGAGCAGCGTTTATTATGAGTCGCATGGATTCAGGGTAAGGACGAATTGCCAATAGTTTCGGACAAGAAACGCTATTGTAAAATGCAATAAAGAAACCGCATCACAGAAATCTTTTTGCGGACGTGAAAGCTTCCTTTTAGCATGCTTTATTGATTTATTATGTACCAACGGCAGCGTAGCCCTCTACCTAGCCTTTCACTTTGTTGCTGTTGCTTAAGTTTGATTGAATGTAAAAGCATTGCCATGAGCCTCAATGAAGAAGTTTGGACCGTTTAGTAGAAATTGAAATGCCGTTCAAAAGATCAGCAAAATTAAGAAAACACAGAGAGGAGATTGTCATGAGGGTCTTAATATGTGCAAAAGACAAATATTCACAATTAGCGCGAACCTAAAGGGCGAGAGATACTTTGCTTTCTCGGATAGTGAATGCTCTGCTCTACTTTCGTGCTTTCTAGTGCGAGAGAACTCCTTCGTTTAATGTAGCCTGCTCATCATCCGTGTGCTCAGGATTGTGAACATTTGCAAGTGCTAAGGTGGAAGTGCTCCATCGCTAATGCTAATAATAACTCGTAAAACCACCAGTCTCGGGTCTTTACATTACGAAATGTTTTTTATCCACGCCCATTTCATTTCCTGTTCAGTAGAATAGCGCCAGGCAAAACAGAAAATAAGAAAACCTAGTGTTATTAGTAGGCTTTTATTACTATACCTTTCCGTAACTGATTGACATGCTTGATAGCAAGGCCAGCTCTAAAGCGTTTTTATAGTCGTTGACTCTTCATCTCTTAGCACCAGTAATAATTTAAGAAATGGAAAACAAAAGGCATCACACAGTGATAAACGTCTTGCGACCTCTCGTAGCCGCGGCGTCTACTGTTATTGAATGCTAATTCCATTACGCTTGGCTATCTGCCAGAGATCCTTGCAAGCGCGCACCTCCAGCGCTGCGTCCGTAATGAGTTTCGTGGTTAATTGGGGTTTTCCTTTGTACAATTCTGGAATAAATCAAACAAACTTGAAAAGCTTGGCGCGGACATTACAGAACTTTGCCTGACCTCTGCCTCCAAATCGCATCGTTAATGAATATTGTTTGCTCGAATAATGATTCCGCGGACAAAATAATTACTGTGTATGACACCTATGCGCTATGTACACTTAATCCAGTAAGATAGCTGTCACTTTTTTGTTAATCGCCTCGAAATTTTATAGCGTAGGTTCACAGCGAACCGTATCATTTGTTGTTAGTTTGTAAGAGATAATTTCTCTCTTATAACCAAACATTTAGCAAAAGTTTAGCATAGTTAATTTTCAGCGAAGGCTTTACATCACAATTACGCTTGGCAGGCCTCTTTGCATCGTTACGCCGCCCTAAGCGTATCATCATCGCCCCTGGCATCCATTGCTAGTTCTCAGTCGAGGCGCGATTACTCCTCGTTCTTATACCCATCGACTGATGTCCGCGATGGCTGTTTCCTCCGTAGCGCGAGAGAGATGTGTTGAGTGAAAATTTACTTCTACACTTATGTATGAGTCTCCTCAGTCACCTCCCGCAAGCCTAGTGGAACTTGGAAGGGAGCCGGGGCCTTCGCGACTAAAGATACGTGAGGGTACATTGTGCCTCCACGGCTGTAGTCGCCAAGCGGACATCATCCACGCGGTTCATCATGTTCTCCACCTCCCTCGTCTCTCTTCACAGCTCGAAGTTTGAAAGTTCAAGTGTCACCCAAATGCCCCACCGCGATTCTTCAGGGGTTGGTGCGCTCGACTGCTGTGCCCGAACATGCGGAATGAAATCCTAGCCGCGGCGCCTCGATGGAGATGAAAATCAAGACGCTCGTGCGCTGTACACAATCGGTGAATGTTAAAGAACACCAGGTGGTCGGAGCCCTCCACTGTGGCCTGCACCTCATATCCTGACTTGCTTTGGAACGTTAAACCCCACAAGCCAAATAAACGAAGCTGAAAGTCAACCAATGGTGAAAGCGTCAAAAATGTGACCTTGTGGTACGACACCAAGGTGGTCCACAAGGTTACACTTCAAGCGTTCGAATGTTTTGTGCAAAGGAAGGCACAGTATATTTATAGCCACACTTTGTCCTGTGGCTCCCAGAAGATAATATTGAAAATATGTTTTAATAAAAATGTTTAGGAGGTTGTAGTGGCGGTTGGAGTCCTCAGTCCAGAACCCCATTGGGGTTGGCTACTGTCTGCGCTCTTTCGCCGAGTTCTTTTTGACTCCTTGCACCCGAGCTGGAAGATCAATCGCTAGCCCACGTTGACATTGTGTGTTGGTGTATCTGTCACAATTTTCTGTGGACACCTGACCGCAGAGCAACTGTCCGTCCTCCTGCTCGTTGAAGGTGAAATCAAGAAAGGTCAAATTGACGCCCACGTGAAGGCTGCCTCTACCTAGCGCAGTGAAGCTTTCGCTTCGAGAAGAAACCAGCCCAAGTTGCACGCTTCGTCCACGGTGCTAGACCACAACTGCATTAGAATATTGAGCATTGAGGAAGGCTTTCGTAGTATTGGGATACGGGCAGAAGCCGCTGCTAGCACATGGTGCGACAGAAGATGCATGGTACGGAGTGGATTGTAGTTTGTTTTTGTTGTTTGTTCGCGACTGTAAGAGGAAGAAAAAGAAAATGCAGGGCCTGCTAGTGACTATGCAGCTGAGCCACATCCGCTGCCTCGTGCAGACAGAGGAGAAATTAAAGAGAGAAGTGAAGAAAAAGAAGAGCGAGGAAGAAAGACGTGCGTTGCAAAAGCCGTTGTCCGCCACCGAAACGGTGGTGAGCGCATTGACGTCCTACAACAAGTACAACCACCTTTCGCAGGCGAACCCCCGCAGCGCCCCGATTCCCCCCTAATGCCCTCATTCCCAGCCCCGTATTGCCAGCAGCAACTAATCGACAAGCGTTCATGTGCTTTCTGAAGTTTTGCGCTCAGCACCTGGTTCTCCTCTGAAATACTGCTGTTCCTAATTGCACTCGCTCAGCCTAAATAAAACGCAAGTTAGCAAAGAAAACATAACGTAGAGGTAGAATTCTACATTCCTTTTACATGCGCATGGCTTTCAAGTCAACAAATATACTACTTATTTTAGAGTGCAGCTTATTGGCGCCCGTTCCTGCGTTTCGCGGCTTCGCCGTTGCCCCTCGTAGCTAGCTCCATAAATAAATAAATAAATTTTGCCTCAACCGGAAATCGAACCCCCATCCCTCAGATCCTTAGCCGAGTGCATTAACCAACAGCGCCATGCCCGGGATCGTGGAACGCACATCATCATTCTCCTCATCAAGCGTGAGGACGATAGCAGCGATGACAATGACGCTACACTTAGTGATAATGCTCCGCCGGGGTGGTGCAGTGGTAAGACGCCCGACTACTGCAGGAACAGAAAAGAGTAGTATCTATCACTTGCGGAAGAGCAACTAGTTGGTATGAAATATGTGTGACAAATAAAAGTTGTCCATAATTGAACATACATCGCTTCTCTAATCATTTGCCTCAATGAAGAGACAAGCTAAAACAGCCGAAGTAATTTAAACAACGGCAATTTTTTTGCCAATGTTAAGGCTAGATTAGTTTTGCTGCAGACTTGAAACCACGCGTTTTGCTTTCCTTTTTGTACACTTAGTTCATTTTGGAACTGTCCATTTACGCGATTAAATATAGTCGAACTTGAGGCAGCAAGATTTCCCATAATAGTCCGTGGCCGTGGAATAAAGACGAATGATGAAACCTTACGTTACCAAATGCCCAATCTTATGTGGCCTCAATTGTTGGTCACTGCTTTCTTGCAATGTAAGCGTCCAAAGGGAATCATTGCTCGCGCTAAAGATCTGATCAGGTTAACGCGCTTCACGCATTTTCGTACATGAAAGAGCAACGTTCACTCTGACCAACATTGACACTTTACGTCAGTGGCGCTCGCAGATTCACATTTCCCGTGCGACCTTTCCTTTTCCAGCTCGAGTACTGCTTCTCAGTTCTTCCTCTTTTTCTCTCTTAACCATCTCTCTCCTCTTTTTTCCGCAGTGCCACCGGAGCTGCCCGTGATCGTAGACGAATCGGGGCGCAGTCTTCACGGCACCGTGGGGCCCTACGACGAAGGCTCTCGTCTGAGCCTCCTCTGCCGGGTCAAAGGAGGTGAGACCCAAACAGCGTCGGCGGCGTGGCGTCTCGCGCGCGCCTAATGAACGCGGCCACGTTAGTGCTAATGACCACACACCCGCCTCCTCCGAAGTCTCGAGGAACAGCGTTAAGTCGTGGAGCCGGTTGCCGGGATCCTTACCGCAACCGGAGCACCACATCGCAAGGCTCCTTTCACGCGTAGTGTTTTCGCGTCTCTAGAGCGCATCCAAACGAGCGTCTTGGTGCAGCTCGTCGCGAAACGAGAGCGCTGCGACTTCTCTCGGACGGCTCTAAGCGGTCCGGATGAGTTGTTGCGAAAGGAGGAACGAGAGAACAGGGTGTTTGCAACATAGCGTGCATATTCAGCGTCCCCGCGGTCGTGAGCAGAGGTGCGAGTGATACATGACAAGAGAAAGAGAGAGAACGAGAGGGAGGAAAGGAGCCCTAATGCGGGAGTAGAGGAAAGAGAACTGGACGTTGCGTAGCGTGTTCTAAATGGCATCCTTAGGAGGAGGGACGGTTTAGAATTTGGCGCCCAGTCGGACACGCTCCCCTGGGACACAGCGGCGGTGGCCTGGATGGCTCTCAGCTGAATAGTCGAGCAGCAGCAATCAACCCGCACCTTGCTCTGCAGATATTGCAATCCTTAAAGACTGCCGCAACAGGTCGCATGAAGTCACTGCCTGAAGCACAGAGTTTCTGCGGCTGCTCCATTTCTTGGGTGTTGATTTACATACAGAGTTGAGACCACTAGCAGTGTGCTGACGTCATCGCTTTTGATGCACCTGTTAGCACTAATGGGTATTTTAACACGTTTGGTGGTTTTTGCAACAAAAACAAAAAAAGAAAACATATTTTCTCGCAAGGAATGTAGTTTATAAGTAAAATAGTCTATTCGCGGTTTTCTATCCAAGCAGTGCAATAGAGCTCTCGCTTTCAGACGCGGCCGGTCTGGGAGGAAGCTTAGTGTTCTCGTTGACCTGTGCCCATACAAATTAGAAGTTCTGCATAAAGGAAAACATACGAAAGTACGAGCTTTCAGTCGTTTTTCTTTCTTTTGCTGTCGTAGCATAATAACTGCTGTCCTCCAAAGATTGCATCCAACAATGTATGCACATTGAAAGGAGCCCACAACGCATATTCTCTCATATGCTTACAACTCTAATTTTTTCTACATATTGAAAGTAAACATTCGAACGCGTCTGATAAATGCCCGTGAAAATTGCGTGCACTTAAAAACTTAACAACGAACACATAAGTACTATTAAAGGAAAACAACAAGAAAAAGAAACAAATATATTTTACATTTTTTTTAATGACAATAAACTATGTTCTAGAAGAAACAATAACATTTCCTTCCTTGATATTGAGTGGAAAAAATTGCAGCTCAAGTGGTTTTCTGCCTCTCCTTTAACGAGCGCGCTCAAGCTAGCGTTGGCAAGGCGACGTCGTCGGAGATGGCGCGCGCGCCACCCAATTCCCAATGTTCCCAATTTTCTATTAGCGTGCTCCTCATCCCAAATTAGACAAAGTTGTCTTGTGCGAGAAGTCAAAAAGAAGGGCGTCTATTTTCGAAATACAAGGAAGAAGCAAATGGCGGATCTGTCTGCTCTGTATTACATCATTTAGAAAGAAGTTTTTGCGAAAATCCGACGGGCTCTCTTTCCTACGAATTCATATTAATTCTCAAGTTATCAAGTATATTGGTACAGAAGGCGGATATAACAGACCACAAAAATGGAACGAAGAAAAAAACAGAATATCTACCCTGGGAAGAGCACCGTGATTATTATATTTACACACAGACAGCTGCTCCCTCTATACAGGATCCTTTAACCTCCTTCAAACAGAAGCGGCAAACGCCGCGGCAGAGCTGCGTTATGTTTAACAATCGATAGGGCCGTGTTGAGGAAATTCACCGTTTAAAACTCGCCCCGGAGTGAGCTCTTAAGAACGAAGTGCAAGGCGAGAAATTTCAGTTGACTAAACTCCGGCAACTCTCCTAGCTGCCAAAAAGAGACTATCGCGTTCTTCCGGAATAAGACTGCCCCGAGGAAAAGGGCCGAAGCCATCCATTCGGACGGGCGCGTTTACCTTCCTATTCGCGCCTCGGTGAATATATGCGGTGCGGCAAATATGGCGGTGCCCTCTTCTATTTCCGGCCAACAAGGAATCATTCTCTTCCATTCCATCTGCCTGGTGCGCAGCTCAGTCATGCCCACTCTCACGTCGTCCTGTCCGCAAGGATGCTCTGCGGATGTGCGCTCAGGAGAGGGCGTGCTGAAAAAAGGACAGCCGAGACAGGTTCGCGAAGACCCTACAGACAACGAACTTTCCCAAACCGTTAATGGATGGATAATCTGATAGCAGAGCCTTTTTATATCACAATGGCCTGCCTCGAAGCCGCTTCTCGTGACGTCCTAATGGATTGTCTTTCTCTCCGGGGTCAAATGCGCGCTAATAGCGCAGTAAGCGAACTCTATCCAAAAAACAACCCAAAGAAAAGTCCACCGGCGTGATGTTATCCGCACGAAACGAAACCGTAACTTAGCAGGCGCGGGTCTGGACGACTGCGTGGGTTATATGCCTATCTGGCTATAACTGCTGTGCGCTTCCGGGCTCGCATTTCTTGTTCGAAATTAGATAAAGAACTGCAGCGACTCATTTCACGAGCTCTAATATGTTCAATAACGATACTCGGATTATACCGCTCGGTTTTGCGCATGGCTTATCCGTGAAATTCTCGTCTGCTAAGCTCGAAGTGGCCGGATAAAGGTTTCATTAATTTAATGTGCAAATGGTACGCCCGTCCAACTATGAAGAATTTGAAGCCAATTAAAACTGTATTATTTTCGTTTTTGTTCTCTCTCCCGTATGTCCAGGTGAACACAGTGCGTAGCTTTGCGTTTTAGGACAGCTTTCTAAGGCTCGGTATCCGTTAAACCAATACCAAATTTTGCAAAGAGACAAAAGCGCGGAGCTTTCTCGGTGGAATAGGATTAGACTAGCTGGAGTTCATTAATAAAATCAAACATGTACCTTTAAAGTGAACTTAAGAGCGTGAAGCGAGTTTTCCGCCGCTAGGAAGATAGAGGTAAGGGTGCAGCAAGGTACGTTTCCACCAACTTCGATTAACCGACTGCTTATGCGATAAGCTGTCGGGTAGCATAACCTAAAGCAGGCTAGAAAGAAGTAATGACTATTTACCTTCCTGCAACTGATATGAGAAGTACGTAGTAATGTTTCCTGCATAACGGCAATCAAGAGGCCTTATCATGTAGCAAAAGTTTGTTATACAATCCCCGCATTTAAGAATATGATGCGACAGCATTATTCTCACACGTTTTCAAACCGAAAAACAAACATTACTGATATTCCACAAATGAGACAAACTATTCCGATGTTTTGTAGTAACGTGATGGTTTTCTGTAGATCTGAAAATAATTTTTGGTAGTAGTTCTCGGCTGTAACTAAATAACAATCTGACGCTACAAAAATATTTGTTGTTGAAACAGTATCGGTGCAAAATTCGCACGCAGAAATTGTGCTGTAACAGCAAAAAATTCCCTGCAATTTTTTGCGACTTGGTTATGGTTCCCAGGTAGCACAAAGTGGGCAATGAAGGGGGGCCCCTGGTGGGTCCGATGTAGGCAATGCAGGACAGCCGCGGTGGGCTCAATGTGGGTGCTGCAAGAGGGGCCGACGTAAGCCTGAAGGGGGCTGCCGACAAAGCCTTGATGGGCCTCACTAGGGACCGATGCAGGCAGCCCTTGCGGGTCTGCCCACATTTTTCCCGCATTGCCAAAAGGGCACATCCCTCCAACTCCCCTCGATGGTCGTACTTTGGACAGATTCAGGCAGCCGCACTGGATTAACATTTATATTTTATTTTGGTTAGCCCCTCAGATAATGACATAAGAGCGATGCGGGTTCTATACGGAAGCCGCACTTGGGCTTGCCAACATTATTCTTATAGGTGTCCGACACAGGTAATTGATGGCAAGCCCTAGTCCAAGTTCTCCCAATTTATATGTATGCACATAATTAATTATTTTATACTTGTCTGCCCTTACTAAACAGCCCCAATATTAAATTTTACAATAATTCGTAACATTAATCTAGCCTAAATGACGTCATGTACATCTTGTTCAGGCTATGGAGATTTGTGTTCTGAACAGCAATATTGTGCTTAGAGTTGCATACTGACCACAGCAACCGCATAAGGAGCAACAGTTAGCAATTAGCATGTTTTAGCATTTTTAGCGAAATTTGCACAAGCGCGAGAACTAAAGCCATTTAATACTTCAAACGACTAAAAATGGCAACAATTCTGTTATACCAACCATCTATAACAGTAATTTAGGGCTACATCTAATACAAATAAAAGTTTGAAAGAATGATTGCACAATTCCACGCACGCCTTCTAGACCCATTGCGGCCGATGTGGGACCTACAGCGGTTTTGCGTAGGCAGCCCTAATTGGGCTGGGTGTTGTTTTTGAACCTGAAGCCCACTTGCTGTTGCACGTGCCCTCAAATTTCAGGGACCGATTTTGGTATCATGTGGGCTCGCCCGCCTTTCAGCCCGATTACGGCCCATGTGGGATATCAAGCAGTTTTGTGTGAGCAGCCCCAATTGGGCTGGGTGTTGTTTTATAACCTAGAGCCCACCTGCTGTTGCACGTACCTTCACATTCCCCGCAAGGGACCGATTTTGGTACCAATCGAGCACGCCCGCCTTCCAGCCCCATTACAGCCGATTTGGGCCTACCTCGGTTTAGCTAAGGTTGCCTCATTTGTACTTCAAGAAGGCTTGCCATAATTGAGCTCTTATTCATATTTCACCTGCCCTCAAGTAATCTGCAAGGGGCCGATTGGGGCAGCATATGGACACGTCTGCTTTTTCCCCACTACGGCCGATGTAGGTCCCACAAAGATTTAATGGGGGCTGCCTCATTTCGGATCTATGAGGGCTTTCCCATAAAGAGCCCACATTTAGGTCGGATTGCCCTCAAATATCCGACAAGGGACCCTTGTGGTTTGGATGCAGGAGTGTGCTCTGCATTAGCCCGAGCAACGCTGCTGAGACCCATGCAGCAGGAACAGAGGCAAGCCAAAATGGGGCTTCCCACTTCTGCCCCATCAGGGACCAATACAGGTTTTATGATGGTTGCCTCAGCCTCACTTGCCTATATCGGACCTACTAGGGCCCCACATTCTGTGCTACCTGGGCGGTCTGTGAACCGTCGTTCTCTTGCCTACATCTGTTCACTTACTACCTAATTCCTCAGTTTATGCCCCTATCACGTCATAACAAACGCATTAGTACATCGTCACTATTTACTCGCCATGCGAAATACTTCACGAGATACGTAGGTATGAGACCCAGCTTTGACCATTCCATGCGAATAGGCCTTCGTGGCCTAGGAGTACCGTGTCGGCTGTCCAATCACAAACGTCTGTCTGAAAGTACCTACGTGAAATGGCGCGTTCTGCCAACTCTGCCATATCATGTGATCTCGATTTGTGACATAACATGTCAACCAATCAGTGTCAGGCCCCCACCACCTAGCACCTGCAACAGTGCTACCTGTCAAAGGCGTACGTGGGCGTTTTTCGCACATAACGTCAGTGCTGACGCTATACATCGTGTGTTCCGAAGCAAGGGGCCTTTGATGTTATCATGTTAATAAAACTACGGCGTCTCTCATAGCCTGAGTCGCATTGAGATGTTAAACCCCACAAACCAAACCAAAATTACGGTTCCGATTCACTTCGAAGTACGAGGCTACACAGAGCGTGGTGAATGTTATTCTTAAATGGAAGCTTGTCATCATTGTCATCGGCTTCAACCAACCTCCTGGTTTAAAATAGCGTAGGTATCGTGTATCTGTAGTCGTTTTGTTATTAACATATATTGCTTCAAAATTAAGCTTAGAATGGTGACTGCAGTTAGTAAATGTATGAGTTTAAACAAGCGAACGTACTAGCACAAGTCTCCAAGAGGGATATGAAATGATGTTGGCATCAAATCTATATACCAGTTAATGTAGGTGTGAAAGAAAGAGAAAGAAGACAAAATACATGCAGGAATAGTCCCTCGAGCATTCTGCACTTGGTAACAGAGTCGCTGTGAAGAGAGGCTAGTCTGTTGACAAAGCATTAAACCAAACTTTCTCAAATTCCGAATACCGTTATTTCTCGCCCTTTCTGAGTCCATTTGGTACCATTGGGAAGTCTGGAATACAACGTTAGCTATTTTGGTCCCACCGCAGACGTCTGGGTGTAGTGACCACTGCTGTTTGTCACGTCCTCTGTTCGAAGAAAAGTGATGCAGAGGTGAATACAACCCCAGGAGGAAGCTTAGATTTCGACGTGAGAGCAGGCGCTATAGCGCCGCTCCCGGCGCATTTTCATTCAGCGATATTTTAGCGATATTTGTAAATAAATAAGTAATTGGTTCAAGAAAAGAAACGGTGCAGTATCTGTCAAACTTGTTTGTGTGGACATCTGAAGAGAAGATAGGAAGGTGGGATTGAAAGTGGAAAGAGAAAAAGAGCAGCACTAGTGAGGGGCGCGGAGTAATTTCGACCACCTGAGGATCTTTAATATGCACTGATATCGCACAGCACACGGACGCGGGAGGGGGGACGTTGGAGGTGGTGAAAAGTGGCAGTTCCTGACCCTACGAGGCTGGGACGGTAGATCAACGCCGCGTGTGGCAGGGGCTAGCCAGCCACCGAATTTTATCTGTTGTAGGCCGTCGTTGCACCCGCCACTCCTTCCGTGGTGGACGACGGCTGTTGTTGGTACGCGCGTCCTTCTCTCCCTCTTCTTTTTTCTTTCATTTTTATTTTCTCTTCTGTCTGCACGAGGCAGCAGAGGTGGCTCAGCTACAGAGCCAGCAGCAGACTCATGTATTTTCTTTTCCTTCTTTCTACACCCACAACAAGAACTGACGCCTCTCCGTTTTGCTTCCATCGAAACCTAGCCGCCGGCGATCGGGTTCAATATTTTTGTTTGTTTGAATTTTCAGGAAAGGAAGACCTGTTATCGTCTCACACTGGGTGGACTCCTACAGATCAATTAGCGGTATACATTGGGAGAACAGCCATGGTCGAAAGTCCTAAAGCCCAATGATGTTCTTTTCAAACGAATAATGAATCCGTCAAGGCGCGATTAAAGAATAAAGGGCCGTGAAATGCTATGCGAAAGTTTCTTGCTGTGATAAGAAATCATCAGAAATCAAATCATAAGAAATGATTGTATGATGGCTCCATTTTGTGGATGAAACGAAAATTCTTGGGCTTCAGGACTTTTAACCAAGCTTGTA
This sequence comes from Amblyomma maculatum, assembly GCF_055883805.1. Classification (NCBI taxonomy): domain Eukaryota; kingdom Metazoa; phylum Arthropoda; class Arachnida; order Ixodida; family Ixodidae; genus Amblyomma; species Amblyomma maculatum. The sequence continues at coordinate 140,200,785 of NC_139345.1, forward strand.
CATTATGTCATCGGTTCAAAATATTGTCGTAAACTAACCTTCGACTCGACTAGCAGATTGATGCTAAATGAGGGCGCGAAATGGTATGCCACCACTCGATAGGCTGCACAAAAAGCGGTTGCGTCATGGACATGATAAAAAATCCCGTGGCTCTTTTTACGACGTCATCACGACGCTTACATTCATTCTGAGGCCAACGAGCTGTATACCCTGTTGCGTAAAGCAGTTTTGTGAAGAACATTTAGAGTGGCGTTGTGGCGAGTTCGGCACAAGGACTGACAGCGAGGTAAGTCCTTCTGACCTAACTCGCAAGGTGGTGGTTAGTGAATTCCTGGTCCCGACATTTCCTTCTCTACTCCTCCTCCGTTCTCAACACTCGCTTATATGTACGTGCGGACGAAGTTCCGGGATTCTGCAGGTGACTTGCGGGTTAGCAGTGATGCATCAGGTGAATCTGCCGCCAATGCAAGCGCAACATGGAGCCCACGTGGAGGATGAGAGGATTACTTTAGGACGCAGTTTGATCACATGCATCAACCGCCTCACCGGCAGTTTGCGCTTGCTGGGCATGCCTCAGCTTGTTTTCGTCGCTTGTAGGGCAATGAGGCGAGTTGGGGTCATATGATCTGTCCAAGCCTTGCCTTCGAGATGAGATGCAAGAGATCTCGTCGCAGTATCAAAAAAGAATAAGATATTGCATGTTCGAAGTTCATTCTCAAAAAAGGTGTCATATAGCGCACGGAACAAGAAAAAGCGGGAAGCAAGACACGACACTGCAACGCCTAGCACAACGCACCGATCAATATCAAGCTTTGAAGAAAACTAAAGCTATAGGGGGGGTCTCATGGTAGGGCGAAAAGCTGGGGATGCGGAATATATGAATACTTGTAAAATATCTTTCCAACATGCAAATTTCAAATTTCACCTTGTAGTCGTTCTTGAACTCCAGCTACACCTAATGTAAAATGTCAAAGGACGACATATGATTGCAAAATCGATGCATTTTTAAAACACTCATGGATAGATTTGTGTTGGACTTCTTCTCGAAGAGCGTTTGTGTCGGTGTTTCTATATGCGTGTGGACGTGGGCTGGATGCATGGAGCAGGAGAGTAGCATGTTAAGACATGTGTACGCAACGCACCTATAATTGCAATTGAACAGTGGGCCTTGCAGACAAGTGTACATCGACAGTTGGTGAGTACTCTAGTGAACGGAATAAAAAAGTACGTGCAACTTTATTTTCAAAGTGATGTATTTGTCTCAATAGCGCCCCGACATATAATCCTCTTCTCTTTTGCCCGAATGACTCACATATCGACCAACAGGATGCAAGGTGCGCTACATCAACTCTAAAGTCAACCGTTCAAACAATACAGCTTTGTTACAAACAAGCTCATTAAGATAACAACGCACCAGTGCAGCCGAAGCAGCTTTTTCGGGTATTTCCGGCGTCAGCGCGCGCACCTAGGTTTGTAAAAGAATGAATGCGCACAGGTCTTTAAAATGGTAACCAATGTCTGGCAATGTTATAACGCTTGCTCTTGGTTTTCAGATATGTGGCGCAAACTAGCCTCTCAAGCCGTTATTTTGCTCTTGGTTTGTCTGCTATTAAACAGTATCAATCTAAATGCCGAGTTGAGTATTTCCCTTCTAATTTCTCGGCCGTGCGTTTATTACCAATCATTACCTTAAGCTATATTTTACATCTTTCCTGATGCATGCATGCATGCATATCAATATTTTTATTACATTTATGAATACCGTCTTTACATTATTACGCCTACTAAAACCCATGAAATGTTTCTACGTAACATTCCAATTCATGCGCACAAAAATCATCGGTATCTGATCAGTTGAATTGTCTCATTGCCGTCAGGTAAGGCTACGCTGTAAATTTCTTTTAGTAGTTCAAATACTCTGACTGACGAGTGTCTCCTGCTTGCGTGCCGTTTCTGTGCACCGGAAGGATCGGTTTATACACAGGAATGCGGTAACAGGCACATTTCCCTCAATTTGTCTAGTGGAGTAGGACGAACTTTAGTCACGCAGTGCAAACATTTCGAACACACTTTAGTTTATTACTGCAATATTTAATGACTAATGAAGTGAGGGACAGCAGAATATTCTGGATTGACAATTTTTACCATAGATTTCATGTTGTTCATGATCGTCATCACAACCGCAGCTGCTTGGCACTTGGGAACTAATCTTAAGTGCGCCTTCGCATTGATGCTCTGTTTTGTGTTTTGTTTTGTTTTTATGGTGAAAGCATTTTATTGCGATAGCAATATTGCGCCAGTCGAGGAAGAAGAAGAACAAGAAGAAGAAATAAAGAAAAAAGGAAAATAAGAAGACTGATAACTTACGCTCTCGCGTCATACTCTTAAAGAAGGAGCTTAAGTGTCCCCAATAATATAGCACCTTACACTGATAGGGATTGATAGGGGAATAATGCAGCAGGCAAAAGAACCTTCCACCGTTGCTATCGCAATTCAACTAGGATTTATTAGAGTTAAAGTATAACTAATTTTTTAGACTCATTGTGAATATCTCGCGTCGACGAGATTTGTCCGCGAAATTTGGCGATATATGTCAGCGAGATTAGGAGAGATTCAGCGAAATGTGTAAGCTAGACGTCACAATATGTTCTGACGTGAACATTATTTCCCCAGTACGGATGTTGCAGGTTGTTCTGACGATGTAATAAAAGATAATAAAGTAATGATATTATAACAAGTACAGAAAAACGCGAAGTAGAAAAAGAAGAAAAGATGTCGACTGAAGAGGAAGAAAAGAAGAATGACAGGCTTTGGCCGCTAAACACTGAAACGAAGTTAAGCGTATTGCTATAATGTTTTCAATGACAATACAACAAATATGTTCCTGGATTATTTTTTATGCAGTATGGTACCGCCGAATAATTTTTGTTCACATCTTTACTTCTGATTTGCTAAGTTTGGTGATTTTCAAGTTATAAACAGTGGATAAATGTTAGGAAAGAGTCGGGGAACACTTCTCGCGGCTTTAAATAAGATTATATTAAATAATGCTAATTAGGCGCCTAATATTTTTGTGATTTGACGGAGTTTTTGGGGTATCAGAAGAAAAGTAAGCACATGTAGGTGGGGTGCGAACCCACGATTCAAGCTCTGAGGTACGTGGGCAGGCTCAAGTACACCACAATGTGATTGCATGCACTCGTTTATTCCTTCAACCTCTGCCTTCCACCGCATTCTTTATTTCTTCTATTTTCCAGAACAGAAGAGGGAGGAGTGGCTATGTTTTATTATGCGCATTGGCGTCTATGTATATTTTAGCACTCAAAGGCACAAGCAATACAAGGCGATATTAAACTTCCTGACGAGTTTACCATAGCAAATTAAGCTATATTTGCCACATCCCTCCGCCTAATTAAATCATTTCGAGCACGCATTCCTACCACAGCCTGCTGCTATCCTGGTTCCTGCTTCTATTTATAAATAATCGGGCCATTATCCAGGTGAACAAGTTATAGCCTTCCCCCATCCCTGTCATTTTTTTTATGCATATATATTTACCATTCCCGACGCCATGGTAGCAGAATAGAAACAGAACAAAGCGGAACATTGAATGGCGTCAGAAAAACCGCTAAACTAAGATCTTAACATCCGCGCGTGGTGGGGCGTACTGATCCAGAGCCTGCAAATGAAGGGATTAGCCTTTTCTATAGTCCCTTTTTTGCCAGTAAGAGGGGGGAAATTTGTAGTTCGACATGACGGGAACAGAAGGAAAGAGGCGGAAATACACGTGGTGGCCGGTCACATAAAAGGGATGATAGCTTTCGCGTGCAGCCATGACTCTGCATGCACGGAGTGCGGTCACGCAATATGTGAAAGCGCACTTCGATATACTCGCGCTGGCGCAAAGAAACTCCACGACCGTTATATGTGCGTGACACCGGTGGGAAAGAATTAAATGTAAGAAAAATCAAAAAGTGAGCTAGCCTGATAGAACGAAATGATCAAAAAGAGAGAGGAGGAGACGTCCCGCGCCGTTATTAATGTTTGACGGCAAAATGATAAATGGCACTTTGAGCCGGCGAAGCCGTACGAGGTCCCGTAGAAAGTGTCCTCCGAGGAATGAAAATGAAAAATTCACCAAAGGCGGACTCTTTGCCCCTCTCTTCAGTCAGCACATGGTTATATAAGGTATGAGCCATACATTTGCTGCCAGTTGTGTATCTATGGTATACAGGCGGAGTGCGAACGACCGAGTCACTTAGCGTGCCCTCCGGTTTCATTCACAGCAGTGCACAAAAAGAAAACGAGAAGCGCAATACATGCAAGTATAGGCGTATGGAAAGTCGTCTGAAATCCATCGTGAACTTGGGCACCAAGAGCCGTTCTAATACGATGCCTCGGACAGACAGCCGAAGAAGCCTAGTACCGAACGAACTTAGAAATCTACCGACGGAGGAAATTACAAAAGCGCTCAGGAAGGTCCTGAAGAGAGGGGGAACGATTCAGAATGAAATGAGGAAAATGCCTACAGTTAGGAGAGCGAAAGTAAGCCAAAGCCGTATGAAACAATGATGACTTTGAAAGTACTCTATACTGTGGTCTATCTACTTATGGAAGCTTTCCTGCTTTTCGTCTGTCTACTGCCTTATAAATGCTGCTTTTAGAGGAACCGCTCCAACAATGAGGTGAAGGTTGCGCCCGCGGATCACTTTGAAATCTGAGCATTTCTTCTATCGCTCAACAACTTTACCCTTCTTATAGGTAGAATCAAGAAAACGACCTTCGCTTAAATGTCAAATTGAAAAGAAAGCATGGACACGTGTTCAAGGCTTAGCGTTCTTCTGAAGACAGTGTTTTGCAACGTTTGGTGCAAGCCATGCAAGTCGATATACCAATCATTACGTTCTGACTGTCCGCAGTATTACGATTCTTGCTGCCTTCTTGAAGGAAGCCCTGAAAAACTAATCTCTTCGGATCAGACGTGTGCCCAACGAAACAGCTATGAAAGTCGGCCATTCAAGAAAGAACACTCATGGAGCTTGATCTCAGCGCGAAACGGTGAACAACTACTTACTAAACTTTCATTGGGACATGATGTCGCTTTAAGCTCCAAGACCTTGTGTATGCATGACAGAATGAGTCTTCTCGTAGCCTTTCGAACTGTAAGATTTTTCCGAAATAGAGGCAAGAACGATTTCTTTTTTTTTTTTTTCAATGCCAGATGAAATGGAGCTTGAAGATAGCACCACTCCGTGTTATAGATTTCGTTCTGCATCTCTTGCAATTTTCAGTTGAAGTTTTTGTATTGCTTATGTTGGCGTTGCTTTCTTACTATTGCCACAGCGATTATTATCTTGGGAGCTGGCATTACAGTATGCTGTCGGAAACACGCGATAAATCAGGTCGCACCATAACTGAGTACAATATCGTTGTTGCCTGCGGCACCAAGTTAGAACAACGCTCTCGTCTTCTCACGATTGCATAGCGGAATAATATTTACATTCCAATTTTATATTTAAAAACATTGACGACGCTTATGACTCGAAGCATTTCCTTTTATACTCGTCGCTATCCTTACCCTGTGGGTTTCGGCCTTAGTGCATGCTCTTAAATGCGCTGTCGTGCTCATTTGTCGGCATTCGTTTCGTTTCTTACCCAAAGGACTTCAATTATTTGGTCGTTCTGCATTAAATTTGTTATTACAATAATAATATTGCCGCTATATTTTAAAAACAAAATATTTGTATATGGGTTTACTTTTGACCAAAGTAATTGCAATATTGTTTCTTTGGATGGTGTTGTCCATATCTGGCCATGTGATGTGCAAGCATTTCCATGTGTACGACCATGTGGCGGTAATTAACACATGTGAAACTAGCGTAAATAAAAGAACTACGCTAAATGTTTTTACCGTTTTTTGTTTGTAAGTACGTGGTTGCTTGACTTGCAAATTGTGTAATATACAAGAAGACGGTGTCATTTTCGGTTTATTTAAAAGCCCTCCTGAACACAGTATCTGTAATTTTGACTGAGACGTGACTTCTGGATTGCGCCCAGCATCGAAAAAAGAAATAAATACTGAGAAAACAAAAGTTCTACCGCTTGCGAAAAGGTGCATATCATTAATACATACTTCATTGCAGACGATGTCATAGGATTTACATCATCCTTTAAATATTTATGCGCTCATTTATCTTCCGCCTTACATGGAATCTTCAGATTGAGAACTACATTAACAAGGGCGCTAAATCAAAGGGATTCTCCGAATTCATTTCGTATTAAGCTAATCAAGAAACAAAACTGCCAGTGCATGCATCATTTCTCGGACCTGGGCTGTCCTATGCATCCAACATATGGCACCCTCGCAAAGCTTACTTATCAGACTTCTTTAAATGGATTGAGAGTAATGCAGACAGGGTAATGCCCACGATTAGTTCTTAGCCTTAGCCCTAAACTACGGCTTTGCTAATTGCCCCTTCAATCTAGAAGACTAATTAAGCGCTCCACCTCTCGTTGATGAATAGTATAAAACAAGGTTTAATGGCGACTTTCAAGAAGTTTTCTGTGTTCTTCTTTCGGAATATGAGCTATTTTAAACCACCCATTTCAAATTACCCTAAATTTGCGCCCGCACTGTTCTTTAAAATCAGCTTCGCTACTTGCCATTTAACCAGGAAGAGTTTGCCTGTACATGTTGTCTCCGTACCTGAGAGAGCATCATTCATTCAAGTATTTGCAGAGTAGAAAACATGAAGCTGGTTTTCTTTTTCTCTGGATGAGTATAGGGTTGTATTGTCTATTGTATTCTGTCCCCTACTTGGTAATACGCGACCGCACAGTTCATTTCCTAAAACTAGTTTTTTCGGATATTTAAGTATGGTAAAAAAAACATACCTTTTCAATGTTACTTAATTTGCACATACATTTTACTGGGAAACTACTCTATATGTCTAGGGCCGTTTCTCCTTTTCCACTCCATATAAGGAATTTCAGAAAGTTTACCCCCGCCTCTCCCTTCGAATTTCTAAGTATTGACAGGGCAGCAAAGTGTATAATTAGATAAATACACATGTTTCTTTAGAAAAAGTTACATCCACACTCGGCAGTAAGCATGCAAGCATCGCATGTTTAATCATTTATTTATTTTACGCCAAAACTGAAACTTTCTGAGGAATGGGAGTGGTTAAATACAGAATCCTTGGGCACAGGGCGGTGGCTATTGTCCTAATTATACAATTTTACGTGAAGTAAAACAAATGTGGATTGTTAATTAACTCTTTAGGTCAGGCAAGGCAGTTCCTGTCGTTGCTGTTCGCGGAATGAATGAATCTGCTGCGTATTTCGGCTTGACAAAGTAGTGTGTGGTTTGATGAAGGGAATGTCTAAGTCGTTATGACACATATGGCCCCAGAGATACAAACACATTTCGGATTGTTATGTTGGGGCACATTATTTCGTGGCATAAGCAAAGGTGAGCTCATTTACGATATGATGTGCACGTTAAGAATGCCAGTTGTAATATGGCCTTCACAAACGCATTCAAAGGACGTTTTTTCAATTTTAAACTTGTAGTAAACCCTGAAATAGCCTGTACATTCACTCTGAGCTACTTTGAATCAATAACAAACTGTGCATCTTATTATGTGCTGCAGGTATTTTTGATCGTTTAATGAACACTGCGTACACAAAGTTCTTCATTCGAGAGTTCTGTTTCTTTCCGAATAACAGAGTTATAGGGTGGAAAAGGAGCTTGACATGAGACGTCCGGCGTGCCTTGAAAATTGGAAATTTGATGCTTTATTCAGGCATGCTGCATGGAGCGGTAGAATAAAAAGCAAATTCTCCATTTGGCGAGGAAGAAATGCAAGTATAGATGAAATCATTTTCAACGCGCCGTTTGAATAATAACTAATCTGTAATTTGGTCATTAACTGCCTCATATGTAACTGTTTCAGATGTTCTCGCCAATTCATGTATTTTACTTGTTCTATCACCGATTCTGCACCTCTCGTTAAAGAGACCGCAATCGCGCAGGCGTTATTCACATTTTTTTAATAAACTCTCTCCCATATCGTACAGAGCATAAAATTGTCGCGCTTGCCGTTTATTCAACGATAGAAAAACACACCCATGCCTCTTCATCTCGCATCATCTGGCGTGTGACGCCGGCACGTCGCAAGCTGGTCCGGGGCTTCCCTGAGGCTATAATGGCAGCATCGTCTCAAATAGTTGCATGGCAGAACGCTTATGCACATCTTTCTTCATTGTGCTTTTTATGCCATTCCACTGCTATGTGTGTGCTGTTTCTGATGAATGTTGTTTTGTCGTGTGCTGATTTGTGTCCCCCTTATTTACACCTAGCGATGTGAGGACGTGTGCGTGCGTCTATGTATATTTATGTGTGCGCTTGTGTCTATGCGTCTGAGCTACCGGGCTCAACGGAAGCTATTTGGCATTCTTCGTTTACAATGGCGAACACCCTGAGCAAACTCCCAGTCAATTTTGTTGGCTTGACATCGTGAAAATAACAAGGGATAAAGCTAAAAGTCAGCAACGAAATACGATGAGGTGCCTCATCTTGGTTAATATTACCGAGCACCAAAGAGAACATGATGGTCAATATAGAGCCGCATTAGAACGGTTTACTGGCTGTAAATCCTGTAAGCCCCTTTGGTAATATAAATTAGTCATAGTTTAACTTCGTTTAAACCGATTAAGACGTGTGAAAGCATTGTTGCGAGCATTTTGGCATGGGTTTGATTGGAGGTTTAGTATTTAGAGATTGCACAGACTTTACAAAAGTATTAAACGTTCTAAGTTGATTCCGCTTTTTTTGGAAAGGATAGAAGCAGCCTCTGACTCAATTTTCACTGAGCACCTACATTTACATATAACACCACACAATCAGAGGTACGCATGTCGGATTGAATCCATATCTTAACCCAGCCTCCAACCTGACTAGCAGATCGATGCCAAAAAGAATCGATAGGGTGAGACAGCACCCTGAACATGCACAAAAATGGGTTGCATTACAGTTTTGATGCTAAATCACGTTATATTTGTGTTGCCATTTACTGTCAACACTTATTGCCAACATTTCCTGCTCACGCCACTCAAGAGGTAAGCGACACTTTCAAAAGGCGCTGGAAAGCTTGAGGCTGCGCTAAAACGACGTTCGTCACATTAACGTTAATGTGACCCCATTCGTCAGCCACCGCTTGATTAAAGTAGCGGCCTTACTTTGAAAATGGCAGTCAGGGCTATACGATGCTGTGCTTGGTGCGACAGTGTATCAGTCCGGGCATGGCGTTATTGGGAACTGAGCTTCTGTTGCGCTTAAAACAACAACCTTGTCCTTTCACAGTAGCATAGTGTCGCTACAATAGGTGCATTAAGGCAGGAGAGCGGAAATAGGAGTGAATAATTTGCACGGACAAAGGGGCAGCAGTTGGCACTAGTCCTAATAGGAGAGTAATAGGCGGGGTCACAACTCTGCTATGTATGATGCCCCGGTTAAGCAAATAAACAACTATTTTGAGAAGGCATCTTTCTAACCGCCAGACATAGAAACGCTTCTTCAGCTAGTAATAGTAATCGGAAACGTGGTCGATTTAATATCTTCTCTAGTTTTTTTTTTTTTTTAAATCTGCCAAGGTTTATGTGCAATTTACTTAGTGCAAAAGGGGCTCACCGATTTTCTCACCGACCTATGAATACGCCTGATTAAAGTCATCGCGTTTTTTGCTTTGTTTTCAGTTAAGGGCTTAAAGCGACGGTCTATCGGCACCAACCTCACAATACGGTGCAATACTCAGGGATACTTTAAATCGCTTGCTGTCGTGAAACCTTCTTCTGTAAACAACGATTTCTCGGTACGGTGAAAACACCGGATGCGCAAATATGTTACACGCGTTTTCATCCAGCTGACAGAAGATACTGTAAGTACTGTAGCGCTTCCTGTAAGCCGTAAGATAGCGTGCGATTAGCTTCAGAAATCACAGCTTAGGCAGGCTCATCTGCTTCATGCGGACAAATCTGGCCCTTCCTTACCATCCCTTGAAATACCATCAAGTTGCATTTGAACTCTTGGGATGATGACACGCATAAAAACTTGAATCGTACAATGAGTGCATTGGCGCCCTATGCTGCTACGTATATGTGCCTTCATATCATCATCAAGAAGGTAGAAATGAGGATGTCGAAAGAGTGTTAGCAGCCTTCCTATAAGCTGGTACAAGCCTCTCCTGTGTTACACAGCGCCGCGCTATTCTGCGCATGCCAGGAGCCACCAGTTCTTCGATCAAATTGTAAATGTATTGTTTTTTTTTATTTTACGCAATAAAGTGTGGAAGATTGAGGAGCTTTAAAAAGCTCCCCGAGGCAAACGCTCTCGGCTGACCTGTAGTAGGTATCGCTATAGCTGCCCCAAAATGCCCCTCATTACGTTAGCACCCTGCTAGCAGCTAGTCGCGCCTTTAATTCAGCGCTGCTTATTTAGAGGCAGGCTAAATCAAGCAGTTCATAACATAAGATATGTCTTTTACGAGTTAACGCACCTTTTCGCTTACTACCCGCATAAAAACTTGCCCACCGTCTGCTATTTTCCTTTCTGACGCAGATAACCATCAAGGCGTGTTGTGTTGCTGGATATTTTTGCAGCAGTTTTTATCACTAAAACCTATTTGTGGCGTCGGAGGCCATGGGTTTTTTGGTCGGCTGCACACACTTTTTGTTGCGTACAAAAGAAAGCTTCAGACGCCATTCTAAACGCAAAAAACAATACACACGCACACGAGAGAAAAGGAAGGAGACGGGACAGGCGTGTGCGTGTGTATTTTGGTTTTTGCGCTAAGAATGCCGCCTGAAGCTTAGAACCATCTCGGCCGTCTACAAGTCCTTTTAAACGAGAGGTCTTGGCATAGACGATGGAAGCGCTGCGTTTCAGAAATGCTAGCACATCAGACTGTGCGCGTGGACACACAGAATGACTTCCGCGGCGGAGAGGTTGATTAGGCGTCGCCTGGGTGCGCGCTCGTGAAATTCGTTATTAAGAGGGCGGCGCAAAAAACGCGCCGCCGAGTGGATCCGTCGGCTGCCCACTAAAAGTCCGCGCCGGGACGGAGCGGAGGGCATGAAAAAGTAATTTAATGAGCCGCGGAGTTTTTAATTAATTCAACGACAGCTCCGAGAGAAGAAGCAAAAAATCGAATGAGTGCGGGTTAGCGAGGGCGTGAGGCCGTGTCACTTTATTATGTTCCTTCTTTCCAGCTGCTCATTGCGTGCGCGCATGATGTGGCAAATGTGGGTGGTAAACATTATTACCGACACTTGGCGGTCGGCGTCCCATACACAAGCGAACAGGCTTCCTTTTCTCTCTTTCTTTTAAGCCTCCTCCTTTCCCCCGTCCGCATGCACAGCCCTGCCCTATGCCTGGTGTGGCCGGCAAACAGGTCACGTTTTGGTCTTTCAAGTTTCAGGCCAAGAGTGTATGCCGTGACGTGAAGCTCTGTAAAAACACAAACACAGAAACGCAAAGAAGGAATCTCGTTATTTCTTTTGTGCGTTTTTCTTTTTTTTTTTTTGAAATGTGGCCCGTTTTATTTTTCGTTTAAAAAAAAAAAACGATGTTCTAGCGAATGCGTTTTTCATTCGATCCAAGAGGTTGGAAAGGTGAAAGAAACAAATGAAAAGAGGAACGGCGGGTCGAGAAGCGAGAAACGGCGGGTCGCACTTGCAACACGTATAAAACTTCTTTTTCCGCTCTGCGGCTCCGACGGGGCGCACTCTCGGGACCTCGCTCTGATGATCCGCGGGGTAAACTGAAATTTTTCTTACTTCCCATCACAAGCCGCGTCGACACACGTCTCAGCGGGAACGCTTATTAGACAGGGTCTCTGGCACAGAGCGCGTAACTGTGCACCTGTATCGCGCCCATCTCTCCAAAACTGCCTCGCCCATCTGATAAACTTCCGGGTGAGAGAATGCCTAGATATGTTTTTATATCTCTTTTTTTTTCTTTTTTTTGTACCCTTGGGAGAATCCATGAAGTCCTGAAAACGCGCTTTCAGCGAGCTATGAATGTGAAATCTTGTAATCTTTTTTTGTTTCTTTTCCTGCACCTATTCTTGTTCTTGCGACTGCTGGATGCAGATTTTTTCGTTTCTTGCGAAATAACAAACTTGAGCTCTGAACCGCCTTACTGCACAGCCGTCTGTTAAATAAAGCGTTCACCCGAAGAGAATCTTTAATCCCGTGTTTAGAGGGTGGCTTGCAGCCGAAAGACAAATAGGAAATTCAAGCTCTTTTATGAGTAATTGTTGGTCGCGACAATATTAACGTCGACAGAATATTACTTCCGCGTGATATTACTTCCAACCACTTTCAAATACGGGCGCGGCTAGCTAACGTTCCACTTAAGTCTTTACAAATTGTCCAATTTATTTTTTGCTAGTTTTGTACACTACCTACCTAACCCTACTATATCTTACCGAGAATCGTCGCTAAATGGAGTTAGACGACAATTGAGTAGGTGAGCGATTTAAAATAAGCGACATTTTGTGCACAGGTAATTAAAAAGTGTTTGCGAGTTTCCGCAAACGTTTATAATCTTAATGGGGGAATGAGCTTTGCTTTCATCGCTCTTTTGACATCTGCTTCCCCTAGTCGAGATTTCCAAACTGTCAAACGCTGTATTAACTTTGTCTAATACCGCGAAGATCGCTTTATTTTGTAGTTTTTTTTCTATATTTGATCTTTTTTTACATAAAGGTGGAGTCGTAAACGCCGCAATACTGGAAATACAGAACCGTCGCTAATATATCCCGGTCGAATCATCCGAATTTCAAGCATTCCAGTGAACAAATTAATTACGACAAGTAGTCTTGATCTTGGCTCATGAGCAGTAATGTAGGCTCGAAAACCTAGAAAGAATAATGTTCTTTTTTACTTGTGGCAAACCGCTAGGTCTCCCTACACAAATTGCTCAGATTAGTTTAGAGCCAACTTAGAATATAAATGTAAATATATATGCGTGTGTCTTTTGATGGGCACAGACGCGTGATGTCTCGGTAGGTAGGCGTGCTGCCTAGACTGATTCCGATTTGCGACCTCGGCCTGGGTGGCAGGAATGACATTGCGGTGAGGTTTCAAAAGCATTCACTATGATATGATATTTTGGTAAACCGCAGGGGGTCAACATTTCTTATAATTCAGGCCGCAATACCGACTAAAAAGTGCGGGAACACGGAAAACCCGTTAACAAGAAGCCCTCTCTACATCATATTAGTTGAAATGGCACGGGTACGAAATAACGACGTACAAAGATTGCCCACGGGCGCGCGATTTCTCGCAAATAGAATTCTTATAAACAATAGAACACACATTTACGCATAAAGTTAAAATTTCCAACAATATGGTTAAAATGCTGAGAGTGTACAATTTAAAGACATAATTTACCAGAAAGCAGACAGCCTCTTAAGGTATGAGACGCAAAAATTTGTGGCACATCAGAAAGTCCTGATTAAATAGAGCGGGAGGGCTTCTTCCTAGATAGTAGATCCTAGATAACACGTGGAAGCTCGATAGTCTCATTGTTAATGAGTTTTCAATGAGCACAGAATTTGAGCTTAAACACACTGAAAGCTCTTATGATAACTGATGGTCTTCCACGGCAGCCTGATGGGACTAATCAGTTCAAGGAATCCGCCACTAGCCATTTGCAATCTAATGAATGACATTTCTGTATTACGGATGCTAAATCTTCGCGTAGCTTGTGAAAAACAACAACGTTTCATTGATGGCTGATGAGCACTCTGCTGATACTCGCTTCGACCAAGGAGCCTAATGTGCGTAAGTTTGCAAGACATTCAGCACAAAGTATTAACCTTGAACGCTTCAAATGTAGAAAAGCTGTCACGAACACGTATATCCCTGATTGTTTTATTCGAGACTTTTGTGAACACCATCAAAGCAAAAAAAAAAAAAAATCGAGACAGGAGGAAAGCGTCTCAAAAAAAAAAAAAAAAAAAAAAAAACGTTTACGAGGCCTGTTTCTTATTTTGCTTTCATATTCTTTTTTTCAGGAAATAAATTCGTTACCATCATTACATCCAGTTTTGTTGTTTGCAGTCTGCGAACGAGGCTTACTTGAACGAGAGGACACTTGGTTGGCATAAACTTTTTAAATATAGCGCTAGAAATATTTCTCGATACCAACCGCTTCGTTCTCCTGAGGTATTAGGCAGTTCTATTACTAATAATGAACATAGTAATATATCTAATTCTGATTAGTCGCCAACTAGCTAAACAGGTTGCTACGAAAGCTTTAAACAAAAAATTAATAGAAGCTTTAGTGACTAAAGTAATGACAGGCGGAAGCCTGAGTGCCGATTCTGCTTCGCAACTGGTATTAAACAGTGATTAACTATTTAATTGAATTATATGCCATTTATTAATTATTCTTGAAACAGAAAATTCATTTATCAATTGCTTCATTGCATATTTAGTCATTTATGGTTAATTAAAGATTTACCTGATTATATAATAATTGACTCTTCCTTATTTAGTCATTAATCATTGATTGGAGTATGGCCATCTAAGGCACGCATCTGCGCATACTGTGGTGGTGCTCTGTGATTGGTCGAGACCTCTATGAGGTCATCCAGCCTCGGCCAATCAAAGCCGCCGCAAAAGCGGGACACATTTTGTCCACGATAGCATGAGCCTTTAAAGACTTTCGCCTTAATAAAGTGACACGTTTCTATGCAGATGTAAAGATGTTCGAGCCATTCATAGAAAGTACACGCAGATAACGCATGTGCATTCGACGCTGATTAGTTGCGTCCTCGGGCCTCTTTCTGACATTTGCCGCTGCATCGCAGGAAAGCCGTCTCCGATCCTGACGTGGAAACGAAACGGCAACTACTTCCCCACCAAGACCCTGACTTCGGTGGCCGGAGACGTGAAGCAGTCCAAGCTGACGCTGTCCTCTTTGCAGCGCAGTGACCTCATGGCGACGTACACGTGTGTCTCCTCCAACAACGTGTCCAGCCCCATGGAGGTGTCTGTGACGCTTGAGCTCAACTGTGAGTAGCCCAAGGGCAGGTTATTCGCACGCGAAAAAATCTGTCACCGCTCTTCAGAGCCGGCAATCTTTCAGCGCTTCATTTGGTATTTTGACAACAAAAAATGTAGGCTTTCTCAACGTGCATTCGTCATAAGCATGCCGTAAATGTATCTATACAATTAGCCGATTTATTAAATTGGGAGGCTCCGTATTGCTAAATATACGCATAATTTTTTACATTTGCTGTCATTTAGGGCATCAGGAAATTCCACAAATTGGGCTATTTTGTTTTTATAGCTAATTTCAATTTCCGGCGGTAGGCGCCGGTACTCCCTTTACAGAATTTTCGCCAGTTCTAGTAATGCATTTGACACCTTTGTGGTGGCTACGTTGTGCAAACTTCACAAAATTCAAGTTCTGAAACTATTTCAAGTGCATTCATTATGCCTTTCATGAACTACAGTGGCGTCAGCTGAACTAAAACCCCAATCTATGTTATTTCTGTGGTCTTTTTAATCGCACGAGCAACGACCGCTGCTTTCTTTGTTAACTGTATTGCGCGACCACAAAGCCGGACCAACCTTAAAATCGAAAAATTGCTCTACGCCCTCTCATGCTTACTATATCGGGTCTTCCTTGTACAGCCTAGAACTAAGTGTCTCTGCTGATGTCTATTTTCTCTCTCATGCCTACCTTGCAGTGGCGCCGACATTGGTGCAGATCCGCAAGAGCGAGGCGCCCATCTCTTCGGGCCTGACGGCCGAGATCCTGTGCGAGGTGTGGGGCTCGCGGCCTCCGCCCGAGATCACGTGGTGGAAGAGCAGCGACCAGCTCAACCAGACATTCGTGCACGTGTCGCAGGACGGCAACCTCACCACCAGCGTTGTCGCCTTCTCACCGCAGCGTTCGGATAACGGACAGACGCTCGTGTGCCGCGCCCAAAATCCCCGGCTCAGGAACAGCGCACGCGAGGACCAGTGGGAGCTCAGCGTCCACTGTGAGCGCATGCAGAGCGTTTCGTGCGAGGAAATGACGAAATGTCGCTTTAGAAAGAAGTGCCACTTTGGCCGTGGGCTCTAATTGAAAGGAGAAGCAACAGCGCATGTGCGGCATCAGGTTTTTTTATGAATCGAAGGCTGTAAAGGGAGCGCGATTGTCAACTTGTCATATTGGCATGGAGTCCACGATACGTTTACTAGTACCGTAATACACTATCTGTGAAGTACATTCTATTATAAAGATGGTTTATAGTTTTATGCGCATGCGTAGATTTTCTGAATAAAGCCGTTTTTAAAGCTAACAAACATATATAGTGCATATGACGCCTCTTACAAAATGCATGCTATTTTGGACAATAAAACTACTCGTGCAGCTTCAGCACGCCGTTCGAAGCTGTAACGAAGTAACTATTCCGGGAAACGTCATCTTAACAGGCCGGCTTGACATGTTTTCGTAGGTTGGGCTATAGCAGCCAGTCAGACGTGCCAGACTGCGGCACCAGTACACTAAAAATGGTGCTGCCTGAAGCGGTGCTCATTTATTCTAGAAACTGACGTTTTAAGGTGAATGGGTGTTTTATAGAATTCTTTGCCTTCCTTGAGATTAGAGCACCAAAATGATTTCGAGTGATTGAAAGCGATATCATAGTTTAATATTAACCCAGTGTAATATTAAACGAGACGCTATGCAGATAAAATCGCTTTCTTGTAAACAATGAATTACTTCCAAAACGAGGGCGAAAATTTAACGAGATTCTCTGAAATAGTGTTTTTTTTTATTAGGAGAACTTGCTACCAGAAAGGCACTTGACAGCACTTCATGAAGGATAACTTCCATAGGGATGAGTATTAATGCACGCTTGGATATTTATCAGTGGCATATCAAGAAAACATTCATACAGAGTAAGACAATGCATTCCATTAGCACGCGATTTCTATTTTCTGCGAAGTTGCGAGAAGAATATGTTCGCAGGAAAGAACACCATTCGAGTGTTCAGCAAGTTACAAGTGTGCAGATTCCTTCTCTTAAAACCCACATGCTGTTTCGGTTACAGGAGAGCCCTGTGGTAAGGGAAGCAAACATTGTGAACAGGCAAGAAAACATTGCATCATGCTGTCAGGTTTCGAGAACAACAGAAGAATGTTACGGGCGCTTTAATAAAGTGAGAGAGTAGTTACCATTATGACTTAAAGTCACACTATGCAGATTTGTGAACTTGAGTTCTTAAAGGTCCACGGAAACGGCCCCCAAGAAGACACTGATAAACGCGTTCAATGTGTAGAACGAATTATTTTGAGCATTAAACCAAAGTATAACTCCTTAGAACAAAGCCAGTGATTTATTATTAATTTTTAAAAACAGCGTTTCTTGAACTTCGCGGGCACAGAGGATGTCGTTTGGCGGTGTCGCATGGAACTATTTCCCAGGACCGTGACGTCACGGGCATGTTGACTGGCAAGCAAGCCAGAAGCTGCCATTCGCTGCGGCCACTGCGGCCATGACGTCACGGACACACTTCCGGTAGCTGCGAAAGTCGTCTGCTCGTGCGCTGCTCGAACTCTGTGCGGGCTGTTACAGCTCGCCGCCCTTATCGGTTAGGTGGCCATTGCCAATTAAGTGCAACCGAAGCGACGCAGGGATCGGCAAAACGAAGCTTCATTTACAAATATCTTATTTATATAACGTGGTTTCAGGAGTATCGGAGTGTCGTCCGACGAGGCGTCAACAGCACGGTCAAGCACCGCACGATGGCAGCACCTCCTTGACCGCCGTAAACGCCGCCGCTGTGGCCCCTCCTCCCGCATACCGTTCGCGACCGACACGGCGGATCGTTAGCACCGATGTCCGAAATAAAGCGTGCTAAAATTTGTTGGCGTCTGGAATATTGAGCCGAATATCAAGTACGAAGCCCTCGTGAGGATCGCTGACCAGCAGCAAATTGCTGGTAAGAACGATAGCCGTGATACAAGCTAGTTTCTGCTCAAGCCAGCTGCCGCTGGTGCATTTCGGCTGATCCGATCTGCTCGTACTAGCCCTGCAATTAATGCGTCGGCAGAGTTAATCCTATAATTATTTTACTATGGCAGGATAGGAATCACTATAAGGCAGTTTCATAAGTAGACGATTTACGACAGCGTTGATCATGTTCCAAAGCGTCGACCGCCGCGGCTTCGAAGCGAAACAATAGGCCTAGCGACGACTAGGGACGGTCACGCACGGCGCCGGCGTTCGCCGCGCTCGCACGTTCCACCCCCGCGGTAATTGTGTAACGTACCTCAGCCTGCTCGCGGCATCCCGCGCTGCAAGCGTTGAAAACTCGTGTACTTTCATAGCTAAGGCCGCGTATTTTTTGGCGTTCTGCTCAGCAACAAGCCGTTCAAACGATACTGTAGGCACGACAAGGCTTCAGTACGCAGTCGCTGCGCTGTCGGCCGTAATCGAAGACGTCGGGCGGCACCATATTCTATACATCGATCTTTAAACGTGATACAGTGGGCAAATGAATAACTTTGTGAAGCAGACCCGCTCGTACGTTTCGCGCACTCGGGCGCCGACGAGTAGCTTCCGTCAACAGACGCCGTCATAACCTCAGTTAACGACGCAAACCGAGGTCGTCAAGCTCGGTTTGCGGTAACCGCGGTTAGTGGTGCAACCATGGTTTGGTCCGCCGTGTAACATAGGATAACCACGGGTTCGCGGTTACACTAACCGTCGCTGCGCGAACTGGCGAACTCCTCAGGCGTGTGCAAGCGAGGACGGGTTGGCGCGAGTACGCCACCAGCGAGCGGGCGCGCGGCAACCGGAAGTTCGTTGAAGGGACGTATGTCTGGACGGAGCTTTGAACTTGCTTGTATTCTTTGTTTTTTTTTTATGGCTCCCTTCGGCGTACGAGTTGAGAGGGAAAATTGGAAGGGTCATTTTTAATCGCCGATATCTTTGGTGTTGCAGAAGCTAGATCGAAAATTTTTGCGGGAGAATGATGGGTGGTTCAATAACTATCAGTGTTATGGCGTTGTTTATCCTTCTTTGTGACCCCTTTCAGTGGACCTTTAAAGAAACTCGCATATCAAATGGTCAACAACAACAATTTTCTTTCCCAAATTTCTAAATTTAATAATACTGTAGTTCGTTTGAAAGGATTGATGCCATAGTCAGAATAAATAGATTTATAAGTTTACTAGCAGTTTTCTCAACTTATACGGACTTATACAGACACAGCGTGCCTGTACTCTAGTATCTCTCGCACGCATTAAAATAGTTGCAGCGGTTGGTAAATTCGGTCCAAGGACGTTTGTTGGACGCAGAACATTTGTTTGAAAATTATCTCTCAAGGCACAAGAAAAGCTTTAAAGCATAAAATTTGACGTGGTCAAAATAAAATAATGGGACCACCCACGCCAAAGATTTTTTCTTTGATAGCGGGTTTCCAGCAGGAATGCATGTGTATGCCTATAGTTATTCAGCGCGTTTAAAATTCTGCCACAAAAGGAGGTGACTTCGCGTGCTAGAGAGAGGAAGTGCTCGAATGAAACCATGGAAACGGAGCTGAATCCTTTATAAACAATCATAATAATACTCTCTGAAACTGTAGTTCATAGAATAAAATATCCTTGCCCTCTACCTTCGCCCATTCGTCTGTGACGAAATATTGATGTTGGAGATCTGAAATAGAAACATTGGTTTCCTTCCTTTCCTCCCTAAGTCAAAATACACTCTCTAGCCTGACAGGTGTAAGTGCTCATTGCTGCTGTTGCAAATGTGCCAAGAAAACGCAAATAATACTTGAGATCTCATGTCAAGCCACAAATTAAACGGATCTGTTCCTTGTTCACCTGTTATTCATGCTGACTCGGGTATTCGGTTCTCAATGCGCGACCTGTTTCTTGCAGACAAGCCGCGTGTGCAGCTGCGCCTCGGCCACCAGATGTCGTTCGACAACATTCGCGAGAGGACGGACGTGACCTTTCTGTGCTTAATCGACGCCAACCCGCCTGTAGAAGAGGTCCAGTGGACGTTCAACGGCCGGGAACTGAGGCCCGCTCCCGTCGCCCCGGACCCGGTGACTGGAAAGAGGCCACCTCGCAACAGCCTCGTCATCCGCAACGTCGGCACCAGCCACTCGGGCAACTACTCCTGCATGGGCGCCAATTCAGAGGGCGTCGGAACCAGTGAAGAGGTCAATGTGCACGTGAAACGTAGGTAGCCTTGATTTTTCACTCCGCACTACACTGCTCGCGCAATTGATTTCATGGCAGGCAGCTTGGCGGCGAAGGAAAACGCCATTCGGCCTCGAGTAAATTGCAGAAATATTGGTTTTAATGCAAGTTCGAAGCGGTCACTGAAACCGATATTCAAACCAGGAACCGCACATGGGCTGGTATTCTATAGGGCGAAGGTTGCGTTTTTAAAGGCAGTCATGTCCGTATGAGCTAGCTGAGAAGGACATGAATAAAGTAAAGTGAATTTACCGCCCCGAACTGCTGAAGAGTCAAGTGAACCCAAATGTGAGGCGCAATACTCCTTGTGCTGAGAACTGAAGAAGCTGATTGTATGCGCTGTCCCCATCTAGATGTCTGATTCCTTTAAACTCTGGCTGACATGACATGGAACGAACATTTAGCGAGAAACGACTTCCGAGACGTGTTGAGGCCTTTACCGTATATGTCTGGCTACGACGACACTTAGTCATTTAGAAGCATGTGCATTGCTGGAAAGAAAATTTATGTCTTAGGCTCACGTTAGCTCGCGTCCATGCCCCATTTCCGTGACAAAATGTAGTTCTTTGTTTTTTTTACCAAGGTCTGATTTGAGGACGCGCTGATGATCGCATTAGTTTCCGCGGGAGTGATCATGAATACAGTAGTTGCAATTTTTTTTATTGAAATGTGTTGGAAAATGAAATGAAGATCACGACGGGGGACGGTTAAGTTGCCATTCAAAGAACTACTATTGAGTTGGCAAATCTGATGGATAAATCAAAATTTCAGCGCTTTCAATGAATATCAGTGTGCCTTTAAAGACTCCATATTTTTTAACAATGTTCTGGTGCATGACTAAGAAATGAATACATTCACTATACTAAATAAGCAGAAATAAAGCAAAATGAACGATCGCCTGTGCAGAACCATGACGGAAACATTCTATCTCAAATGGGATGGCCTTTGGTCAGCCGCCTCTGCTTTACACATTATTGTTTTCTTTTTCCAGAGCGCTGCACGAAAGACCATTTTTGGTAGATAGAAATATGCATCTTCGTAGTTCTAGCGCTGCTAATGTAGGAGACGCGGCAAAGTGGAGCTGGAGAGTTGGTATCGAAATGCAGCTGACCACATCTTAGCCAACCTAATCGGATATATGCTTTACCGCATTTTGTATTCGCAGAAAGGCTGAAACTTAGAGAAAGACTGGTTCCACAGAGCATACTGGAGACATAAAAAAAAATACGATTTTGGGGCGACCGACCGAAACAGCTGGAAAATAATTGGAGTGTGTACAGGCATGTCACTAGCCCCATACCAAAGGTTTCATTTTTATTTTTAGACCGATTGTCATTGTTTCCCAGTGAACATATTTCTCAGGAATGCCGTTTCACATATTTGCAGAGTAAGGATATAGAAGAGCAAGTTATTGTCAGTGGCACCAGCAATGTTTTTATCTCTATGTGTGTGTAATTTACACCTGCTTTAAAGCGGCGCTCATGGTACATCACACTGCATTTGTCAGGAGGCAGCGAACGTATAAAAACGTGTTGCGCCTCTGTCGCTTCGCAGTCGGTATATCTAAAGTGCAAACAGTTTCATGAAAGAGTGCCTCTTGCATTACTGGCTTTTTTACGTCATAAATGCACTGGTAATGATTTGTTGCCGAATGAAAGGGCACGTGCAATATCATGATTTAATTCAGACTTCCTTCCAATGTATATTTTTGACCCTTGTACCTACCCTACAACCCGGCTTAGACTGCATTCAGTGAGCTAGATAGATGGGTGAGGACAATCTTATAGGATAGAAAAGAAAACAAACTGTTCCATAGTACAGCTTTTTTCTTTAAACCCAAGCCTCAGTGACGAAACAACAGAGAGTACAAGACGCGGTAAATTTACTTCGAGCAAGCAGTGCGTGATGAAGGCAGCCGCATTGTTCTTACTTTTTCACTTCTGCATAGAATAAAAAGTCTGTGTTAATAAAGTATACGTGCTAATAGAATTTTGATAGAAGAAACAAACAGCGGGAGGGTGCATCCTTTATTAACAAAAAGCCTAACCCTCGCTATTCAAAACTGTTTCTAGATTGTTTCCTCATCAAACACCGGAGCAATTTCTAGGACTTTGACTTTGGTTGCCTGTTGTTCTAAATACGAAAATTGCGAATACGTCTCCCTCACCTCTCCCCAAGTGAAAAACATCTTTCGTCGATGTCAGTATCTTTTATTACTTGCAAAGCGTAGTCACACGATCTGTAGATTTCAGAATGCAAGACAGCATTTTCTTCACTGTCTAGCATCAAATTGTTTTGCTGCCAAGAAATGAAAGTCAGACTCAAAATAAATTTCCACCACCACCATAAAAGTGTTAATATTTCTAGACATTTTATACCATGCGCAATTGGACCGTGGCTGCCGACAGAAAGAGCACCCGTCTACGTTTCCCCACAAGACTACTTAAGGCACAGCCACTAGTTTGGCAAAATCGCTGATAAGCTTAGAATCTTTCGGGTATATACAGAAAAAGCCTGAGGATCGTGCACTTCCCCGTCTTGTTCTGATTACTGCCGATCTCTTTCAATCTTTTCGCAACTGATCCCCGCCTTATGGCACGCAGATTCTCCCGTGTGCCGCGCCCATCAGCGCGTGGTCTACACTGCCGCCCGCGCAGAGGAAGTGGACGTCTCGTGCGAAGTGGAGGCCCACCCATCGGCGGTCACTTTCCTCTGGCTATTCAACTCAAGCCTGCAGAGTCACCAGCTAGACTCGGTCCACTGGAACGGCACCCAAAGCACGGCCCGCTACGCGGCGCACACCACCGAGGACTACGGCACGCTGCTATGCTGGGCGCGCAACGAGGTTGGCCGCCAGGAGCAGCCGTGCGTCTTCCTTGTCGTGCCTCAGGGTAAGCGGCGCAGCGCTGAAGCCGATTGGCCCGAATCGTCCACCGATGCTGCTGCCGCAATAACGCACGAGTCATGGGCGCCATTCGCGGTCGTTGTCTCCCTTTTCCATGTCTCTCTCTGGCATTCCCGACCTCTCCGCGCGCCGACAATACTCGGCATACCAGTCTCCCTCGGCAACATCGGGGATGTCCTCCCGTATATATCCCTCCAGTGATCATTCGTTCGATCGTATGTGAGCGACGATAAAAAAGCTATGTCGGTATTCAGCGGAAAAAGATACTATTCGCTCAACTTTCCCGAGTCGCTTGACCTGGCATCTCAACGTTCAGACGATAGCCAGAGAGAAATTAAAAGTGAAAGAGGTGGCAAAATCCGATATCAGCACGAATTTACTTCCCATTCCTCAGTATTTCAATAAACTTTAGCAAATATTTTTTTTACTGTCCATTATTCACACTTCGTGTTAGGAAACGAAAATACATAGGGCTTTTCTATGTTCCTCGGCTTTTCGACATGTTACGCTACGCGGCAATAAAAAACTATTAACATCCCTGAAAGTAACGAAAATTGACAAGTCATATCCAGGGATGGAAATGTACACGAAACGCGGAAAAATCCTAGGTTTGGCGATAGCCGGCACCGCAGGCACAATCGGGAAGCCTGTCCCAATATTTGCGCTTAAGAGACCGTCACCTCGTTTTTCCTTTTTTCCGTAAAGCTTTGCCTTGTCGTAGCTTGTATAGAGCAATACCGGAGCAAATAAATTAATTCTGCATGGCGTGGGAGAAAACAGTCAGATTATTTATAAAAGCAAATCCATAAAGATCAAACATCAGCTTGAAAAGGCCGCTGGGGGGGGGGGGGGGGGGGGGTGAGGCCGCCTTTTGTGTCGGCATGCCTCCTCTTGAAAATGTCAGGCACGAACCAACTTTGCGCTCACAAACCTTTTTTTGTAGAATTTAACCTCTCAAAGCGGCGAAGTCTATAAGAAAAACAATAATGGCGAGCTTTGGGAAAATTAAATCACCTGGCATTTTATATATAACTCAGTAGGAAAAAACTACTGAAAATTTCCTGTTGTTACGACAGAATTTCTGTGCGGTTTTTAACTGGAAGCCTGTTGCGACAACAGAACGTTCTGTATTAACATCAGAAATTTCTGTAGCTACAACAAAAAAGTACTACAGAACTACAGACAATAGAAACATATTACAGGAAAACTACAGAACTACCGAAAAGTACTACAGAACTACAGAAAAATCTGACGTTTGCGACAAAACTACATAATATTTTGTCGTATTTTTGACACGGTTCTGTAGTTTTTTTCGACTGGGAATGGCCACTGCCATTGCACAGTACGTAGGAATCTTGCTTTTTGCCTTCATCGGTAAGTCTCCACCACCACCATGGAGCAGACTTCGATATGGCGCGACAGAGCACTATGCATGTCTTATGACGTTCTGCGATTCAGACAAGTATACGTCACCAGTTCTTGAGAGTGAACTTGCTCATTCCCATATTATACCTGCTGTAGTGTGTTTTGAGTTCGTTGAAAAACTAATATGTTGTAACAAAATAACGTATGGCTAAGTGTTATTTTTGGCATTTTAGCATTCCTGAAAATGGTAGTCGGTGAACTGGACTTTCTCGTATGAAACCTAATGTATTCGGATCTAGGTTGACAACAAAACACGAAATATGCCGCCACACGGATGATATTTACGGTCTATGGCTCAAGGTCATTCGCACTCACGAAAAACCGGCTTGAACGATGCTCAGAGGACGGCCGTAGGCTCCAAACGGCCCCGAGCAGAGAAGATGTAGATGTAAGCTAGCAATTGTTTTTGCTATGTGTGTGCGTTTAGAACCACGGTTACATCGTACAACTTTGTAAATATTTGACAAGCGAAGCTTTGATTGACAGTTTCCAATCGCTGGCCTACGAGTGCACCACTTGTTTGATGGCACGTAATCCATGACGAAGGCAGGCTGTCATTTTAGAAAAACTGCGTCGAGTTCGGTAAATACGATGTTCAAGTATTAGGAACAGGCTGACGCCATTGACTAAGTGAGGCTTCTTTTGAGTGGCACTTGATGTTTCTGTCTTGAATAATGTTACAAATACAGCTAGGAGGTCTACGTTGGCTTTAGGGTCACATAGGACAGCTGTTTCATAAATCGCTGGCGATCAACATGGATGCTGTGCAACAACAATTTTTACACCATTACAACCAGCTTAAAATTTTTATCAACCATTTTCAACCTTTAGTCCTAAAGAAATACTTCGAGTCTAACGCTATTTTGGGCATTTGTGCCTCCCTTCAGCAGCAAGAAATGTATGCTAATAAAAAGGAAAAAAGTTAGAAAACTGACTGCTTTTCTTTTTCGCCCGTTAGTTAAGGCTCGTGAAGTAAAGGTAAAGAGGGGTACGTGACCATCGTTTTAACTCAGTGATGGTGTAGCCTATGACCCCATGTATTAGCAATAAATATGAAACTTGACCTCACGTAAGCTTTCTGGTAAACCGGCAGGCGGCAGTGAAGACTACGTTATCCTTTTTTTTTAATATCTGGCTTATGAATTGTTCGTTTGCACTGATCGCCTAATTTCATTATTGAGCAGATATATTTCGATGCTCGCCATTTCTCAATCGTTCTGAGGAAAGCTTTAGTTTTTTACGTATCTTTTGTTTCGGGTAAAAAGCCGAATGTCAATTTAATTTATAGCAACAGCACATTCTTGGCATTCCTGGCAGTGGCAGTGCTATGTTGTGCAAGTTTCCATGGGTGACAAGTGCGGTGCATTTTAAAAACGCTGAATTCTAGTTTCTATACTGCATCACAAGACGCACGCATAGAGCCTCTCTAGAAATTGCGCTCTTCTTTTTTTTTTCGTGCACATGAATCTAATGAGATAAATGCTTTCTCACTTTGCACGTTCCTGCGCTGCGACAGCAGTATTGCACCACAGCAGCATATGAAGAAAGGATGATTTAAAAAGTCAATTTTACAAACACCGTAAAGCGATGCTTGATCTTACGGCTTCAAAGGTATGAAATATTGCGGCTGCCCACCGACGGTGCCTTCTTACGAATTCCTAGCGTGCTCTGTTCGAGCCTTTGAACTCTGCAAACCTTCGACGATGGCTTAATGTCTGTTGAGAAAGAGTCAATATCGGTGCTGCAGCTGCATGCATTCGTATGCAGCAGAAAACCCTGATATCAGAGGTCGAGTCTCTTATCTAGCTTTCTCGCTTTGTTTCTGGCAATCGCGTATGGCATCGATTTCTGGATTCCGCTTGACAAAAGGGCGGCCTGGGCCCTTTACCGGGTATAAATGCGGGTGGTTGCCATGAAATATGACCCAGCGGCAGAATGAAATATCGCGGACGAGCCAGCCAGTAAAGGGTTCGCTCAGGGAAAGTTTTGTTCAGTATTTATCTTCCAGCGTGCGTTTGCAAAACGTACCCAAGACCGCCCGTTACTGCCAAGAATGGGTTGCAAAGACCTTCCGGTTGGTAAAAAAATGCGGCGGTAGATACGTTAATCTTCGTTCAGCGAGTTTTCATATGTTCCATAGCTGACGTGTTCTAACTTTATAGTTTATTTTATGTCTGGAATGGCGGCACAAGTTCACACCTCTCTGCTTATTTTTTCGAAAAGAATGTATCGCATGGTGCAGGAAAGCAGTTTATATTACACGAAATGTAACAGTCGTGCTTTGTGCTGTTCGCAATGCATGGGGAGAGGTCGATGTATGCTTCTACGGCATCATCTGAATGTAAATGTGGGACAAAAATGTATTCTAGTGAAAAATAAAAGCAACACAACGAAAAGTAAACATTTAAAGTTTGGTGTTTGGAGAACTGCCTGTAGGCTCATCATAAAACATAGAATAACTTCAAGAAATTATTCAATTGCTTTACCGGATTGCACGGTGCTTTTTTAGCAATCCGCAAGCTGTGTACGCAACATTTTATCGGAAAAGATCAATTATAATTCTCTGCTTTATATTATTCTCATAGAACGTCTTCGGTCCTGCACAACAAGACAATGGCCTTTTCGTTTTTATCGCTCCTGATGACGCTGTACGCTTGCTATCTCGTCGTGATCGGCAAGTCATCGCGTCACACTAAGTACCTGAAATAAGAGCTCACTATTATGGCCAGAGGTTTAATATCATTGAAATTTGTTTTCCAGAGTAAAGCACATGTAGGGGATCAGTGCCCCACATATGAATTGTTTTCAAGAACTCAAACAATGCAACCAGTATAGAATTGCGAAATATTCTGAGAACAGGGACAAAGAGGGACAAAAACATCAGTGGAAGAGGAGAATTGATTCTATAAAACCTTTTTGCAAACAAAGGGATGCCTGTTGGACGCTGCTCGGCATTTAGGAGAGAGGCGGGTGCAGACAAAGTTTTGTTTTTGCTTACCTTGAAATTCTTGAGACATGTGCATTGAAAGCAGTCGACTTGTTTTAGGCTGCGTTCGCTATAACGCTATTGCACATTGTGCAGCTGTGCTGCATAGTATCTGGTGCGCTAGGGTGGAAATATCGCCATGTTTTATGTGAAGATTGCAGTGTCTTCCCTTTCAAAGCGATGAGCAAGATGTAAGTCTGAGCTATACAATTCTTAGCAGAGGGTGCACCTATTGTACAAGCACGTGTGTTTCGTGTCTTGCGAAGAACCACTTGTGAAGTATACGCAGGATGCTTATGTTTTGCGTTTGCTATTATATTGTTGAGAAAGATCTATCGCGGCTGATTTAGCTCTTTCACAGTACCAAACCATGGTACTAATGTTGCTTCTGATGGCCCACGATTGCTGTCGTAATTATTTTCATGCGCACCTAGTATATTAGCGCTATATCTGAGAAGCTTCAGCGAACAGTTTCTGATACGAGTTTTGGTCTGCCGGTCTCGGCAGGAAGTTTGCAAGCGAGGCGTTATATACGTAGTAAATGTAATCATGCCTACCGGTTGCGCTTACCTATACCAGGACCAGTATGTTTCCATGATTCATATAATTTGGGTGCTTGTTCCAAATTTGTTTCAAACCGTTCCTGATGCCAATGACCAGGCGTCTTCCGTCTTTGGTGCGTTCTGCTCCGCTATCCCTGCCTATGGAGCTTATATGCAGCTTTACTGGCAACCATGGCATGCTCAACACAACATCGGAGAGGAGGCAAGAAAGAGGGAGAGAAGGCTTGCGACTAATATTGACACAGCGTCGGTGAAATCCGAGCTCTGATTGGACGACGTTGCAAACGGCGTCTCAAATGTCCGACAAATGAACGAATGAACGGCGCGCCGCATAAAAGACGCCAACAGACCGATACCGACGCGTGGAAAACATTTTTTGTATGCTAGTAATTTCGAGCCGCCCAAGTTATGGCGTCTCCACAATACAGGGATGCTACAACTGCCGCCTGCTAAACCAAATAAAGAACAGGGCCTATTAGTTTGGTAAAATTTGATCGTAATGTCTAGATCTCTAATCGGTAATGCTCTTGTGGCAGTCGTAATGACATTGACGACTCTTAATACATAGCGCAGTTCGGCACGTGGGACTGATCCATGTCTGAGCACAAAGGTCATGTGTGCTGCCCTTTGTGCTCGGGCTCTCAAGCACAAAACCTAGCGAGAACAGCAGTTTCGTTTCTAATTACAGCACCGTGTTGATGTCCAGTCACTGGAGTGGTCTCGACTGTGCTTGCCGCCCCCTTTTCGAAAATTTGCCCAGCAACCGCGTTTAACCTCCTGATACTAGTTCACCGTGGCTTTCCTGCTGTAACCGGGACCTGATACGGGGGTGCTATGTTTGACCCCATGAATCCCCGTGTCCCATTGATTCAGCATTTTTCAGCAGGCTCACGTTTCTATTTTCCCTTCGTTATACTTTGCATCGGTGCCATATTACCACCTGAAGCATCTCTGTGTTGTTCGCGTGTTTCGGCAGTCCAGTAATGGTGCCAAGTCTGGCCACGTGTAGCTTAGCTTTTGAACATCGTTGAGGCCGTAGTCGGAGAGCTCGCACAAACGGTTTTCCGTACACAGTAATTCCAACCGCAGCCACTCTAGCTAGCTTTTGGCACGATTCTTCGCAATCGTAAAAAATATACTTCTAATTCTTAGGGTCTATTACAGACCCTAAGGATTACACGAATAACAAACTAAAATTACCTGCTCAACTTTTTGCGTTTTAGTTTACGGACTAAGGCATACTAGATATTTAAGGGCTGTTAAAGTCACAGATGAACTCTCCTATTATAATTTGCTAATTTCGCAATATAGCCTAACATCGAAGCGAAAATTGTGCATCCGAAAGCTCATTTAGTTATTCTTTCACGCATCGTACATTGATAAAATAGCGCCAGTTTACTTTTTATGCTTTAAGCAGATACGCAGGTGGTTTAACCGGTAAGGTAGAAGGCGTCACAGTTATTTTGGCGAGAATGTCATGCACAGCGGCGCCTTTTTGTGAATTTGCACAATCAAACTACAGACACAGCCGATGTGTCTCTGAGAAAAAAAAACCATAATAAACAAAACAAACTCTAAAGATTGAAAAGAAATCTTGGTGTAATGGTTTCTTTACACCAGGCTGCTTCTAAATGTTTCCGAAATAATATGCATATTAAACAAACAAACAATTTTTAATAGCACAAAAAAGGATGGCTTGGTATAAGAGCCTCTGCCATGCTAAGAGCCATATTTTGTATTCTTTTATAACATATTATGTCGGTATCGGGATAACAGGGATCATTATTTTGCCATAGAACCAGCTCTTGCGCACAGATTACACATACAGTGTAGAGGCTTACTAGCTGCAGTTCGGATCAAGGGAGGTGAATAGCCTCAACCGCTGCGAGGTTTTATCAGCGCGCGTAGTTAGTAGTGAAGGATGGGAGTGCAAAGAAGAGTTTTCTAAGGGTAGCTCTTTCCGTTAGCCTCTCTTTCTACTGACAACGGAACGACGTAACTTGAAACTTCATTTAGGATTCTCTTTCAACCGCTGCTAAAAGGTAGCAGGAACACGGATCAGTGGAGATGCTTGAAGGGACGCGAGCTAAGCTAAACCTGAAACTAACGGGGCTCCTTCCTTGTCGCTGATTAGCATAAGGTGACGTTCTAGCACTGACTGCATGACATTCGCCTGCAGTTGCGCTCACAGTGAAGTGAAGCGTATTTACGCTGCCTGTGGCCGAAATGCAGTGTGGAGAATTTTAGAGCTGCAATGAAAAACAAAGGAGTGCAAATAAATTACTGCACATTTATGGACTTTGTCTTGCTGACTAGGTGGCTTATAAACGCCTTGATTAAAACAGGGAAACAACTGGGTTATTCATCACGGCCCCATTAGTTTTCGTGAAGTTATATTCCGCTGGGATCACATTTCGCTGGTCATCGTTTATGAAACTAAATTTATATTCCCTGGCCTTCCTAAGTATGTAACAACAAGGTTGAGAGCTCAAGGTCCTGCAGGTCTGCAACTAAAAGATTTATTAGTGTAGTATGAAATGGGGTCGCTATTCAAGCAGAAATATTGAAAACATCGATAGACACACATTCTATGGAGAATATACAGGAAATCAAAATTAAAAAATATGTTAAATAAGCCCGGACGTTTGGGGAGTCATTTCACAACTGGAAGTAGGAATCGTACTCAGAGAAGAGGATCAACTGTTAAGGATGCTCAGAGCACTCTCTTTGTTAAAGTGTGGTTGGAAACTAAATGCTTAAGAAAGCGGTCGATCGAATAGCGAAATTGTGAAATGTGCATTACAAAGCACTCCCTATACTACGAAAAAAAAAAAACATTTTTCAGCTGGTAGGCCCTGAGTCGAAATCCTTCTTTATTTTGCGCTGCTTGCGCCATCTTCTAACGATCCTCCCTTGGGTGCTCTGCAGGAACCCGGCTACAGCTGTCGGACGAGACGCTGCTGACGATGCTCATATCGGCGGTGACGGTGCTCTTTCTGCTGCCTCTGTGCATCATCATTGCCCTGAGACTGCGCAATAAGAGGAACTACGAAGAAGGTACGAAAAGAGGTTTTTGCATGTGCGCTGTCCTCATATATAGATATGTCGAATTCGCTCGCGGCTAGCAATTATTTTACAGTCTGTTTTCATATGTGAGACTTACAAACCTTAAAGTGGAGGAAACGCAATACGTCTATGAATATATAATAGAGATCAAAAATACGCACGCGTACAGAAAACAGCTTTAGGTTTACGACTGCGCGTCGACTGGAGAGAAACTGAGGAGAGTGAGTGCTTCTCAGCGTTGCTTGTCGAAGCTGCTTATCGCATTCGATTAATGTGTTTACTTTTCAGGCAGCCTTGACATTTATTGCATGTTATACTCCCGACAACTTTTTGTCTGATCTCTTTACGCCCTAAAACGAAGCCAAAATATACGTGTGTGATTACAGATGCCATGAATGTGCGTATTGCGAAACCCCGTGCGTGCGAGCAAGGGTGGCTTAACAAATGCGAAAAACAAGATCATTTCGTCTAGTCCTCTGGGATAAGGTAGACACCTACCGCCTGCTTAAACGTTAACGTTTCACACAAAGTATGCACGGACGAGACCCTACCAGTGATACGCGAGAAGCACATACGCTAGTATTTCATATGCATCATTAATTGTATTAAGGTCTTGAAACTTTTATTTAGTTGAATGCACATTCGGAGGGATAAATTTTGTGTCTCGCACCAGATGTATTTTATCAGTGAGTAACATATAAAGGTGCATATTATTTTTTAAAAATTGTGTAAAAAAACCTGCGCACAGGTTTACTCAGTAAGAGGTGCTCAATCTTTAAAAACACGTCGCTTTAGCGCACAGCGCCCTATTTACTGGCGATTCTCAAATAAGCTATCTTAGTGTTGCTGAGTCGTTCATATGTTTCCTAGAAATACCATACTTGAATTTTGATACACCACATCTGAAAATTAACCATTAAATCGCGTTTAATACATTCTTCACCTTTTTTTTTTTTTACTTTGCTTGCGCGGTTTCGCTCAAAACATTGTTTTTAATTTATGTGCGCATCCATAATGCAAGCGCAAGTTTGCGCCTTTAATTATTTGTATAATGTGCCATGTAGCCATCGTAAAGTACATAAAGCAAATTAAAATACAAAACAAAGCGAAAATTACAAAATAATGTCAAAATTTGCGTACCTTGATTATCTATATTTAAGCATTTTACTTTAGAAATGTTTTCCAGCTTCGAGAGTTGGCATTGTTTCTTTTTGTGTGTACGCAGAGTAAGTGGCATTCCCTTTATTATTAGTTTTCGTTTGTAGTGACCTTTCTTCCCTTATAATTTACAGCCAATTATATAACATTTTTGTCTCTATTAGCTTATGTTATGTCCCCTACAGTTTAATCTGTAGCGCTCAACAAGTGTCGCGAGAAGAGATACACAAGCACTCGTTCCTCAAGATCCGCAAGCAATGAAAGCGACGATTGCAGGGAAAACTTCAATAGTTAATTTGATGTGAAATGATTAGGCGCTGTCTAGAATGATAGACTGTCTCAAAATGCATTAAACAATATAAATAATGAAGTGAGGAAATGCGAGAGACCTTGGAGTGGAATGGCTATCGATTTAAATATAGTGTCTTGTGTAAGTTGTGATTCCAATACCAGTAACTGGACCATGAAAGGATAATTTTATCGGCGTTGTGATGCAGCCTGGTGCGAGAATTCGCGAATAAACTTTTAACCGCGTGAAATGTAGAACATCAGCACGGGCCGCCTGGGGAGGCAAACGTCTAGCGTGCCACTTGCGGCGTCTTGTCGTCCGCTCAAATATAATTTGTCGCGGTCCGACCCTGCTCATTTAGCTGAGCAAGGGGCACGCATACAAACTAACCCCGAGCCTCAAAAGTCCTTCTCTCTCTTTCTTTATCACGCAGTCAGTTGGCCGTTGCTCTTTCGCGCAATTATAACTCTTTTACGAGTCTCCTCGCCAAACTCGCTCTTGGCGGCCGAGCAAGAAGCCGCTATAATTTCGTCGTTTTTTTGTACGCTTACACTGAAGGAAGGAAGCTACAGCCAATTCAATTACCACGAAGCCGACGAGCAAGTCCGAACCATGCATGCCTGTTGGCTGACGCTGCTGTGCTTTGTTTCTTTCTCAAAGTCTGTGTCGGTGCCCCAGTTCTCATAGCCGCGCGCTATGCTAGCGATCCCGACCGCCAGAAACCAAGCAGCGGCTGGGCTTCGTCTCATCTGACATCGTTCCCCACTTCCTGCACTGCGTCATCTTGCACTGTGTGACAAACTCCGTTTTGTGTTTTGCATCCTCTTCCTTCTGCCTGGTTTTATTTATTACAGTATGCGTTTTAGCGCTTGCTTGCTTACGCTGATCCGTTTTAAAATGCAAATTAGGTTTTGCCCTTGAGGATGCTTTTCTAGGGTGCATTGAAGTTTCTTTCGTTTCGATTTTTGAGACAGGCTCTCTCTCCACGTCCTTCCTTTCTACGCTCTACGCACTACAGGCTGCGGAAGACTTCGCGAAGACCTCTTTATTTTTTAATCGCTGATACAACACACAATACAACCTTATGTTTGCATCTATGTATAAAATGAAGTTTTTGTTAGAGTGTAGAGTTATGCTTTCGCATTTACTCAAATTCTTTAATTTTTATTATATTGACTCTATATACAATGCCTAATTTTGTCTTGCCCAACACCACCAGTCCTCAAAATCTTTCCATGGATAACCTGAGCACAATTTTTGTCACCTCTAACAACAGCTCCGCTACGTGTTTAAATAGCACATTGAATGGCCCATAATCGTGTTAAACTAGATAGCCTAAACATATAGGTCCTGAGTATACACTGTTTGGACTCTGTCTGGCAAACGTTTCAAAACACATATATGCGCCAAACCAATTAAATTTTTTTCTGCTTCAGTGGTCGTTTTTCAGCATGTATTTTATCCAAACTATCCGTTCATCAAGTAATGAGCAAAACACATCTATATTTGGAGCAAAGCCCTTTGAACCAACGTCATAGGGCCAATATTGGCATTGCTTTGCAATTAGGGAGATTGCCTTCTCCTATGAAGCTTTCAGCAATTCAAAATTCAGAGGGAAGCAAACATTGCCTAAGATTATCTTTCCCCGAAGTATATTGCCGACAGAGAGGGCTTGCATATAGATATGATTTTCTTTTAATGTCTACACATGTGGGCTTTCACAAGGCATTTCACCTGCCGCACCAGGCCATGCAGTTTAAATGTTTTCTTTTGTACGCTTTTCAAAATGCACTTTTCGCATTTCGCACCAGACCGCCGGTATACAGTGCGTCCTGCGGGTTTCTCAAAAAGCCTTCTCGTCTTTTTGTTGTCTGCGCTTTTATCTGCTTTGACAAGGCGCCTTCACCCCCGGCACTATGCGTTTCAGTGAATGGCTCTTTTACAATTCTTATATATATCCTGCAGTATGGAGCTTTAACGGCAGCGCCTATG
This sequence comes from Amblyomma maculatum, assembly GCF_055883805.1. Lineage (NCBI taxonomy): Eukaryota > Metazoa > Arthropoda > Arachnida > Ixodida > Ixodidae > Amblyomma > Amblyomma maculatum. Next base: position 140,235,449 of record NC_139345.1, read on the forward strand.
TCTCACCTGGGGTTCAAAGAAAGGTATACTGTACAAATCTCCGGGCTATAAGACGGTAAAAAGGACTTTTCCTAGCTCCTCTTTGGAATCCATGCCTTCTTATCATACAAAAAATGTTTGGGATGCCGGGTGAATGACATTTTTGTACAACATTTTAGGGCTTATGTGTGTGATACGTTGCTGAGAGCCTCCTAAATATAGCGGGAGTGCCGATCAACTGTGCTGTTTTGTGAGTGACGTGAATCATCCTTTCAGCGTGCTCGCATGATTGCGACGAGCACGAGATATTTCGGGGCACCAAGAGGAGAATAAATGTGTCGTATGACAATTTCTGTCGCATCTGTACCCTGAAGGATTCTTTACTGAGCGGCGATTAATCTTAAAAAGTCCCTTCAAGGTTTTAGAGGCCCTCACTGATCAGTTATAGGTAAATAATTATTGAAATCAGTTTCTCGGTAGGAGTAGTTACAAGCATGTCACTTTAAGGCCAAGCCAGACTACATTTATGCCAGCATCACTATCCCCACCACTGGCCATTGAGCTAATATTGTTAAGCTTTGCAAATGTTTGTAACTGCTTTCAGAAAGATGCCAGCACGCGCAATGCAATAAGAAAGGGGTTCTTTAATCGCGAATAATTAAAACCCACAGGTACGCACTTCAGATAGTGAAGCATAAGAAAAGTGTGCTGTGACGAAGGGCCGTCGATTGTTATCATGGTCAGAGTAAAAACAAATAAAATGAGAATGGATGAACCTGAAGCAATCCCTCGGCCCGTCTCAGTTGAGATTTTGTTTCCCTTTTAAGTCACTACCTACAAATGTCTAGGATATTTCGCGTGCTTTCGAGATCGGCGGTCACTGTTAGTTTCGCGACGGGATCTTCGACCACCGAAAATGAAAACAAAACAAAACGAAACAAACTGCAAGTGAGGCAGACTGGTAGTGATATCGTGAGCTTAAGGTCTGAGGACCGAGAATATCGTTGAATATGATAGCACGGAAATGAAGGCATGGACGAACAATATTATTTTTAACCCTCGTCCACTTGCGCTGCTCATCTCTAAGTCAGCAACTTTGATCGTATACGTTCTTGTTATTTAATAGTATCATTTTTCTTTCGAGGCTGAAGAGAAGCAGCCCTGTACAGACGCCGAGATCTGAGTACCGAGGATTCGAGAATTCCTGGTCAGTGTGGTAGCACAGAGACAAACGTGGAGGGACGAACAATAACAATTTCAGTCCTGTTTCACCCTTTCTGCTCCTCCGGAAGTCATCAACTTTCATCGAATGTGAGCTGCTTTTAAAATTGTGCTATTTCGCAAGGGAAGAGCGTGAGACTACGCAACAAGTTATGAAGAGATATTAAAGCAAGCATGGATCACGAACAAAATTGCAACAGCTATTCTTGCGGTGGCCCAGACTGCTGCTTGAAGAAAGACTGGGGCATCGGAACTAACTGCAGCCTAATATGCGGTGATACGTACACGACGTTTTTAAAGCGTCTATAAGGGGAGTCACCTGTTTCACGCAAAAAGATGTACGCAATTTTATTTGCTTGCTGAGTTTACATAGTTTTATGATGAGTGTTAGCGGAGTGCTGCTCTGGAATATTAAACAGCCAGTCGACGTGACAGTGTCGTGCAATCGAAGGCACCAGACTCTATAAGCAAGTAAAGTTATTGCATCTTCGCTCTCGGTGAAAACGCACTATAGCTCCCCTACGACTGCTATAAGAACATCGACTGCGCCCGTACACGCTGCCTGGAGGCGTCGAGTGATTGTCGCCTCGATCAAGACAGAGACGGCTGCTAAGCGCGTTATTCTACACAAATCTCGATTACATTTTTTTCGCGAACAACTCTCTTAGATATCCATCATTAGTGCTTGACAGCTCAGCTTATCATCGCCTGCTGCAGATGCTTATGACCATAAAACAGCAACACATTGGGCGGATAATAGCACTACATGCCTCATACGGAGAAGGTTACACATATCTATTTCATGCTAGATTCGTATACCACCAACGTATTAAGAATGTTGACCCCGTTGTGAACAGCCCATGCACATAGAACACTTGTACCGCTGGATTAAATACCATGTTTTTTTTTAATAAAAAAAAATAAACGAGCAGTGGTTTGTAGGTTAACACACGTATATGTAGCGCTTCAGCTCTCCCTCTCCCTAGATAAACGCTTCTTGTCCTATATGTTACTAGCTTCGGACAAATATTTGCAGCCTAACGGAAAATACGTATATAATAATTTCTAACCTGTTCTCGAAAATTGCTACTGTCTAAAAGGCCGGAAAATCGCTGAGGCTGTAGCTATCACGCAAATCAAGTTCAAAAGAGTGTGACATAGGGACGACTTATAACGCGTATTGTCGTATTGATCTGAATACCATTCAACTAGCCTTTCGGACTAGACGCTATGTGTGGCATGGACTTTAAAGAGTCAGATAAACCTACGCTGACACTTAACGAAGAAGGCGAACAAATAACTGTACACGTCACATCTACTACGCTTTTTACCCAGTTTTTGTATTGGTGATCGAGGTTTTAGTGGCATGTAGAAATGCCCAATCTGAATAGGTTTTAGAGAACTACCTTACGGTTGTAAACGGGCAGATTGGGCTGTTACGACCCTAGTGTATACCTCTCTAGGGCGAATAAAACAAATGCTATTCTTCGGCGCCTAATTATAAAACGGGATTTCATTATCCGCAGAACTCGATCACTAGCATCAGTTTTATATGTTCGTTCTCTTTGAACCGCAGCCCTTTTTCTACTTTTTACACAAATAGAACAAGGGTAACCGTTTTACAGGACATAGCTTTAGCGATACAGAATCTCTGGGAGAAACAAAGACCACCAAACTACAAAATAGGATTCGTAAACATAAGTTCGCATTTAATATCTTGAACAATATGGAGACGCAAACACTAATATTTTGATCAATCGCACGTTACACTGATTGAGATTATTAGCATGCTACATCGCGCGTTGATAATGACACGTGAATAGACAAAGTGGCGTTTTCCTTAGAAACCCTATACACTGTCATTCTTTGCGTGCCGACAGAATACGAAAACTTGCCTTCACCTGTTTTTACGATGCTTGCCTCTGCACCTGCGTACTAAGGCCTAAGGTAATCAGTTGAGTGCTTAAAGCTCGATGCGTACGGGCTTCATGGGGGTGAGATTGATCCTTGAGCCTCTCCACCTGAGAGTGGGAGGGGGCAGGCCGGAAGCTACATCACAAATTGAAGAGTGCCTAAAGAAACTAAAAAAAAAATAATAATAATAATAAAGAGATGCTCTGATTGGCCCAGAGTTTTTCAACCAAGATATGCTGCGAACGAGCCCAGCTAAACAAGATAGGGAGCGCTTTCGTGATAGGAACAACACATGCGTGCAGCGAATAGCAGGTGCAATGAGAAATAAAAAGAGACCATTATTAATAACTGTCATTAAAACCAGGAGTTTCAGGACTGCGCAGAGCTTTTGCAAACATTGCACTAAATGACATTTTCAAGATCCACGAAGAAAAAAAAAAACATGAGCAAGAGCCATATGAAAACCGTTTTAAGGGAAGAACAAAGGCGTACGTTCACTAAGAGCACTCGGAACGGCAGGAGCTGACTGAGCGTTTTACGGCCAGCCAGTGAAAAGGCTTTCCAGGCCAGAGTGGTGCGGAATCGAGAATCTCTTCCCAGCCCCATCCTCCCTCTTTTCTCTCTTCCTTCTTGTTCACCTATGCCTTTCTCGCTCTACGTTTTTTCCTTTGGCAGAGAGCAGTGCTAAAAAATAAATAAATAAAAAGGGCGCGGAACGGGGCGGAGGGTTGACTCGTAAAGAAAATTACGCGTCTTAGCAGGACGCCTCCCTCCGCATATACCTTACGCGTCATCCTTTCAGCTGGTGCTACTGTTTTGTTATTGAAACTTCTTGCCGATTTCTTCCAACTATCTGAGCACTAGCTCCCGCGAGCACTGGACAGCTCCGGTCCGCAGAAATCCCTCAGACTTTTCTTAATTGTTTTTGCTTCTTCATTCGCCTTGCATTTTTGGCCGCGCGTACACAGTGAAAGCAGTACTCTTCCTACCTCCCGCTTCTTTTTTTTATCGTTTCTCTCGCTGTTACGCACCCCCCCCCCCCCCCCCGCTCCCCTTCTTATACTATCGTCTGTATTTTTCTTTTCGTGTTGACCGTTGGCAGCTTCGTGTATAGGGACGACACGAGCTCTGAGGTCGGACCCGAGCCACGTTTGACCTCAGCCGACATTCAGTTCGGCCTCATTCTCTCTCGCTCTAAAATCCCGACACTCTCACTCTCAATCTGTTTCCACGAGGCTACCTTTGCATTAAATTAATTTAACCCTCGTAGCCAGCGCACCACTTTAATTGAAGTGGTCCCGCGAGAAATGTGACGCGCGCTGCGAGCGTCACGAGTCGTTTTCCGTGAATTTAAGTTTATTTTCTTTTTTTTCACCCACCGCTTTCTCTTGATTTTCACTGTCTCTTTCTTTAGTGTGCCTGCATAACTGAACCTGCAGCCGCTGCCTGGAGCTGTTTGCATAAACTTTAATTTACTAACGGCCGGCAAGAAGACGCGGAAACCCACTACATTTAGTAAGACGATATTGTCTTTGCAGACGCCGCGGGTAAACCCAGGCTCCGCATATAAGCGAAGAACACCCGGTGTTTCCTGCTGTAATGAGAATTCTTCGCTTGGAAACACAGTTTTATGTAATCTTTGTTCTTCCTTGTGTTGTTTTTGAGCTAACGTGTCCATAAAGCGGTCTCTGCCATATTCTTATGAGCCTGAATTATTAAATGCGGCAGTGGTTTGCTCACGTCAGTGAGAAGATTTGTTTGCCATAGTTGGCTTTAAACCCCTCCATAATGGCCGCAGTTAGGAGATTGAGCAAAGGGGAGCCCTTGGAGGACAATTCGTTGATGTAGTCAGTCTTCAAGTATGCTTCTTTAAGTGACTATATTTATAAAAAAAAGAAACAGCGGATGGAAGCCGCATCTTCTTTCAACTAGTTACTGTTTATTTAAATGTAAAAATACGTCTGTTTTATTATTAGCACAATTCAGACTAAAATCCTTCTTTTCAGAATCATACTAGGCCCGCCAGGTTTTTGGGGAGTTTAAACTTTAGAATTCGTCGCTTCAAGATGAGATACAGCTTCAGCTGCATAGCCAACCTCAACCTTTATTCAGTGTGTTCTTAACAGTATAAATTCCCCTTAACTCTATATTTTATTGCGTCACCACCACACACCGTATTCATCTCACGAAGACTGCTTTTACAGAAAAGGTTCAGGCCAATATTACATTCGTCGTCATAATTCACTGAGTTTAACCGATGAGAGTGGGTAACAAGAGTAGTAAAGTTACTTCTCCAGGCTTTTCTTGACACGAGGGAAGTGTATATCGCACGCAAAGTTTAACGTTATTGTGCTGCACGTGGTTATGAAGAACGCACTAGTGGAACGCTGTAGAATAATCTTGACCGCATTGCGATCTTCAAAGAGCGGTATTTTGCAGAATACGGGTACATTTTTTCCCTTCGCCTCCATAGAAACGCAGCCGCTTGGTCAGCCGGCCATGCGTAGAAGTCGTTCATTTAGAGAATGGAAAGAACGATATAATTTCTATTCTGGTATACATTAGAAGAGCGCTGGAAAAGCTACTTCAAGCAAGGCTAAAAAGGGCATGGGTGATTACACGAAAAATTGAATAAAATTCATTTAATATTATGATGACCTAGCATTTATAACACGTAATGAAAGTAGGCTTTTATCCTCAGGTGGCAGAAGGAATCAGTGCACCTAAATGTTTTTTTCTGAGAGTACAGTCCTATCAGTGTGAATTTCTTTTTTAATTCTACCAAAAAAATATCTGGAAACCTCGACTCAGGTGAACACCAGCTCAATAAGCCAGAACAGAAAGCATTCCTCCCTGAAATGCTCTATAAAGTTTCATACAAATACTCAGGCAGATGAAAAAAAAAGAAAAACAATAAGCATGTCTCTTCCCAGATCAAGTTCGGATATAGCGCCAGTGCGATCAAGACATCTGTTTTTTTCTTTCCGCCGTGCCTTGCATTTTAGGTCATCAGAGCAATTTTGCGACTCGCATGGTTCAGCTTCACTGTGACCCACAACACTGTTGGCTTGACACCCGATTTACAGCACGTCTTAATATAGACGCGAACGGGTGAGAAGCAAGATGGAGTGGTAAGAACGGACTAAGGACCATTCAGTAGCAGGAAGGAGACTTGACGTAAGGCAAAAAAAAAAAAAAAGACTAATTCCTTGCCTATCGTCAAAGCAACCACGCAGCTTAACACACTCGCAATGTCATGGCTCACGTGTGTGTCACAAAGCGCAACCCAACAGTGTCGCAGCAAACATTGAATTGTCTCCTGCAGAGTGGTTGCGATCCGCATGAACTAACATGTCAATAGAGAATTTTAGCTTACCGTGATCCGCGAGCCGCCACCGTGACCCTCTACCGCGCGTAGGCGTGCCGGACAAGCTAATTGGTCTCGACGCGGCAGGCCTATGTGCCGACATCCAGTATGTGGCGCCATCTATCCGCATCAAAGGGGTCCGGGCATGCGCAGTGGAATGCACAGTGGCGGATCACGTTAGCGGATTGCGGATCACGGTTAGCTAAATCTCTCTAATATGCGGTTTGAGGGCTCTACAGCTGGCGGTCCAAACGAGTGTACCGGGTGGTAATATTTAAACCTTAATCAAAGCGAAGTAGTAGCGTCGAGCCGCTTTACACAAGCGCTGTAGACGTGAACCACACCATTTTTTTTTTGTAGGCGCTGATGTAGCCGTGCATGCGCTACATCATCGGCGGAACGCGTTAGGTTTAACTACGGCGGAACCCGGTAGGTTTAAGATTTTCGTCATTGCCTTCTTGATATTTTTGCCTGATGCGGCAGCCATGCTGAAATCATACCAAATGAAGTTGGTAAGGAATTTTTACAGGAGGTATTCAAGTGCCGTCAGGGGGACGTTTAGTGGCACAAAGCGTAGCTTCTGCAGTGCACGCCGGAGCAGGCGGACATCGAGCGATTAGACATGGCTGAAACCTTGCGGCACGCACCACAAAATGGCGGCCACACATGACGCAGGTGCACGCTCTCTATAGGTACTGGCCTGAGGTGAAGAGATGGTGGATTTTTGATTGCAGCTTTTTTCGGATGCACCAAAGCCATTGACAGACAGAAATATGTTATTGAACTGGATTTCACATTAAAAGCACAGTATGGGAGATTGACTTACAGCTCGCAATTCAGAGACCTCAAGGCTGGAACTTGCCCGCTTTCAAAAGCAATAATAAAATAAAAAAGCTGCCACCAATAGCCAGTATTTTCGTAAAAACTTCATTACAATGTCATATCTGTCCTAGTTTTGTTTTGTAGCTTTTCTTCACTTTTTAAACAAACACAAACTGGCACACAACATAGTCCAGTAAGCAGGAGTTCACCGATAAATTATACGCGAAGCAGAAACCTACCACACCTGTATTTTTTTCTTACATAAGATGACACCCGTTATGCACGATTATCTTGAAAATTTTTCGAAGGACAAATGAAATGACGTTCAGATTAAGACACGCCCTCAAGACACACTGCAGCGAAACTAAACCTGTATCAATAAAAAAATATTTAGGAAGAAATATTAAATTCCTCTGTTAGCGATGCACGCCCAGCCAAAAGCACTGGAATGGATTAAGAGTTGGGAACATCACCTGGAGGCAGTTTCAATAATCGATGAACTCTGTCTATTCAGAAACTTCCCTCAGATGTGGAAACACTTGAGTGATGTCGAATATTAATCATACAACAGATGCAGAGTTGTAATCAATATGCGCGTCTTCTCTAGGCTACGCAAACCAATAATGCAGAATGTATCGACTGTATAGTTATTCATCCATATATTCTAGAGTGATAACTTAAACAAAGTATGGGTAGCCATATTACTTCCTTTCTCAACATCTTGTCTTTGCACTTCTGAAAACAGCATCTAGACACAACAATTCATGAAGCAATACTGAATGTTTTTTGTAAGTTATGAATGCGGCACCTTTACAAAAAAACAAATCTTTCTTTTATTTTAGTAGTGATTTAGCTAGAAGGTGTGTGTGCGGGGGGGGGGGGGGGGTCTATATGTTGAATGTGTATAAAAAATTAGTTGTGGTTTAGCTCTGGTTTGCCCGTGTTGAATTGCAAAAACAACAACGGAAACTTATTTTTCCTGCTACATTATCTCCCTATCACGCTCTATCAGTGTAAGGTGCTACATTATTTGGGACACTTAAGCCCGAGGATGCAGGATTGAATCTCGGCCGCAGCGGCCTCTTTTCGATGGAGGCCGATAGCAAGGCGCCCGTGGGCGTAGCAATGTCAGTGCACATAAGTACCCCTTAAACTCGTCCTTTAAGGGTATGACGCGAGAGCGCATGCTACCAGCAAACATATAAAGTCACGCTTTAACCAAGACGTATGGACGTGCCCGCGTGTAATACGTTTAACTATAATGGAAACGGTTCTGGCAGGTTGATTTTGATATCACCCTCCCATATGATAGGAGCCACCAGAGCTGACAGCTCCTGCTCGTGGGATAGGGGCAACGTGATTTCAAATATCATAGCAGGCTGATTTTTTTTATGAGGAGACCGTAGCTACGCCTCTTCACGGAGTAGCTGCGGCTACCCGAGGTCTCGCTTTGGCTGTCGTAGTATTGCTTTCACAATAAAATGTATATGTCTTCCTAAATTTGAAAAGAGGCACTATACGTAGAATTTTCGGTGGGTCATGTTCAGCTAGGCCCAACTACGCACAGTAGTGTATAAGGAGGGGAAAGCATAGACATCAAGTATTCTTCCTATTGTTCTCTTGGGACTGATAACAAGAACTAGGGAGAAAGATAAACAGAAAACACGAAGAGCAAAATAGGTTTCATGCATTAATGATCACGAACTACAGCAGTTACAATTATTATAGCGCTTAATATTTACTGAAGGCATGCAAATATTAACTAAATTATTTGCAAGCAGGCACATTTTATGCAGTGGGGGCCTTGGGAAAACTTGATGTACAGAGCAGTCTGTCGCATATACAAGTAGACTAATCCAAAGAAACCACAGCTCACAAATTATAAAGGTCTCATAAATTCTAAAGAAGATGGTTTAGGTTTGTGGTGTTTAACGTGCCATATAGCGAATCAGGCTATGACGGACGCTGTAGTGAAGGGTTCAAGAAATTTCGACCCCCTGGGGTTCTTTAACGTGGACTGACATCGCAAAGCACACGTTCTCATTGCTTCTGACCTCCATCGAAAATTCGCCGACTCTGCGGGCATTCGATTTCGCATCGTTGGGAACAGTAGTCGAGCGCCGTAACCACTGGACTACAGCAGCAGGGCTCAAAAGGAGAATCGAAGGCCTGTATAGACGAGACCATTAACGGGAACTCATCGACCATGCACCTGAAACTAAACGTTACTGATTCGCTAAACGATGAACTTCAGCTGATTGGCTTGTCTGCATCGAAGCACAACAAATCATCTGCATAAGCTTATGCTTCGAGCTTATTTCCCCAAATATGGTAAGTATCAATGGCTCCACTGTGAGTATACTATTAAATTGTTCTTTATACATACAATACTACAAATAGAGAAGACCGCGGGTAACTTTGCTTAATCGAGGATATAATGGCCACTGGTTGCAATACAAGACCAAATGTGATCCAGTGTGTGGAACAGTTCAATAGAAGCTTGCTTCGTTGGAAACAACTGAATCCAAATGAACGTAGGTTATAATAGGAAATTATTCGGGCGCTTGATGAAATGATTTAGCGACGTCGATATGAAACATCACAAATTCAACCTGAAATCGGAACACTGCTCCGAAACGGCACACACGATATGTAAGTTAGTCTCTATTGATTGCCCGTCAAGGCCGCGCGTCTGGTGTGGTGCACTAAACATAGACATTGTAAGCAGCAGCTGACTTTAATAGGACTTTGGAATAACTTCATATTCTTCATTACAATGTCTGTAAGGAATCCATCAGACAGCAGAAAACGCGAGACAGCAAAGAGAAAGAAGTGGAGCCTGGAGCATGGTTGACACGTGTGAGCTGGCGCGCACAACGGTATTCAATCATCGCCTACCGCTCTGAACATCAGATAAATATCGTACACTTGGAGGATGCGCGGGGTAACACGAGCAGCCACTTTCGCCCCTCAGAATGGTAATTACGGCGTTAAAATTTCAATATGAATGGCGAAGTCTTGGGCTTGACGACTACTCTACTTTTCTGTCACTAGTTACAGAGACTACTCTATGTCTTTGGAGCACAAACGAATCTTCAGGAATGCCGACAATTAGCGTTCTGGTTCAGCACGCAGACCCAGTCTCACAACAAGAACTATCGTGACCCTTGGAGCCAAGCCTATTCATATCCCTTCGACACATTCGTGTGTCTCTGGGTGTCTTCCTCCACTTCCGGCCTCTCAACTAAGCTCCTTTAGCTTCTTCACGGACCTTACCCTATTTTGATAACATAGAACTGGCTTAGCTTGGCCAGCACATGGGTAGCGAGAGGTACGTTTCCCTGGCCGAGGTTGTTGTGGTCACTGTATGTTTAGCCAGTCTCTCGCACACGCTACACACTTGTACAAACGTGTTGTTCACAAAGTCCGGGTGACAGATTCACATTCGAAAACTCGAATGGCGTCATTGGTCATACGACGGGCCTTCACATCCTCTTTTCTCGGTTCTCGTTGATTCAGTTCTTCTATAGACTCTATCTCGGCGGCTATTGCCGCCTAATACGCTTGCCAGTCTGGCATCTCCGTTTGGCAAGCGGTTCGACGCACGTGCACGCATCTAAGCAGTTGACCCCTGCCGACCGAGCTCAAACTACCTCTCTTAGTTCAGGCGTCTCCGCCGCTCTCTTCGCCTTCTTACACTCATTCTCTCTTTGTTTAGTAGCCAAGTGATCGCGGTAACCTCAAGATCGAAAGAGTTAATCTTCTCTTTTATATTCCGCTGTTAAGCAGCAGATTGGTTTTCCTCTGGTGGTGGCGATGAAAAATATTTATTTTCAAGTCCGAAAAACGAAATTAAAGAGCAGCGTTGCGGGCGGCCTTCGGGCTAACGGTCGTGGTGTCCAGTGCGTGCCACCCATGTCACCAGCCGAAGATGGACTTCCGGCTTGGTGCTGGACAAAGCAGCCTCCCACTGCTGAAGACTGATAAGATGCCAAGAGGCAGGGGGCAGGTGTTCCGGGCAGAAATATAGAATACGAGGGTAATCGTAGCGGGAGCTGTTGCATATATCCTGGCGTGGAGGAGTTCCTTCTCTGCATTCATCTCAAGCGTTGTGATACAGTCGCCTATTTCATCTCCACCTTTTATACGCAATACTGCGAATGCGAGGCACGGTTCGGGTGACAGAGCGGCGTGCCGGCGTGCGATATGGCAACAAGGAGGCAACGAAGCGCGCGGTGTACATGTGGGGTCTCTCTGTTTACCATCGTATGGGTGCATACACACAACTGCTCATCTTTGTGATGTCACGTGCGGCTCCGATGGTGGAGAGGGAGCGCGGCCGCGGGGATGGCGAAGAGCACGCCGCCCCTGCTGCTGCTTTCCGGTTGCAATGGTAACGGCACATGCGCACAACTGGCCTCACGTTTCCACCGCGAAATGCGCAATTGGTACCACCAGTGTACTTTCGCTAGAAAAAAAATTGTCTCTTGAATTACCTAGAGGAGCCCCACGACCCCTCTGCGGACCATCACTGCCGCGGCCAAGAATCTGTACAGGTTGACAGCCTCAAACCATATTATTATCCGCCCACCCTTTCCTCGCATTCAGGCGGCAGGAAGGCTACTTTTTCGGCGGGGAATTAACTGTATTGGATTCGACAGACAGCGGATCAAATGAGACAGCGAAGACAAAGACGAAGTGAGGTCTGTAGACTGGTCAACACTTCAGAACTGAGCCGAGCTACTACCTTCAACCACTACCTACCGTCCTGAACGTCAAATAAACACCTTGCAAATGTAACGAGACTACATCAATTCAGAAGTGTCAGTTTTTCTCCACGATCGCCTTTTGGACTCATGGGATTTTGCCGAAAACGCTGCGGTTTAAATGCAACGTGAATATTGGATTTAAAGGTATAAAATAAAACATGAGAAAACACTGATTTAAGTGGCCTTTATCGTCAGCTCCAGGAGTTCTCGAAAGAGACTTTTATCTACTACATCTCCTAATTCTTCAGCAATTCAGGCGTTTGTTACTGCCATACACTCACCCCACTGAAGGAGTTAACAATTGGCATGATACGTACTACTTAAACTTCATCAGCACGGTTGGAATCAAGAACAAAGAGGGTTCAACATTTTCGAAGTCACTAAAGGATTTGGTCTATATTTTCTACGAGGTCACTGCCACACGGAATCAGCTTGGTAATGACATGCCAGCCCACTGGCACCTGCCTTGTTTCTTGCTCATAGTGCAAAGCTTGATTAGTGGCAAACTGGCCACCGTAGAGACTGAAATCACGTTACGGAAAACATTCTGCTGCACAGTTTCGTAATATAGCCATCATTTCTTTGACCCGAGCGCCATGACCATCGCGTTCAACTCGATGCCTCGCAATTCTAGCTCGCGAAGGATGTTGACGCTCTTGAGGAACTGCTTCCCCTCGTTGTTTTACTGAACCTCATATAAAACCTACCTCAGCGGCTGTGTCACAACCATCGTGCTTAAACACGCCTCGTGATATAAATAACGTCGTAAATAAGCTGTCATCGTCTGCTAATTAAAGTGATGCTTGCTGACGAGATGTACTAATGTTCAGAAGTGCCCATTCAAACTGATATTTTGGGCAGGCTCATAGTCTGGTCTGTTTATTGCCCTTGGAAATATTGTAACATTTTATAAAATGCATCCATAAATGAGCACGGAAGATGATTAAGTCGTCATGGGGAGCTATTCAGGTTTCTCAAACATAAGTGATGCTGGACGACAACACCAAATTCTAACACTGCACGGCTATTATCGATTTTCCGCCAAATTGAGTACGACAGTTGGGGTCATGGACATTCTCCAAGAAGAAAAAACCACAGCAAGAAGAGTAAATATTAGAAAAGCTTTTCACGCAGCGAAAGTACGGTGAAAGCTTATAGGCTGTTCAAATTCTGCAATTTGCCTTACAACTAAAACGATTAACATAGCATAAGGCCGCATCCCCATCAGCCTGGAAAGCAGCCTAGAGAAAAGCCTAGGCAAAAGGCGCACACAGAATTCGCAGTCTTCTAAACACAAAAAGCTGAATATACCTTTCCGTCTTGTTCTGACTGTTTTCTCTACAGATGTATTCAAGCTTATTGTTCTAAATCAACCGGCGCAGATTTATCTCTTTCGTTAAAAATGGCAGCAACAGGCATTATGGTGTATGTGTTCAAATGTTCAAATTATCTACGTTCACCATGACGATCAAGAGGGACTTAAACTAGGTATCAACAATGCCTAGCAGCAATCAAGAGGACAAGACCTCTCTGGAGGCAGCGCCTTTTCTCCTTCATTTCGATACTCGCTTTACTTTGCGGCCACCATTGAAGCGAGGACATCCATAGCAAAGCTGTCGTCAAAGCTTGAACTACAGGAGTGGCAATCAGGAGCTTGTACGACGCGTTGATATGCTGCGGTAGACGCTTCAGTAGCTCAGTGACTCGCTTTCGCCGAACTAGACACGACTCCATTTCTTTTTGTCTACTGCTCTTTCCAAGTATTGGTATAAGTGTCGCGAGCTTCATCTTCATGGTGAATGTCAAGTTCGAGATGAATTGTTCAGTGTCATGGCGTAGTGCATTTATTCGGCGGTGACCATATACTTTGTACAAGGCCCTTAAGGCGTACCCTATGGAAGGGCGCATACACGTTCAGTAGCTAATTCCTTGATGCACTATCTCGGAGTTCATGTCTGGTATGCAGCTGACACCATGCCTTGAGTACTGCGGCACGTTTATTAACGCGATATCATTAAGACCAAGGTTTCGAGCAAACGCGTGCCTCTGCTGCGTGACGTTTTACCGATCACATGGCCTGGTACCAGTTCGACGGCAAGTTGTGTTACATATCGAGACTACATCATATGACCGACTTCGCCGGACATAGCAATTGAAATCTTTTAGTACCTTTGAATCTCAACTAAGACGCTAGTTCTAGGCCAAGCTAACCCGTTCATACGGGTTGATTAAAACGAGCTTTTATACATCCATGTCAAGTGGCGTTTCGCTTAATTTACTAGTTAATGGTCGCATTATCGCTTGGTATATAGAGGTATGACGTCCCAAAGTGACTCAGGCTATAGGAGACTACGGCAGTCGCAGATGATTACGGAAATTTCGACCGACTGCCTAAACGTGCATTGCATTTGCTCAGCAGACAGGCGTTTTGCCTCCATAGAAAAGCGGCTGTCGCGGCCTGGATTCGATCCCGCGACTTGGGCCACAGCGGTCCAGCGCCCCAACCACTGCGCCACCGCGGCGGATCACGACTGTATTCTGATGCACATCTATGGAATAACAGAGGTGTAGAATAAAGGAATAATGATTATGGGAGAAACAAAGCTTGCCAACGAAAATAATAACTCACAAAAAGGATGCGCACACAGCAGACATTCCTCACTGAAACAATGAAAATATAAAATACACAAATAAAGAGAGGGGCGAGAAGGGCACAAAGAGGGGTGCATTTCACGTCCCTGTCGTTATTTTCGTATTTGCGTTGCATGCCTGTACGACTGACTTGCCCGAAAACGTACACTCTTAGACATTAACGTTGTGCGCCATACCCTTATAGGAGGAGCGGATCTCTCCCACTAATCCTTTTTCTGTTTCGTCATCAATTGTAGAAGGTATTTTTTTTTTCTATATACTGCAAGTGTAATAACACTAGCTCTAGCTCCAATATCGATCCTGGAGCTAAGGCTGGCGCTTCAGTGTTTCGCGAGAAGACTTAATTTGTTTCTTGCGAATATTGCACATTCAGTGAACGCTTGGCTATTTCCTTTTGCTTACAACTACACGACTGTTTTTTTTTCGTCGGCAAGAAGTACTGTTCTCGCAGTCCTTTACGATAGCGCTTAAAGACAGCATTGGTTTCATTTCAGGAAACTCCAGATTTTACCCCTGAAGCTGAATTGCGAGTGACAGCAGGACCTTCCGAATGAAGACGTCCTTTAGATGTCCAGGAAACCGGCCAATGTAACCCAGAGCTTTACCGTCTTTTGTAGTTTGTGAATGGCGAAGGAACAATGATGAAAGCAAACGGAAAGTTGAAGGTGAACCGGCTGGGTGAGCTTAGCGTTTCTATAACAAGTTATGCCTGTGAGAATTGATATCTGCCATTGCCCTGATATGGTTAATGACGCTTAAGTCGATCACAGCACGCAGTCAAATTATCCAAATCATTTGAAGAATGATGGACAGTTCGGTAAGTTTGGCTTGTTTATGGTGGTTCACTGTATGATATGGAGCGAAAACAGAAGGGTGAAAGGGACAGACGAAACTCTCGTTTGTATACGGTTTTCTTACTTTTGTCCTTTCGTCCGAGTATGCAAGGTATGCGTGCACATTAAGGTCCACATATAAAAAAATAATTTCAGATCTGCTTCTTCCGTGTAGACAGAGAAGGACAGACGTAAGCGTCACTGTTAGCAGAAGCAGTAGCAGAACTTCGGCAAATAGCAGATTCACATTCTTCGGAAAATATTGAAGAAAAAAAATTAGGCCGGTCCGGCGGTTTCGGACGGGTAGCCTCTCGTATTAAGTGCTTTATTCCGATCTTCGTCATCGTGATCTTTCACCCACTACTTCCGTTTTTGCAACTGTGTGCCATCAGAATTGCGGCCGTGTCCGTGCAGTACTGGGTTTTGAATTGATCAGGAAATAGAGAGAATCTTTAAATTCTTACATTTGGTTTACCATGCCAATAAAAACCAACGATGATCAGTCAAAAGCTTTTATACAACACCTGGCTGGAACCTGCCATTCTATTAAAAAATAAGCGCTCGCGTCGCCAACAGCCACTTAGTGTAGCTGCATACGACGACTTGAACACGGCTGCACGTAAGGCAGACAAAACATCTCCGGGCTCCCTTTCGCATCAAGCAGAGTAATAGCTGTTGCCAATGTGTGCTATGATGGTGTATTATAATTCATGGTAATAATATGGATAGCGGTATCGAATAATATGCTCACAGAAAATGTGTGGGTTTGTGGAAATTCCGCAAAAATAAAATGTTATTCATTGACCTACACTATTTATAAGTCGTTCAACGCATGCTCCTCCAGCATTTTGCGAATCAGGATGGAAGCCATTGGTTGACTCAACCGTTCAGTTCCTTATTTGACTCTTGCAACACCATAATGGATTGCACAAAAAGGTTCTTCACAAAGAAAGAACGGTAGGGCGCTAAACACAATGACAAGACGCTAGTCCCATTCTTCGATTTCTCGCGTTTTTTTTTTTGCTCAATTCATTGTCATCACCAGAGCTTAAGCAATTCTATACCCCGACGATAATTTACAGTAATGTATTTAGCAACACTATCCATATCTTTTTCCAATCCAGGAGGGTCTTTCTAGCAATAAAGAAACCATAGACGAGCGTTAATAGGGTTGTGTATCTAGTCAACAATATTACTCAACTCTATTCTTTGAAAGATACCCTTGTTCCCACAATGGGACTTGAAATCTCGGCAATAAGATAGACAAACGCAGTGCAGAATTTTGAAATGATTGGCGTATTGCTCCTTAGCACGAAGAAAGAAGTGTAGCTTTAACTCGTAGGTTTCATTTTCTCGTGAATATTTCACACACTGTTCATTTGAAAGATTCTGCTTTTGAAACATGCCAGCTAACGCGTGAAGTAGCAGCTAACACACTTAGGGCAAGCACAAGTCACCACGTTAAAAAATGGAAGTTAGCAGTCTCCCTTTTTGTCGAACAAAAACAGGCTTTCTAGCTGAGTATACATCTCAAGGCTTGTTGAGATGTCTGACCTGAATATCCAAAGTACCCTCTAACATGTACTAATGTACATTCTGCTATCTACCACATGGCTTTTTGCAGAAGGCCCGCAGACGCCAAAGAGCAGCAACCACCAATCCCA
Organism: Amblyomma maculatum; assembly: GCF_055883805.1. Classification (NCBI taxonomy): domain Eukaryota; kingdom Metazoa; phylum Arthropoda; class Arachnida; order Ixodida; family Ixodidae; genus Amblyomma; species Amblyomma maculatum. Next base: position 140,252,670 of record NC_139345.1, read on the forward strand.
ACAGCAGCAACAGCAGCAGTCACACGCCCATTCCGGCTCCAAATCGAGCAGCAAGGGCGGAACCCACAGTAACGGCCTGAGCGGCGGCAAGCCGGACGACTACTGGATCAGCCGCGAGACGGCCACGTAGCGGGAGAGCCCGGAGTCACCGCCGCCGTTCGGCAGGGCCTACACTGCGGCGGCGACTCCCGAGCGGCGAGCGGCCGAGACCCTCCCGCCGTGCTGGTGGTCGGACTCGTCGGCGAGGCACGTCCCTGCAGTGTCAGGGACGCCGGGCCGACACACTCCCGAGCGGGAGGCGGTGCCACTGGCCTCCTTCTACGCGGGACCGCCTGGCGCCTCCGCGCAACAGCAGCAGCAACAGCGCAGGGTCCTCCCACCGCACCTGCACCTGGTGCCGCAACTGTCGCCACACGAGCAGGAGCTGCAGTGGCGCTTCCTGCAGCAGCGGCAACATGAGCAGCAACAACAGCAGCAGGCCACCTGCGTCATGTCGGCCAAGGTGGCCGCTGCTGTGCAAGGGGGTGACACCGGGTACGGAGTCTGAGGTACGCCACCTGTTATTTTAAGCGCATCCAAGTAGAAGAGAACGATTTCTTCAGGATCACTTCCACAGAGTGTCAACATAATTTGCGGAAGCACAGCTTGTCTACATTGGGGTTGGGCTGGCAAGTTACATAAGGTATTAATTGGTGCGAAACCAGCAGCAATATAAAGGAGGCTCCTCTTGCTTGCACAGCCGATGATTAATCAGCATCTTTGGATGATTAGAACACGTTTATTGCTTGAACCAACATTTACGTGCCAGTAAGCACTCGGGGGAAAACGTCTTCGTTGCATGTCATTGTCGACAGCACATTTCTTAGTGAGCGCTGCGAGAAATCCGTAATAGAATAACTTGGTATGCAACGCAACTGTAAGGGCACATAAGCTGAAAGCCTTCCTTATTTCACTGTGAATCTTATAGCGCTCTCGTTTTATTACTTGCATCACAGCGGCTAAAGCGCAAGTGTGAGCGAGTTGGTATGAATTCACTGCACTTATACGGCGCATCAAAAACGGGATGGACCATTTACGTTAAGAAGCACTTCACAATTGGTCCCGTTTGAACGCCTACTCAAGTTTATTGGTCGACATGTGGCACAACTGGCTCTAGTAGCATATTTAGTCGGAGCGCTAGCATGACTGCTGAAGGTTCCTTAACAATGCATCCTGTTCGAAGCAAACAACAAGAAAAATTCTTGTCTTGTTTTCCTGTAGTCGCGAGTACTCATCTCACCTCGTTACGTGTGCGCTGGGACGGATACAACGAAAAGAAAATTCGAGAGTGTAGGAAGTCGAGAGCATATTATTAGGCGACTTTGTTCTCAGAACTGATGATCTGGCTGGCGTTGATAAGCTCCTCTGGCGAGGAGTTGGTGTGATGAAGGATGTACATTTTTCGTTGATGATAACCTGTAGGGGGTCACGGAGCGTGTGCCTTCAGTGGCTGCGGTGCTCTACCTATAGCATGGCATTGCGCAATAGAGAGAAACGTTATAGAGGTTTTAATGGTGTCTTTCCAACTAATGACTTCCAGCATAGCTTCAAGAGAGATATACCTCTAGCTCCTAATCTCGGTGCACCTGTGTCACACTCTAGAGAGTGACACAATGGACAATATCTTTCATGATTAATAGAGTTTGCTGAATCAGAATTTCGGGGGCAGAAATTCAGCAAAAGGGCCTACAACGGGAAGTGTGCGAAGAATAGTAGTTTTACAATGAAACAATGTGTAATTTTCCCGTACAGCGATGCACCCAGACTTCAGTAATTACAAGTTCAATATATTCTGATATTTTATATTTAACTTTATTTTAGTGCAACAGTAGTTACCTTTCACTTCGCGTCTTAACAGTGCATAACGGTCTTAAAAGTCTGCCTTAGTTTGTTCCTTTGTGTTTGCGCTTGAATAATCCTGACATCTTATTTTGGAATATCATAATTGTGTCTTACCCTCTCCTTATTAAGCCTAGTTCACTCATAAGGCGTGGATTGTGGGTGTAAATGTTTCTTAGCACCAGCAAATAGCCAGGAACTGCTTGTGTGTCTTTATTTTATGGCCTTTAATTGGAGCTTCCATTAATTTAATAGGAGCCTCCATACCAATTTTCTAATGAATTTGCCACAAGAATTACAGCATTTGTAACTACGATTGGACGCAGTCATACCATTGACGTACAGCGTCTAACAAGGCAGCTCCCATTATAAAACATTAGAGTGCAACAAGATATTTTACAAGCGATTCATAAGTAACTGCTGCGTGTAAGAATAAAATATATTCGCATAATGTCGTTCAATACAGAGTTTAAATTTTATGTATAAATTCAGCACAGTCTGTATTCCAACATAATTCTGCTAAGCCGTGTCTTTTCACAGTCAGTAAGCCGTATTGCGACGCATGGAAAGCACTTTTTATAATGTAGATACCTAGGTCTCATCAGATGTATGTTTGAGACACCTGAAATTAAATACCTTTAACAGCTCATTTTATTTTTCAGCAGAGTAAGTGGACCGGATATTTCAGAATACTTCATTAGAGTATTTTGTTTTGCCTTCGTTGCCGCTGTCCAGCCAGCCTTAGCCACCAGTAATGACAGCTAGGAACGGACTACATTCTGTAAGCCCTGATTGCCGAAGGGATGTAGGAATGAGTATCACATGAATAAATTATAACTAAATAATAGCATGCTTACTGGACACGGGCCTGAACGAATGTCTACCTTTATGTTATTGAAAAATATTATTAAAAACGAAAAGTTGAAAGCAGCGAGCACCGGTGAGACGCCGTTAATAGCACGTGCCAGAAGGGCGAGCAACGATTTAAAACACATCAGAGAGGAACAGACGCTGTTTTACTACACCTGACGGCAGGCGTGACGATTTAGGAAGAACTTTCGATGTAGGCAGTGGCTGTATATTTCCGCACAGTATGTTTCTTGTCTCATCACTGCGCATTATTAATATACGGAGGGCTTCTTGCTAGAACACGAGAAGAAAAAGTTGTAATAACTGTCATACGGTCGTCGCAGTTCTTTACTCATAAACATGCGAAGAGCGAAATGAACTGGGAATTGTAATGAGCACACTAATACAAGCGGCGAAGCAGACGGGGCGGATGAGAGAGAGGAGGAGGAGGAGCGCGGAATGTAGCGGGGCTTCAACAGCGACGTGAATTTGTGCTCTCCGCTAATGCGGCTTTGCATGAACACGCTCCGCTCTTCATCGCAGAGTGCATAAGGGTGCCACTCAAAATGCACCCTACCGGCCGGTCTGTGTCGCTGGGTGTCCGCCGCGCCGCTCCATTTATCACGCACGAGGACTCATGTAAATGGGAACGACGCGCACCCACGCAGGCACGCACGCGCTGTCGGAGATGACGCTTATCTCCTGGGCCTGGAGCTGTTTCGGCGGCGCCCCTAACGAAGGCTGGGAGAAAGTGTTTTTCTTGCTCTGCCACCCCTTTCCCTCCGCCTCTCTCCCCCGCGGACCGTACTTATGCGTGCTGGTGCTCAAGTGGTTTTTTACTTTTCTACTCTACGTATTATTAGGATTCTACGTTGCTACTACTCTTGCTTACTATCGTGCGGGTTCATTGTAGAGCTACCGTGTGTACCTCCAGATGTTGGTGGTCCCTCGAGGCGCTGTCCGGTTAGTTCGGTCGGGTTTCTATTGCTCTTATTTGTGCGCATGTTCCTTTAATTCTGGACATTTTAAACCGCGGTAGGGAGGGAACTTATCTTTGCTGTGTGGCGAGATGTTCCCTGCCAAAACAGGAATCAAGATTACGAGCAGAGTGGTGGGAATGAATGTCAGCCTGCATGTGCGGAACTGTCAAGGAGGGGGGGGGGGGGGGGGGGGGGGGGCTTTAAGAAAATAAAGTGTCAGAAAAGAGATGACGGGAAGCATGAAAACATTAGGGCATAAAAAAAATGAGAGTACTACACCGAGACCAGGAGACTGCGCCCGTAGGAAGAGAAACTGAGACGATAAGCATTTTTTATGTACCCTTCGTTATGCATTTGAAAAGCGATTCGCATTCACCGGGCTCCTTATTACGATGTTCGTTTCAGTGAAAGAACCCAGGTGGTTGTGAGATTACAATCAAGATGGTGTCATTTGCAATACTTGCTCGGTAGGATCCGTTGATAACTGGCTCATATACAGCCACGACGCAGAAGCAATTTAAGCAACGGAATACGGCGGGAGATATTAGCCTCTCTGTCATCTGCGGCGCAAAAGACAAGCGTATTAGACATGGTGGGGTCATTGTTAACACTATTGCTCCTCTACTAATTCTTACAGTGGGGTTCTCGACAAGACCAACCCCTCGGTTGGTCGTGGTTAATCTCTCGGCGTAGCGCCTAAACGCTCATGCACTAAAACCGCTTCCAGCCCGCTCTGGTCCTTGTTCAAAAAGACGTGACACATAAGGCAGGCAGATGGCATTCCATTATGTTAAACGCTGGAAGACACGGATAGTGTAACTCATTTAGAAACTGTGCCCGTGACATTCACAGGATTAGTTGGAGCCCACACTTACCCGCCATGTAACTTAAGTCCTATGCAGGCTCAGGCGTTATTGCGAGTATATCCAAGCAAATGCAAGCAGATAGAAGCTGAATTCAGGCGTCCAAAGGACAAAAGAGCAAGTGTAGAAGCAAAGAAAGTGTAGAAAGTGGGGGTATGCTATTTGGGCCCGTTTTGCGGGGATATCATGTTACTACTGCTACTTAATTACTTTTTCAACGTCAAAAGAAGTCTGTTTCGTCCTCATCATGCAACGACTAATTAGGCACAGCAGCGGCGCTCGCATAATCTTTTTTTCACTGGCCGGTAGCCTAGATTTTACGGTAATGCTTTGTGTGCTGATTCTATTTTATGCCGCTTGTTGAATTCTTTAGCTGGCTATACACGTATGCACATCAGGTTAGGCTCAAATTTCTCCTATAGGGGAGCACCCTGGAGATTATGCTTCAATTTTGTATCAGAAATTATGAACTGCACTTTGGCGGAGTTTCCATCGAGATGTAGTAGACATTTGTTGCTTAACTGGTTCTTGCTGTGGGGAGAAACTCTAGCTGCCTTGCAACATTCGCTCTTTTTCATTTAGCAGCAGCAGCAGCAGTGATAGTTGAGGCGTTTCGAAGCGTATACGCAAAGAGAAAATAGATAGGAAAAGCAAAAACGCGCAACTACGTAACAATAAATTGGAACAAAGAAATCCGTAATAAAACAAAGCATCTCTCCCCTAGCTTTTCCGTTCTTCAACGTAATAATTTTCTTCTTCCCAAGGTTCGAACAATGTATGGAAAATACCCAGAAATGTGGCGCAACAAACACAAACACAAGCGAAGAGACTAACTTTTCCGGATGTCAATATGGAACGCTTTGCCTCTTGAAATTAATTCATGTGGTTGAACTTCATTAAAAACTACTATTAAACAACATTTTGATAAATATATTGATTCGTGCATAATGAGCTAATCAAAGCGCTTTTTTATTGACCGCGTTTGGCTATTTTGCTTGCTACTGCTGGTTTAAAAATTTTAATAATTGTGTTAATGTTGCCAATGTCTGCTGAAATTTGTATTACCTTGTATGTTCTTATTGCTGGAAGGTCCCTCTGGCAGTGTTTTCTTTGGGTTCTCTTGGTCTTACATCCATCCTGTAACAAACGTCATTGTACGCTGTATGATGGAAATCTAAAACTCGAAGCTTGAATACCACGCGGAAACAAGTGATTGTCTCGAACGAAGGCTCTCGGCTTTCTAGCTACGTATGTCTGAATTTTTATTTCGTTGGAAACACAAAGTTCTTACGCCCTGCGGTTGTTAACCTAAGATACCGGTCTAGAAAGTGGAAGTTCGCAGAACCTGTTAATAAGGGCAAGACAACTGAAATACGCCTTCAGCAAATTATAGCAAGCACTGTCCTTAATATCTGGCCACGTTCTTGATGAAATTTAACTGGCGCACATTTTCCATTCGAAACGCGATCTTGCAGAAGAGTCACATAACGACGTTAGGTCCCTTGAAATTTCTTAGATATTAGGTTATTTGGGAGCTATTTTCTTCGAGTCCTGTTTCGAGAGAACTGGTGAGTTTTGTATTACGAGCATAACTGGTGTATGCAGCAAATGGTTTACGTGATGGTGCAATTAAGTAGCCTTTGTCATACGGCGGTCTTTTCATGACTTTTCTGTAAAATTTATATACCATTTTGTTAGTTGTACATAGCGTTCTAAACATAGTGAACCAAGTGTTAAGTAAATACTTCCTATGAAAGTTTTTTGCCGACGACTGCCCTTACGGACGGAGAATGAAAATGGTCCAAAATAAATAATTATCAATATCTAATACCCACTATAGATCCTTTACATTTTTCTTTGTTGAATTTCTTTTTTATTCTAGTTAGCTGCATAAGCACGCATTAAAGTGCGTCCTATGCGCGCATGGTTAAGTATAGCTTACCAGCTCCGTAGCAATGCACCTCACTGCAAAAAAGTTCCATTTTGTGAGATAAATGAGCTGAACAACCGGTCGTGTTTCGCAGTATAATTGTTAGTTGTGCATCCGGCTGGATACGCTGTTTTCGAGCAGCGCCAGACAGCACGAAGCAAAATTGATATTTTGCTGGCTTTTGAAAACACAAAATTTGAAACACAGCTTTCTGTTGGAAAACAAGACCTTAGAAACCCACGCAAAAAAATACAGATGAAGCTTTCCGCGCTTACACTATATTCATCCGTAGGTGCTTTTAATTAAATATTGCTTAAATATTGCTAGGCGCTTCATGTTAATAACTGGTGCGCCAGAAGCGTTCGCATTACCTTCCTTCACCTTTTGAGAGCATTGTTTATATCAGTGACTAAAATACAGTGTTTTATTTTCTTAAGGATAAATTGTTTTTGCATTTCAGATTTACATATTCAGTTGAGCTACAGTCGCATAGTGCGAACGATGATTACATATGCGCGCTAGCATGTACACATAATGTCTACGACTTTGATTCTAGGAATGCGACAAAAAAGCCACAGCCATATGCACGATGATTTAAAGCATAGCTTCCATTTATTAGTCGAAATATTTCAATCAGCATGCCGCTGTGGCTCAGTCATTAGGGTAGTCGGCGGCTCAGCCTGAGCCCTCAATCGAAGTTTCAATAGCGCCGCGGGGAAGAGGGCCGGGGGTGGAGTGACATTTTCGTGGAGAATACACTGAGGCCGCTTCTTTATTCAGCGATATCAGTGCGCGTTTGAGGTGCCCAGCAGGTCGAAACTGTGCCTTCCACTGCACCGCCCTCATATCCGATGCCAGTTTGGGAGTTTAAAACCGACTGATAAAAGTAAGGCGTAACCAATTGGTTTAGTGAGTATTCAGTTCATCAACATTTTAACTTCAGTATTCGTTTCGCTAAAAGTTTTGCAATAGTCGTCTGCGATTTTTAGTTTTGAACACTGAGAAGTTTCAGAGCTTGATTTCAGCGCACTGAGCATGGCACTACACTTAAATTCATTTATGGCAGGCAAAAAATAGTCTTCACGAATAATTCATTATTAGAGATAAAACTTTTTCTTTAGTGGGAAAGCTAGACATGATTTTAGCCCGGTAATGACATTGCGCCAGTTTCTTATGCACACATCTGGACGAGTGAACGTTAGACGTGATTAATTGGCCTGCACTCCTGAAAAAGCACTCTGTTTAAAATGGCGCCGTATCATTATTTCCTGCTCATTAAACATACTCAATCAATTTTCTGATTGAAGGCAATAATTAATGCAGCTCGGCTTCAAACCTGCTCCATTCCATAGCATCCATGTCCCGCTGATGCACCCTACTAAGAAACCATGGTGGGGACTGTTTTGAGCTAGAATCTAGCTTGAATTTACGTTTTGCTTTCACCTTGTCATACATTCATGTCTAAGAGCAACATCAGGGGTGTCAGTCGATGCAAATGTCAGTTGTTCTAAAGTGAAGTGGCAAAATGACCCCAGTTTGTAAATATTGGTTAAGAAAGCGTCGTTGCTTGCTAAAGACGGAGTTATAAAGGTAAAGCTATCTATAACATTACCTGATAGCGATCTCAGCGAGCAGGCATCCTGACGTGGATGCAAGTGGACACTAGCAGGATTTGCATTGACTATGAATATGAGAAATCATAAAAGAACGCTTCAAAGAATTCATTCCCATGGGCTTCAGCCGCTACTGGAGAGCTAAGCTCTCTTCGGTTACTCCTTCCACCTCTTCTGGGCTCATGAATTTGGCTGCCTACTTCGAGAGTGCAGGTAGAGCGAGAGAGTGCCCAAAGTAGAAGATATATGTTCTAGTTTGGGTACTCTTTCGCTGTAACCGCACATGGTATACTATGATAGCGTTATTAACGAAACATAAATTTCTTATGATTTACTGCACGAGGCAGTGGGTAGCTTTGGGCATACCATGCCGGCGTTTAGCACTGTAATGCAGGCCAACCATCGCCATTCACGCCATAGTGGTTCCTCATAAGAAACGCTGAGGGAACCTTGGCGACCTAACGGGTGCAAGTACGAGCCGAACGGAGTGGCTTGCCAAAGTACAGGAGGCGCGGCGTAAATTAAAAACAATTTTATACGAGAGCGTACTGAGCTCATTGTGTCGAATAGCCGGCATCATAAGCTAGATTTGCTGGTAAAATATTGACATCCTTCCAAATGCGCCGGAAAAAAATACGCCCATCAGTTCGTGCCACAATTATGACGCAACCTTTCTTTGGGCAGCGTCCAAGGTGGTGTCATGCAACTTCGCTTCCTGTTCACCATCCATTTGCTAGTCATGTTAGATGTTATATAATTTACGATAGGGATTCGAATCGACGGCATATGTAGCTCCAATTTTATGCTGGTAATTGCAGATTTAGCTGTCCACCGAGACATCTGTGCACATCCTATCCCTAAATGGCGGATTAAAAGATTTACATGCGCCTATCGCGTCTACTCTTGCACTGCAGCTTGAGCGTCCTCCTAAATGTTGCCCGAAGCTTACGAGCTGCAGCGCAAAGGCAAGTAAAATATTTTTGCCGATTGTGTTGGCATTTACTAACTGCTGTGGCCATCGCAGATATATTTTTCGGCATGTATGGATCGCACCCTGTGTCCCTGTGGACGCAAATCCTGTGCTTGTGCGCATTTATAGTGCAGGGTAATCAGTAAAGACTTGCTGTAATGCTGCGAAACGGCGGTTTACGAAACGTTTCTTTCTTGCGAACTTACAGTGTTCATAAATAAATTTAGAAAAGAACTTTCCCTGCATTTGATGCCGCATTTTGATTCTAAACCGCTCTTGCCCTTAAGGATCAAGTATCACGGCACCCCATTTTTCACTCTTAATAGCATTCACTAACAACTCCGCAGGACTGTATGCCTATATTGCCTAGTGTTGAAAGGGCAAAATGCTATTGGTAACATCTTTCCGAGCTCCATGCATAAAAGAGAATGCTGCAGAAAGACTAGACGTTGTTTATTGTGATGTGAACATGCGAGTCTTAACTGGTGTCGACGCTCTCCAGTGGACTGAACCGCCACCTGCTGTTGTTGGAGCTTAACGACTAACCTTGATAAAAATACGAGGGACGCTTAAGCTCGGCTTTTGGTCCTGACAGTGCTGAAGGCTCCCGTTTGCGACCGCCTTTGCTAATCCTCCTTTCCGTGCATTCACTTATGAACTCGCTTACTAAATATCTAATTTGTGCCCCTATTATATCACACCCACTCATAAGAGTAGAGTTATGATCTACCATATAACATCGACGTAAAGAAAGCCCCGTTTTAACCAATCCATGCGAAAACGAGTGTGTTTGCGGCAAATAATTAATCAAGCAGTCCACCACAATTGGGCCAACGACGGTCCAATGTTGCAAAACAGTGGCATTAATATCAGACGAACATTGATTTTCGGGGACTTTACTACATTGTCTATTGCTGGCCCACGGCAGATGTCACGGACAATTGAACCAGCGCCCTCCTCGGCTACCGTGATTGTGGTGAGGCCAGATGCCAGCACAGATGCCAGCAGCAAAAGTGCATGATGGGGTTGTCAACAAACGTGTTTCAATCAATCGTTCATGCCAAAATTGGTCCATCGTACAGCCAGTCTGGTACTACCAACAGGGCGTATTGTTGGCGTTTCCATTCATAGTCCATGTAGGACACCCTCGAAAATCCATTTACATATCGATGGTTTGCAAAGTTGTGGCTTTTCGTACCTGCTTATTACTGACTTTACATCCATATGTCTTTATAAACCTGCGCATTCGATGGGTATTATCGATCTTTGCAGTAACCTACCCTGCGTGATTATATGTGCCTTGATTTCCCCCTTTCTGACTGCAAAGAGCGACGCACAATTCAATTCTAAGACAAGCTATAGCTCATCTTAATTGGGACCCAAGTGCCTTCTGAGGGATATATTATCGTCTCACGAAAGTAGTCCGAGTTGGTTCTGTAGTCTCATGAAATCACATAACCTTCCTAGCAGTCAGTACCCGGCCATATCTACTGCCAACTAGGCTCATGATTTTTTGCTCACAAGGCTGGCACTAGACGTTGTGGGGAACGGGGTCTTTGAAACAATCTCGTTAAAATATGGATGTTGCATTTAGAACCGTTATGTTGGGAGGCAGCCTGTCTAGCCTGTGATGGTAGGGAAGAATTTCTTTCAAAGCAAGGGGCCTAATATGCCTGATTTGGAGCGGTTAGCATAACTCCTGTTTTATCAATAATGAACGCGGGAAGGACGCAACAGGCACAAATAAGTTTCGACAATGACTGGCACAGATTATGGTTTTTGTCCGAGCCCTTTATTGTTGATGTCTCGTAATGGGAGTTGAGCACCAGTTGATGTTGATAAATCCCCGTTGATACTATGCATCTGCCGCTCAGAATGGGATGGCGTATATGCTTTTCTTTATGTACATATACAACCATGTGTTACCAGACCTCTTATACAAAATGTGAAGCCGTCAAAAATGCAGGGCATAGTTTGGCCCAAAGGGTTAGATTAGGTTTTTGACACGTTGTGCCCTTACTAGACGTATTGTTTACGCAGCCACTATGCGAAAGTAAAATTGTTTTCCAACTGGGTGAATCATTACTAAGATAAGAATCGCCTTAGAAGCCGTATTCGCTTGCAGCTGATAAGTACCCCGTAAAAACATCTGCGACGTATCTCAAGTTTTACTGATGCGTAGCGTGAATATTTTCCGCTTTTGCGGAGAAATAAGTGCACCACAGCGCATTTATGAAGCATGGCGCAAAAATAAACCTAAGTTTGGAAATCACCAATATATTTGTATTATTCCCATTCGTTAAATAAGTGTCGCCGAATTCTATCGACTTCTATTGCATCGCTCTTGTCAAACCTGAAAGGGGCAAAGGAAGAGAAAACTAAAAATTCTATTGAAGTTAAAAATCTTAAACTGTCTCATTTTACTTCAATCGGATGGAAAACTGAAAAATGTTTCCAAACTGAAGATATTTATCTGTGCAACGATTGCGTATGAACTGCCTTCATGAACATATAGACAATATTTGAGACCTAATCAAAGGACAGTGGACTCAGACTAAACCCAGAATTTCAACTGGGATAGCTGCTAACCACCCGTTCCTACTTTTCACTGGCTATAGTATCAGCACTTGTATCAGTACTAGGTGGTAAGCAAGTAGTAGTCGGCGTGAACCGAAGGAGGTTTAACTGAAGGAGCAGAAGGGGGGCGAAAGTTGAGTGTGATGAGGAATGACAACGGATGAACGCGAACTCGTAGAGCAGTAGTAAAGTCTCTATAATTGAAGAACATCACGTTAAGCTCTAGCTGTTGAGAGTCGCGTTATTGCAGGAGTGGTAGCGTTAGTTTCAGTACTGAAAAACTAAAGCGAGCGCCTATAATAACTATACATATAGCTTATGAAAGAAGCGCACTACCACTGGCGAAAAATAAATCATGAGGCGCTTTTGTTTTCGTGTTGATGAATTCAAAGTTATGTTATTTGTGCAGGTAACTCGCTAGAAGGTCATGGATTCAGATCGCGCAAGTCACATATGATTGTTTTTATTTATACTTTATAAACCTCTTTTACTTTATAATCAATACGTCATATTCATCAACAAAAAAAAAACATCCTCCACGCTTCCATTGTGTTTGTTGCTGATCTACATACCTATGACACTTTAAAAGTGTTTATTTTAGAATATCTTGAAATCGTGCGCCCAGGAGCTTTCTTGCGTTTCTCGTGGAATGAAAAGTGAAGCCGAACCAAGCCTGGATAATCGAAGCCCTATAAACTCGCGGTCGGAAGCCCAGTGGTAGAAAGGATAAAGTGAACGGTAGGCGGGGACGCATCCACGAGGAGATTACGCCGAAAGCCACAAAGCTCACTTGGGAACGTTATCGATGACGTAATACTGACAGGTTTGCGACTAACGAATTAGCGGTAATGCGCGTCACGCGATGCGTGCAATCGACCCGGAAGAGGCTGCGAACGCCACCTACTGCGCGGGCTACCCAGCCGCCGGAACGTGGTTCTAGGGGGTCTGACTCTGCCAGCTTCTGTTGAATGAAAGTAATCACAAACTAAAAAAGACCACCATGAGTTGCCTTCATTTCCGCGCTCACGTCTCTTTTATGCAAAGTATAAGAAATAAACAGAAAAGGAGACCGCAGCGGACGGAGTATAAAAAATAAGCAGAGCGCCCTCCATGAAACAGATGGGGAAGCACCGTGGTGTAACGAACCTCGTGTCGTGCCCATTTCGGAGAATGGAAAGAGGAAAGCAGGGAAGTAGCGGGAAACACGGGGCTCTGCGGGTGCCGAGGGAAAGGCAGAAGAGGGGAAGCAAAGGGGATGGCGAAATTGCGTTCACAGCGGGGCATTAATAGACGCTAACGCATTAGCATCTGCTTGCGGTGAGCGCTGAGCCCGTGCAGGAGCCCACTGCTGTAAGAGCCCGCTCGAAGCCCTGCTGGCTTCGCGAAGGCTGCTCTATTTGCATGACTATTTGTGCGTGGACGCATCCGAGGACAGATTCTTGTTAGCCGCTTCATCGGACGCGTGTCAAATCGCCGCATTCACCGTGTTTTCTTTGTCTTTGGTTGTGGTGGTGCGTAGGATGTGGATTACTCATAGTTATTTCCTTTGGGCATTGAAGATATATGCCGATGTATTATCTTTCGACTAAAAATGACGGGCATGTACGCTTGAGTAAGATTTTTGGGAACAAGGTTCCTCGTCTGCATGCTTTTATAATGTCGTGCGCTCTGTACGAAAAAGCGCAAATTTTGCAGCGCCGCTGCACATGGCGTGCGGCGTCTTCAATGCCAGCCGAGGTGAATACAAAGAGAGTCCCTAAAAAATGAGTACATTCTCAAACGCGAAAATTTGATTTGCTTTGCTTTTCGCTTTTTGCAACGTGAATGCTTTTTTGTTATTAAGAATAGCTAATTGAGTATAAACTGTTCTAAAATTTGCCTAATTTGTGTTGCTGAAAAAAATATGCCTTCTAAAGCGAAGCTCTACTAAGCTCAGTTTAAACCCTCAACGCTAAGTGAAACCGAACACGCTATTACTGCAATTATCAGGAACAGCGGAAAAGAAAACATGGTCTTTTAGTTTATTTACTTCTATGGCTGGCATAACAAAGTAAGCTTGAGAAATAATTAACTGCCATGAAATGACCTGACCAGAGCTGATGCTGATAGTGAGATGCTAATAGATTACCTTTCATCGTTTTCCTTCATTCTAAAACTGACCCCTCAAAATAAATCGTTAGCAAGAACAGAGGAAACGAGCAATAGTCATTACCCAGGCATGTCAAGTTGTCCTGATTTATTATAGAGTTGCTGCAATAGAATGCTTTTGTAGCTATTTTATTCCACCCGTATCACCCGCACCAACAAATAAATGATGATCTCATATAATGAAGGATCATTTATTCTTGAATACATCAGGCAGAAGGGCATGAAAAAAGACTGTTATTTGAATATATATATCCCACTCTTACGTCAATACTGCTTCTCACTGTCTGCGTTGGACCCAGGGAAAACGCTCATTTTTTCTTTTTCTTATTCATTCACAAGACATCGCCAGACCGTAAAGGAGGCTTGTGTTCATCAGTGTAGGACACTGTGTTCGTTATCAACTTGACAGACTTCCTGATTCATAATTTTTAACTTTTAGGGTGAAAGCTACAGCCCAATTCACACCGCGTGATGCATATGATTCGTCGCAAATTGAATAAGATAGAATACAAATTTCTGCCAGTACCAAAACAAAGAAAGAAGGCCAGATTTCTAGAAGTTTCTATTGAGGAATCATTTTATTGCTTAAATTTATGGAAAAGAAAGTTTAATTGCAACATACTTACTATTTCTGATAATGAGGATAGCCTAACATTACATCTTAAGATAAACTATGTGCATCTCTTTCAGGACATTGGGCTTGCTTCCTCTCAACCAGTGCGACTTTATTTATTAGCAACATTCGTACTGTTATGATGTTTTCTGTGTTGCTCTTGTTTGTTACAGAAACAAGGTGCCTTACGCAACGACTGTAAAATTACTGCTCAACAAGCTCCTCTTCAATGTGCCCCATCCCTCGCCATAGCAATCTCTTTGTGACTTCAACCACAAAAAGTCGGCTTTGAAAAATTCAGGGTAAGCGAAAACTTAAAAGAACTTTTTTTCTTTTCGCATTGGAGTTTTCATAACAGGCCCGAATATCACTCTAGCAGAACATTTTTCAGTCATTTTTATGCTCCAGCAGGCCCCGATGGGTTTGAGTAAGTCGACTGTGAAAGAAAAAATAAGCATCACACTACGGCATGCCACTGCGACAGCGTGTGCGGTAAATTTTTCTCGAAAAAGCTGAAATCAAAACTGTAATCCTAAATTATGCTTAAACGATGAATGCAACGTAATTAAGTTGGCAACAGGTAGAGTGAGAAGGAATGTAAAAAAGATAAACAGGAAAGCATTTCCTTTCACACTGAGATAAAAAACAAATTTTGCACGAATTGCTCAGTCAGATGCCCTTGTTTCTTGCAGATGAATATCCTGGTACTGTGCGTCTACAGAACACAAGGAAAAACTACAGCCCTGTTTGGTCACTGCAACAACAAAGAATGACACCTCTAAGTGTTGCCTTGTGCGTCGATGGGGCAGGATGTGACATTTGTGAAACTGTGACTTTTGAAAATGAACTCTATCATGAAGTGAGCTTGAAGAAAATCACAGAAGAGGAAAAAAAGGACCGTGAGAAACAACGGGAAAAGACATAATATCGTGCTGTAATTAACCAATTTCTTTTCTTCCTTCACATACGCAGTAGCATGTACTTCAACACGTAGCTAGCATCAGTTCTGGTATAAAGATGACATTTATTTCTTGAGTGTTTCCAACTCTTCATAGATGGCCTGCATGTTGTCATCACGTTCGTTGGGGCAATATTTTCCACGCCGCTCATCTCCTAGCTAGACAGTGTAGTATCTTTCATCGTGACGGCCAGATATTTTGTGCGCGTATAAAATGAAGCATTTACAACATCGAGATCCAATGGCACATTTAGTCATTCATAATTTAAAGTATGCGCTCAAACTTTTTGAGGACAGATGAT
Organism: Amblyomma maculatum; assembly: GCF_055883805.1. NCBI lineage: Eukaryota > Metazoa > Arthropoda > Arachnida > Ixodida > Ixodidae > Amblyomma > Amblyomma maculatum. The sequence goes on from NC_139345.1 coordinate 140,268,351, forward strand.
GCTTTATGCATTATAATTTGGGTACATTCCAGTTTTAGGTTCTTCACGTTTACGTCTGGCTGAGTACCACTGATGTATATTATTTGTACATAAATGTATATTAATAACACAATAGGTAGAGAGGGTTATTGTGGAATAAAAAATGTGTTTCCTCTAAGTATTATGACATTTTTGTTAATAAATCACGGTGCAAAACCGATTCTCTACAGGGACTCGAAACGGCAGCATGAGGTTTTTTTCTCTTCGTCTTGGCTGTAGCAACGATAAAGCAAGGACAACAGAGGCTGGAATATATGCGTAGCTGCGTATAGAACACAATGGCGAGTATAATCTTGGAGACTCACTGTTAGACGAAGGCGCACTGAGTATCTAAAAACTTTTCACCAGGAATGAGTACCGATTTCTTGACGACTATTTAATCCAGGCTTTCATATAATGTAGCAGCTTACTCCTGAAGGGGTCCAAAATTTTTTGAAGCTCCAGTTTCACTAGCGCTTCGATCACACGGTAGATACAAGCATTTTGACACTACAGAACAAATAGGTTACTTCTTAGGGCGCTGAAGCCAATTATTCCGCTCCCATTGTTCCCAAGCAAGTCGATTCTGAAGATCATTGCTCTCAGAAACGGGAGCACAGTTATAATTACTTCTTCACATTGAAGCAAGGAAGAGTCAGTAGCTCAGGCTAGTTTCAAAATCACATTCAAATTATCCTTAAACGATTTATTGAGGGAAAAAGAACCACAGCCACCCTTGATACCGGCAAGTTTCAAGCCGAAATCTTTCCATGGATATGCTGACACTCGCTTCCTTTTGCTGGATGTGTCCGCCGGGATTTTCCACCAGATAAAATCATAAAAAAAGGCCTGCCTCTATTGGAAATTCAACCTTTATCCCTTCGATCCCTAGCTGAACTCATTGACTATACATATGCCGCGTCAGGCATTTTTTTTTTCTCTTTATTGGGTCGGAAAACGTCCCAGGAGGAGAAACTGAAACATTCCCATACCACGAATCACTAGGCTGCATATCCCGAGCCCACGAAAAATCCAGTAATTTCCTTCCATAACAATTGTAAAAATCGAGAAATGTACACACATGCATCAAGGTGCAGTAGGAAACTAGGCGGCTCTTCTTGGGCAGCATACACTCCCCGCACTAAAGCGCTCTGCTCTCGAAACAAAGACTGCGCTGATTGTGGTGGCTCAGCCTGATGGTCCATCATTCGAATTTTCCATAATCTAAATAGCCCCATCAGCATAACAGCATAAGCAGATCATAAGGCACATCACAGTTCTTTCGAAGGGCAAGAAACGAATACTATATGGCGTGATTTCGATGTCCTTCTTTAGCGTCCGCTGAAATATGTCCCAGAAAAAAGCATCACGGCACCGACTAAAGCGGTGGTCAAGGCTCTCTGGCCTGTTACACAAGCGGCAATTGATCGACTATGGTACAAAATTTTGCTTGTCGGGAAGCAATTCCTTAACAGGGAGCGTTCATTTGTGCTGTTTAAAAAAGAACGTTTTTGCAGCAGACTGAATGTACATGCGCTTAACACGCATTAAAAAGCTAGTGTCAAGAAACTGCTGAAAATGGTGCTGATACAAAGGCATGGGAAACAGAGACTCAGAAAAAAAATCTTGGTCATTGGCCTTCTTGTCTGGCTACGCAGGTAATTTAAAGAAAAGCGCTCAGTGAGGAAATTGAAGATGTCCCTAACCTTTTTAGGCAATCCTTATATATTCGACCTCTACGTAAATGGACCTCACGCCTTAGCAGACGCAGTCTTCGTATGCCTCCGCTTTCCAAACGTATGCATACAGAGTATCATACAGAGCGCAGAGCCGACTGAGCCCGCCAAATTTAGAAACGTTTTGCCGGTCGCCCCGACGTTACATAAACATATGCCCCCCACCACCCTCTTCGCCCCATTACGGTTACGGTTGCGTTGGCACCGCACCGAAACTAGCACAATGCCTGCAGCGTCCTCAACACCGCAACTGTTACCACCGCGGAAGAGATTGCCATCGTTTTAGCTCTGACCGACCCCTTCACAAAGGTAGTCGTTAGCGATTCTCAACAAGCAATTAGTAACTTTGATGAAAAGGGTGTATATCTCGACAGATACGCACTATCCTCCAATCTCTCCCCTTACCGTCTACACATCGTCTTCTCATATAGGCCCGGCCCATGAGGCGCTCAGCGGGAACGCACAGGCGCATGCTCTTAGCCCGAGAACTTAACTAAGGGCAGAGCGCCCTTCTCTGCCTTCCGCTTCCTCTGACACTCCCCAAGACACTCATTCACGCTTTGATACGTACACAGACATCCCCCAACATTGTTGGCTCGAACTGTGTCTATACCCTCTAGCACACCGGGAACTATCCCCGCGCGAGGCCGTCCATTGGCACAAAATACAAACAGGAACACTCCCAAACCCATGACTATATAGTAAACCTTTCCCAAATCTTATTGCGCCATGCAAACACTGCTCACAGCTGGCCCCATTCATTCACATGATTTGGACATGTACACAACACGGCGCACACAATTCAGCTCCAGTGGATACGTGGGAGTCCCTCCTACTTCTTCTTCGATCACCCTCGTGTCTACGCCATGCTACCACGAAAGTGCATATTAAGGCTAAAACCTTTAATGGCTCATACGCACGGCGTCTTCTCCCACCATAGCTGTCAATCTAATTTATCAACCGACAGGCACATCGTAATTCCCCTTGTGTACTGTGAGGAAGATAGCTAAAAATGAAAAACAACTTTTGTCTCCACCGGGATTCGAATCTCCATTCCTTGGATCCCGAGTCGAGTGCTTTAATCAACTGCGCCACGCGCGAGATTTTTTTTCTTCAGCATGGTAGTTATTACATGCTTTGAAATTCAGCGTAAGAGCTCTATATACATTATCTTCAGAGTAGTCAGCCTGTAGGTGAAAAGTGCAATTGAAACATTCGACACCAACACCACACAACTAGAATACGACTTAGCACAACTTCACTAAAACGGTGGCAAGGAAATCGAACACACCAACAATGGCAGCAAGTCCGGTTGATAGTCACTACCTTCGTAAGTGTTTCCAAGCTGGTGAATCATCTAGCCGAAATGGTAGCGGGGGAGACTAGAGGCTCAGCATTTCGATCCAACATACGCGTTTTCCACAGGCTGGCCATCCAAGGACAAAAATCAATTCAAAGGGTTCATAGTCATGTTCGGTGGTTATCAAGTAACGTACACTGTGGGAATTCAAAATAGTCTTTTTTCAAAGTTCTTTGCAGAAGGTCCCAAAATAATATCGCATCTTTGCAGGGAATAAAACAATGTTCGATGGTTTCAGGTGTATCACGTAACCGAGAATTAACAGATGAAGCGAAAATATTTTTTTTCTGAAGCCACACTTTAACAGGCCAAACCTCGGCATGAAGTTTAAAAAAAAACGTTTTAGTAGAAGGCGAGATTGGCATTTTGTGCACCCTTTTTAACACATCATGCCCCATACAATTAGAATAGAGTGAACAATATAAGGGAGGCGGGAACAGCATAGATATCCATTCTTGGTATAAATTTTTTCGTGAAACAGAGAACAAGTACTCATAAGAGAAGCGAACTGCTTAAAACGCACTGAATAGTAAACCTCTTTCATAAAACCAAACAATAAGGGCCGATCGGTAAAATTGGAAGAGACCACTAAGTTTGGAAGAAGATTCACAAGGTTAGTTTGCCGGGATGCTCTGGTAATTGGATGGGAGCTGTTACGGAAAAAGAAGAAACGAGCAACTGTCTAACATAGAGATGTGTCAAACCTAGTCCGCCAGCAGAAACAGGCCTGAATAAGTTATCGCGCTGCATAGGCTCAATACTGGACAACCATATGAACGTCGCAAACGTTTCGTTAAAACTGTGGATGTAATGCCTCGCGCAATGGAGTACCTGTAAAACATAATAAATTTTGTAGCCAGAAACATGTTACATGCCTGTGCTCGGCGAAAAATTGATAGGCGGTGCGGAACAAATGTCTGAGCATAGCTTTTGAGTGCCGTGACCCGCTCTTTCCAGTAACGCCCCCTAAACTTGAATGCATGAAGGGGAACTCAAAGGTATTTAGGGGGAACACGAAACCATTCAATTCCAGCATAATGAGTCGGCATTGCTCTCCATGAACCGAATCACAGACCCGAACTTTTAGACTTATTCATTTGAGCGCCAGATACAATGCCAAACTGCTCAATGGTGGTTATAATTTTGGCAATGCTGGGTTTGTCTGTGCAGAAAAACGCCAAATCGTCGGCGTACGCAAGCACTTTGACTTCATTACTGAAGGCAGCAAAACCGCGGATACTGTGGTTTTGCAGTACACTCAAACAAAGTGACTCTAGGTAGAGGGCAAATAGCAGCGGTGACATAGGACAGCCTTGCTTCACGGATGATGGAATTAGCACAGGCTCTGAGAGGTGACCATTAACATCAAACGAGTGGAACAGTTGTCGTAACAAAGCTGCACCCCTTTCAGTACAGTTGATCGAACATTTGCACGATCGAGAAGAGAAAATAGAAACAAATATCGGACACGATAAAATATCTTCGCAAGGTCGATATGGAAAAGAGCAAGCTGCTCATAAGAGCCAGAGCAAGATTCGCGAATTGTACGTGCAATATTTATGTGACTTTGTACGAAGCGTCCCCTCAAGCCACACGTCTGATGAGGGCCAATGAGAACCGTCATGACATACTGGAAACAATTGGATAGTACTTTTGGAAAAATTTTGTAGTCCACATTTGCCAACGTGATTGGCCTGTAGACATCCACTGAGAGAAATTTTCTTTATCCGTATTCTTTGGAATTAAGACTGTGATTCCTAGTAAAGGACTGAGGAAGGACTCCTACATAAAAACTTGAAGCGACAATCTGCAGCAAGACAGGGCTCAGAAAAGGTTTAAAAGCTTTGTAAAACTCGCATGATATGCCCTTAGGACCAGGTGTTTTAGAGAGGGATAATTGGTCAGTTGCGTGTTCTATTTCTTCCAACGTGAAAGGACCATTGATAAGAGCACAGTCATCATCTTATAAAGGCGTTATAAGAGCTTTGAAGGCAGCTAGTAGATCCGAATCAGAAGTAGCATAAGCGTCACTGAAGAGTGTCATGTAATAGCTCACAAACACAGAGATCATGTCACACGTTTTCGTTACTAGGGTGCCATTGGACATCATTTCCGATATAAATTTGACAGCAGCATAACAGTGCTCATCTAATGGACCTTGTCGCGCAGGGGTTTCAGAGTGCAAAGCACGATTTGTACGAGATCAAAATCGGGCACCCCTGTATCTTTCAGCGTCCTGTTTTTGTAGGTCGCATTTAACCTTAGCAATTTCATCTAAATTTACTCCAGGTGCCTCAAATTCTAATTCATAGAGGTTATGCAAACTGTTATGCAATGTCCTCTCTTGAACGTTTCTGCAAATGACCTAAAAGACCCAATTTCAATATATATCGCTCGCACCTCCTGTTTAAACAGCTCCCATGCAGCAAATATTTGCATGGCACCTGTCAAACACACTTGTAGCTGGGAGTGTATCCTAAAGGCAAACTCCTGATCATTTACAAGTGAAGAATTTAGCTTCCAAAGCTCCCATTGCGGCCTAAATTTTGAACAGCAGGTTCTCCCGAGCCGAGCAACCACCATACAATGATCTGAAAAGGAAACCGGTACAGTTTCACACAACAATCACGGGAAATCAGCGAGGAAGAAACATAAATTCGGTCTAGGTGCGCGTGGAACCTCCCCTAGATATGCGTGAAAAGTGTAGTTGCATAACATGAAGCCCCTGTATCAATGAGTCCTGAGTCATCTATAACACGCGAGAATTAACACTTCACCCCTTCTGTCTGTGTACACTAGGCCCAGCACGATCATTCAGGTAACATACACAATTAAAGTCTCCCATTAGCACAACATTCTTATCACAGTCTAGGAGGTTGGCCATGGCTTCAAACATATCAACACACTCAGCTGCACTATTGAACTCATAAATATAGATAAGTCTCCATAGCTTCCTGTAGAGCAAAAGATCACAGCTTATTAGCCCGCCCTTCAGAGTCAGTATAGTAAGATAACGCAGAATAAGGGAGAGCCTTTCGCAGAAACAAGAAGCAACCCGCCAAAAAACCAATAGCATGCGTCACAATGACATTCTAATCAGACAAAAAGGGTCCTAGTGCCCTCTCTGTATCCTGCTCACTCTCAGTCGTCGTTTCCTGGACGGCGACAAAATCAAGCCGCCTGCAGCTGAAAAGTCGATGAAGTTGCACCTGCTTCTGATGAGAACTAAGGACTCTGACATTCAGCTTTGCAAACACTAGCTCCTCAGGGGTCGCCATGGTGACTACACAAGTGCTAACTAGGCTTGCATTTGTCTCTCCGGAGACGGCGACGTCGCCTCCGGACCTCCACCACGACTGCGGGAACGCCAACGTTGGCACTTCTCCTTGTGTTTCGACGTGCGCCGGTGGCGGCGATGCTGCACGTTTACCAGATCACCATCTTCACTCGAGTCAGATGCGCATTGTGCCCGGCGTTTATGAAGATGCTCTTCAACAGGAGGGACGGCCTCAGTTGCAAGGAGAGTGCCCTGGCCTGCAAGCGCTTCCTTGGCATTGACCTCAGTGGCCGGAGTAACCAGGGCGGCATCTTTGGCAGGATTAGAACAGGTGACAGGCTCCCTACATGTGCCGGATTCGGCGTCTCATATCGAAGAAGCGTCTCACATTCCTCAGAGTCACCTTGAGGAACAACCGTTGTATTAGCTGTGGAAGCCGTGACCACAGTAGCGGCTGGAAGGACGCCAGCCGCGTCAAGCACTTCTGTGGCGTCCATAATATGCTCTTGTAGAGTGTCGTCCGGTGGCCGCACACTATGCAGCAGCTTGTCCTCATAGGTAATGACGCACTCTTCTGTGGTGTAACCGAAGCGTCGGCAGTCGTCACAACGCGACGTCCGGCAGTGCCTACGAATGTGGCAAACACGTTTGCATCGGAGGCATAGCGGTGGCCTGCCTGGAAATAAAACAAGGCTATGTTAACCACAAATAATCAGTACATGTGGGACGTCGCCAACGCCGACTCCTTCAGCGAGAAACACAACATCCCGTTCAGCGTTCTGAAATCTTCCATTTCAGCCACTTTCCAGTTTTCCATCCAAATCGAACAACCTTCCTGTAGGCATGTAGTGAATCACGTATAAAGGCGTCTTCCAAGCGTTCGGGAAGCCACAGAGGCTTCAATTTCACCACTTTTGGTTCTGGGTGCACGAAGATACAACGGCGGTACTTAACAACGAGATAACTGCAAGCCACTAATTTCTCTTTCGATTGTGCCGATTTGCAGGTGACCATCCATATATGGAACATTTGATATTGGCCAATTTAACTAATTTCATTGAGGTCCACAACATTCCGAAGGGAGTGTCTGAAGTCTTGTGCCCTGTACGAGCGTCCGGCAAGGTCCGCATGCAAGAAAACGGAGTCAGCGACCAGCTTACCAGTTTGGAGACGGGGCAAAACAATCCGGTATATATTACTGCTGGCATTACCTGAGTAGTAATTCGGCCAGAGGCCGATTGAAGCCTCTGAGTGGAGAACATCGAGAAACGCAACTGCTTGGAACAGCGTCTTCGTCTTTCTCCGTGATCGCGAAACGCGCCTCATAATTCACCTTGTCTTCTTTGAGGATGATAGTAGCGATGACAATGAAGCTGCAATTAGTGATAATAACAATGGTTATAATAGCAGTGATAATAATGGTGCATTTAGTTGATAATGATAATGAGAGCAAACGCGATGCACTGTGCGCACCAGCAACGCTTTGACTTTCGCATTTCTGCAGTGTTGATTGCACTGTGCTCTTAGAATGCTTCCACAAATAACTGTACCCAGAAAAAAATAACATTTTATTTCACTTTTAGCCCCCGCGTTCCGTCTACTAATAAGTCGGTGTGGCCTACCGGCGCCTCCCACGGTGATGGAGTGTATACGTCTGCAAAGGCCTCGGAGCTGTGTTGATTCCGGTTCCCATGTCATGATCTACTTTCCTTGCATCATGTTCTCTAGTCGAAATAGCATTCGTATTTTTGCTCCTTTGAAAATTTCTCGAATGGGTGGTATGCTGACCAGTTTAAGCAGCTCTGCCCTGTGTAGCTTTTTGATGTCTTTCAGGGCGAGCTCAGAGAACGTTAACGCTGCGAGCTGGCTTCTACTTCGAACTAAGCCTTTAAAACAGAAATACGTTTCACATAATCGTGCCCTACTAATCAACTCCGGTCTTAAATAACATCTATACAGGTGTCTTAAAACGGCTATGAAAATGGGTGCCTTCCGAACATCTACATTAGGCAATTAACAAGGAACAGCAAGAGTTGAAGTTTGTTTTGCCACATACTAATAATTATAATGACAGAGCACGCTTTACAGGGGAAGCGCTACTCGCCAGATTATTACGTTTTAAACAACCTGGATCTATAATTAGCTGGCTATACAAATGAGAACGGAACGGAATAACAGCAATATTAGTGACACATGCGTTACATGCGTTAGCCTTTACATATAGCTCAAATTAAAATTTTGATAAAAACGACAGCAACAGTGTTAATGCTGCGAGGTGGCTTCTGCTTCGAAATAAGCCTTTAAAACAAAACAAAATTCACTTTTGTGCCCGACTACGCAATTCCTGTCTTAAATAAGATCTATACAGCTGTCTTAAAACGGCTAAGTAAATAACACTCGGGCATTGGGTGCCTTCCGAACATCGACATTAGGCAATTAACAATGAACAGCGTAAGTCTAAGTTTGTTTTGCCACATACTCACATTTATAATGACAGAGCACGCTTTACAGGGGAAGCAATACTCTCCAGATTAATAAATTTGAAATCAATGCAGATCTTTAAATAGCTGGCTATAGAAATGAGGACGGAAGGGAATAACAGCATTATTACTGACGCATGCGTCAACATGAGTGGCTCGTCGAGGGTGTTTTGCAATCCAAAAGCCATGACTTTTTCTGTGGACGTCTTGCGCGGAAGTCGGTGCGCTGTCTTGTACGAATTGTGTAGCAGGGCATCCGCTTGTTCTATTTCGCTCTAGTTGAAGCAGTGGAAGGGTAGGCTGTACATAATTCGGCTCAATACCAGGTTTCTGACTAGGTTTAGTGTGCCCCGTACAGAATTTTGCCGACAGCGAGTGTTTAGCACGATTTCTGCCAGGCTCCCCTCCTACTTGCTTGAAATCCGGCGAATAATGTGCAGCTCTCACAAGACCGCCGAACACAGTATATCTACACTGACGCTTCAATTACAAATGAAAGGGTGAGTGTGGCATGCGTTTGTGTGCTAGCGCACCAATACAACCGATCACCCACATGCCACCTACCCCGAGAAACAATTTTTGCATACCGAGTTGCTTACCAAATGGGGAGCTATACAAACCATTACGGCAGCTGCAAACAAAAATTTATTGATATAGAATTTTAACCGTTCCATACACAGCGATTGCAGAGCTGACGGCACCAACTACAGAAGATGCAGTGGCCAACAGCATCACAAAGAGGCTGAAGCAAACGCGGGAAGTTGAAAAAGAAATTAAAATTATATGGAAAACGAGAGATACCGGCAACCACGGTCGAAACGAAGCCGAGCGCGCAGCCCGCGCGAAAGCGAGTGAGTTTGCTGACAGGTAGAACTCCCCACACCGCAACTCATGCTTAACTCGATAGACTCGAACGCCTACAAATAATGCTCACTAAAGGCTCCCTAGGCTGAGAGATGATACACAAGTACGCAAAAAAAAAAAACACGATAGCAGGCTTAGGTTATATGAAGAAAAACCAATGCCGGTGTTTGACAACACGAAAGGGCTCACTAGACCACAAGAGATATTTCTCAACAAAGTAATAACAAATTCAAAATAGACACCACGCATACTTCCCCAGTGGTTTCTCGCCAGGCACGAAACACTCAAATAGAACATATGCACCCACTGTCAGGGACATTGTACAGCAGGCCTAAAACATCTTATATGGTAATGCGCATTTTTTTCACGAGAAAGAAACAAAATTACGCATACTTTAAACGAACACAATCTCACCATAGCACATCAGATACTGTAAACACCGTAATACAATATGCCATTGTTACCTATGGCAGTGAGAGCGGCCTGTTAGAGTAGTGTGAAAGAGGCCAACTTAAAGCGCGCAGATCGGCAGTGCGCCAAGCATCGAGAATCTACAACGTAACCTGGCCAGTCCCTCGCCGTGGGTATGTGCCATTTCGTCTGTGGTCATAATCATCAACAGCTTATAGAGCTGTGAAGAAGCGCGAAGCTACACTCCTAAACCTCCTTACTTTCTAATTACTCAAAAAGCGGCATAGAGCCATCTCTTCAATCAAATAAAGGCTTTATTATTTCATTTTTTTTCACTTCTGTAGGGGTTTGACTCGATCGGCACAAAAACATTGAGATTGCTCACTAGCTGTTGCTCCCCAGGTGACTACGGCGGGCAACTATTTTGTTGTTAGTTGAGGCCTCCATTTAAGGCGCACATTTTCTTGAAGAAAAAGCTCTATTTTGTGTTCACGCTTAAATAATCCTTTACATTGATAAACGCATAGCAAAAATAGATGTTTTTACAAACACTAGTTTAGCAATTTATAAGAAGTTTTCGAACTCTTGGCCTTGCATTGCTAAGGCAAATCTTATTAGCATTGGTTTCGAAAGTCTATACTGTTTCTTGCACATTTCAAGTAAAAATACCTCTTGTATGCCACGTACAGTACAAATAGTTGATGAAACCACATATATGAGAATATGTATTAGATAAAGGTGTAATTAAGCTTCTCATTACAGTTATGCTTACAAATTAAACTAGTACATTTACTTTTGGTTATGCATTTATTATGCATTTACCAACTCCAAAACTCAGTGCCTGCTGCTCTTTGGTTACAGCTTTCCGCTGCTGATCATGAGCACGCTGTTACGGTCCGGGTCAAGGGAGTCGCATTTCAGTGCAGTCAACGCGCTATGATCCCGTGCGACGTGCTTGACATGTGGAGAAAATTCTCCGAGCCCTTCTCTACAGTGTCCTTCGAAGCCGGTGCGGCTTTGAACAACAAATCTTAAATATCAGGCAAAATCAAGCTCCAAAAGCCATTCACTTGGTGAAAGGAAGTCTGCGCACAACGTATAGCTTCCAAATAAGCAGAGCGGAAGGTTTGCAGAGCAATATGGGTTCAGATTAACAGCTACGATTGTTTCTGGCAAAACAAAAAATGCAAGTGAATGCTGCAGTGGTGGTAAAAGGCGGCGGGTACTCAAGATATGTACATGTAAGTTTGCCTGCTTGAATACTTGAAAAATGAATGTCTTAAGAGCACTGGATATTCTGAGGAAAATTAGCATTAAACTAAGGCACTACACTCAAAGAGCTTAAATTGCCGCACAAGCTGGGTATAGATAATTTTGTACGCATGAGAACTGCGTGAAAAGGTTGTTTAAAAACCACAAATCGAAGGGCTGAGTTGATGGGCGACAAACAAACATACGACAATACCCGTCAAACTAGGAACATCTCTTTTTATACTGTAACATACGACTAGACAAACAACGACCAATAACAAATAACGAGCTTAACAAGCAAGACGAAGACGAACACAAACTAGTAACAGTCACCGGACACTTGAAGAATGAAGTCCATGCGGACGCTCCCGGTCGCGTGGGTTCAGAGTGCAAGGAACAACAGGTTGAGGTGCTTGGGTCCGGCCACCAGGTGGCTAGGCAGTGGGAGAGGCTCGGCCGAGGCGTGACTCTTCAGGTTGCGGCCAATCGGCATAAACGCCCAATTTCCAGGTGCCTCCGTCCAGCGCACCCAGCACGACACCGAAGGCGCGTGCTGGCTACGTGCTCCAGGAGCCCAACAGGAGTCGGCCACTCAGTTCTTGTCACCTGGGTCATAGGACAGGTGGGTAGCGATCAGCAGAAACTCCGTGACCACCGCTCCACCGCGGCTCTCTGCTGCTCCATCGTTCACAGTCGTACGTGTTGTTGTTGCCCAAATAACATATGGCACATAACAACAGAGGGAGATCGAAGAATTGGGCAGCAAAAGCAGTTTTTCAGCATCCTTATATATATAAAAAATGATTGCACGCTTAGAGGAAAAGGAGAAACCAATGTGAAATAATTGAAATAAAACATTTAAAGTCATAATGCACACGGGACATTGGAACTGGAATTCGCAGAACAAGTGATGTTGGAAAATTCAGCAAGGTAAACGATTTAATTTTATTAATAAAAAAAAAGATTTGCTTGGCTGTAAAAACAAACTTGACTCTGTCCTAGGATGGTGGCGCTAATTAATTACAATATTGGACTACTTAAACTGAAGCCAAGCTGTTCCAACGACCTTTCCATCAATTTTCTTCGCACAAAATTTGCAGGCTGGAGAAAGTGCCAAATCAGACCTTTGAAGATAGAAATTAGCACAGCGTTGTTAGAGAAGTGGCAAGTTGCCGTGAATGGCACAATTTCATACTCCAAGAAAATTTCAGATGCAGGTAGTCGACAGATCTTAAAAGATGCCCAGTTTTCATGGTTATTAAAGTTTATCTCTTAAACCTCGCTGCGGTGATATACGCTGTCTCAGGAAGGATAGATAATACAGGGCCATTGAGTGATTCTTTTGCTAAGCTATCAGCGTATTCATTTAAAGTCAGATTGCTGTGACGTTGTACCCATACAATGTGTACAAGTTTCAAATGCCATGGGATCAGGGAGAGGAAAGGTTTTACAATTGGAGAATTCACTGACGAAGAAAGACATGAACACAAAGATAGAGAGTCGGTAATTACAGCCACTGCAGAAAAAGAGGAGTCTAGTTTTCGTAGAGCGAGTATCAGCGCCAGAAACACCGCTTAAAATATTGGGGTGAAGTCCGGAAGAAGAACAGAAATTATCCAGTCTAGTTGCAGGCATTATATACCTGCACCTGCCTTTCGATGCGGGCTCCAATGCTCCCCAGATATATCTGAAGTCATCCGCATACGTGGGTACCACTATACATCACCAGGCAATCTTAGCACCCTCCTGCATGGGGTCCCAATCCGGGAAGTGCCACTCATACGAATCCTGGCTCTCTGGCTCCAAAGCGATAGAAAGGTAGACCACGTGCTCCACCTCCTCAAGAATACGAAAAAAGCAGATCTCTAAAATGATCCGCCGGGTGGCCAGAAACAAAAAAGGCATGTGGGAAGAAGACACGATCCGTCTGGTGCAGGCGCTGGTCAAGTGGCCTCTCCTATGGACTACCTTATCAGACACTGCTGCGAAGAGATCTCAACAAAGTAAACGCAATGATACGTGCAGCTTACAGGAACGCGTTAGGCCTCCCACCATACACCTCCAACGTCAAATTGGAAGCTCTTGGACTGCACAACACATTTGAAGAAATTCAAGAGGCTGTCCTCCTGTCCCAAAGGGAACGCCTTCTGTCAACTGAGACTGACCGGCTCATTCTCGAGCGCGTTGGCTATCCTTCGGACGTACAAGCTATACAGTCAACGACTAACATTCCTGTTCCGTACCGGGCAAGAGTATATGAGTCCCCGCTCCCAAAGAACATGTCTTCAGTCCACAGCAAAGGCAGAAGACACGCCCGAGTGAATTATCTTAAGCGTGCAGTGGAAAGCAGTCCGAGAACTGTCTATGTGGATGCCCCTCTATACGAGCATACATCGAACGCAGCAGCAGCCATGGTGGTGGGCTCTTCATACACAGAAGTCTCCAGCATGTCCATCCCGCACTGTACTATCACAGAAGCGGAAGTGGCGGCGATCGTGCTGGCCATTACCTACGGAGACGCGACCAATCGAGAGCTTCATGTAATCACCGACTCACAAGCGGCGTGTCGGCTCCTTCTTGCAGGCAGAATACCTACAAAATTAGCTCGCTTCACAACTAACCCATTGGCTACAAACTCACAGCTCAAACAACAGATCACTTGGGTTACGGGGCACTCTGGATTGGAAGGTAATGAGGTCGCGGATAGGCTAGCTCGAGGTAACACAAACCGAGCGGCCACCAATCCCGATCTCGCAACCAGCATTCCTGTCCCAGCGACTTACGGCGCGCGACTTAAGTACCTACGGGAACAACGTAGGATTTATCCCCCTCCTCACAAGGGTCTAAATGCACAAGAAATGCGGGAGTGGAGACAGCTCCAAACCAACACTTACCCCAACCTACATCAATACAACATAATGTTTCCAGAACACTACACAGACATATGCCCTTGATGCAACGACCAACCCCCCGCCTACCACGTCACATAGGGGTGCACAGGCCCCAAACCTCCACACATAAACATGCACCATTCGCAGGCGCAGTGGGAGGCCACTCTGCAATGCTATGATCTAGAGACCCAGCGTAGGCTTCTAACTGAGGCAAGAGCGTCAGCCCAGGCCACTGGAGTCTTGAAATGAAGACTCCACTCGCTGCACCAACCCCCTTTTTTTATCCTTTCTCTTTTCTTTTTGAAATAAAGTTTTCTCTCTCTCTCTCTTTCGTTACACTAAGATGTGTCGGTTTCTATTGTTAAGCCAGCAGAAAGGCTCCCCAAAATATTCTTCTAATAATCTGTTTAGAATTAAGAATGATAAATGTTTAGCATTATTCGGAAAAATGCCGTCAATACAGTTTCAACAGAAGACCGCTAGGTTGCATGGGAAGAATGCTAGGAAGGGCAACATTTAAAGAGTCTAGAAAATTTTAGACCATAAATACTTGAGCGGTGTGAAATCTAGGCCAAAGCACACCGAAAAAGGCGGTCGGTTGGCAGCAAAAAATAGACATAGATCGGTGAAACTCTGATTCATATTTTCTTAGGTGCGTCTGAACAGTTAGAAATTGTAATCTACATAGCAAAGGAGGAATTCGGGCTTCAAGGTAGAGCACATTGTTTGCGACAAATTTTAGATGCCCATCACAAACGAAGCGCTTCCCGCTTCGAGAGAACGAGAGGGCGAGGTTTATTACCTGGTGAACCAGAAAACAACACTGATCCGAACTGTCAAACTGGACAGACATACATGAAATAAACTTTTTAAAGCGTATCTCTCCGCATTCCAGATCGGGCGACGTATTCGGTGCAGCATGCCCACAGTCCGAGCTCCTTTGGTGGTGACATGGTTAATGTGGGGCTGCCATGAAATATTATCATCATAACTGACTCCTAGATACTTTAAAGATCTAACTTGAGAATTTTTTTTTTTTGCTGATTCATTAAAGACATACTTACGGGATATTATATATTGAAAAACAGGATAGCACTCTTGTTCACATTTAAAGTTAGACGCCAGCCACACAACCAGTTCTCAGTTAAGTTTAGGTGCGTTTGCAAGCGGAGATAAAGGGATTGAATATGCGATGCAGCCGGAAAAAACACGATACCATCTGTATATACATAAGTGCGGACATCATGACTAGCTGGAATTGAGCTAAGTAGTATGTTGAAAAGCACAGGTGAGAGGACTGCTCCTTGCGGAACTCCCCTTGCTTGCTTGTATCTGTCAGAGTTAACGCCGTTTAATGCACATAAAAACTCTCGGTTTGGAAGGAATGCAGATATCAACGCTATTGAATAATGTGGAAACTGAAGAGAATTTATTTTTGCAATACAATGCCAGCTAAACGGTATCATAGGATTTGGCTATATCTAACGTTATCAAGGCAGCGTGCATTTTGTTTTTTGTTTTTTTTTTTTGGCGCCGTGCTAAAAGAACTCGGCTCTCAAGGTCAGGATGCGCATTTCAAATAGAACATTTTTTACGGAAACAAATTTGACAAGGGCTGAGAGTAATTTCTTGGTAAACGAAGTCCAAAATACGGAAAAGTATGACATACTTCCGTCTTCTTCCTTGCTCCTCCCTCGTGCCGAGGTAGTTGTAGACAACGTGTGGTGCTGGCTAGCTCCTTACAAACTGAATGGAGAATACAGGGTATTCAGAAAGACAGTCAACCACATGACGAAACTGAGATTTTAGTACATGGGAAGATTGACAGCGAGTAAAATTGCTTGGCTGCATGAGAAAATAATTTAAATGCATCAAGAACACAACTTCACTTCCGCAGAATAAGTTGAACATATTCTATTAACGTGATAGGGTAAAGGGCACATTAGGCAGAAAATTTGACACCGGCGGTGTTAGCGTCGGTGTTAGAGAAAAATCACAAGCATGACGTTGCAGGTGGCAGCTGACTGATGACATCACTATGCACTAATTCGTCGAAAATTTGTGCAAATTAAAAGGACCACATGATGGCAGAAAGTGGGGAGAAGCTTCCAATTCTGTTTGCCCATTTGAGGCAGGAAGGTGTAAAAAGAATCTATCTTCCGGTGCCCTTCGACGCTGAATCGGGCGGCACGCTATTCCTAGGCCACACAGGCACGTTCATATGTCTTGGTTAGAGGGGCTTTATGTGCGGGATTGTAGTCTACGATATCGGGTCACATCCTTAAAGGAGGAGAGCATAGGGATCTCATTTTTTTTTATATACTCAATTGGATGAGACATAAAACATGTGGCAATCAGCAAAATTTATTATTTATTCTTGGCTGCGGACGTTTACAAAACAAAAGGCACTATTTCGTTTGTACTCGATCATGAAATGCTTATATTATCAGCGTCACTCATTAGACCGCGTGCTCAGAGTCTCTCACTTCGTTTTTTCTTGTCGTACCGTTGAGCGATTGCATGTCAGTCCGATAGGTGGCACCATGAGACCTGTGCTGTATCGTTTCGGCTTTCACGACAATTCTTTATTGACATCAACTCATTCCGCGTTATCACCTCGCTAGCGATTTTCCACCAAAAATACGTATGCGACGCTCGGGCTTAGAGACCCCTGCGAGCAGCCCGCTGGTTTCGCCCGCCACAGGACGAAGAAGACATTTGGGGAGGCGTGCGCTGTTTGAGCGGCATTGCAACAATAGGATTAACCACTAAACTTCGAAAAATTGTTTAAGTGCATCTTAGTCGCGGCCAAGACAGAACAGCGCAATGGCGAATGAGCACATAAAAAAAAAAACAAAAAGACTTCAAAAAATAAAATAGAGTGAAATACAGTTCACCCCTGCGAGAGCGTTGAATTAGCCGCCGGACTCTGAGTAGGGGAGTTGGAGGCTTTTTACCAGCCTTTGCTTTTTTCGCTACTTAACAAAAAGAACATGGTAATGAACACAACAAAAAGCTAGGCTAATTGTAGGCCGTCTGTGATGCACTGATGAAAGTATGTGGTCTAATGCAGTGGGACAGTAAAAACAAATGGCATGAGACTTATTCTGCGTGAACCTATATTTAACATACCGAAATCTGCTCTTCCATAGTGGTCACACAAAAGGTTTCTGGGGTTTAACAAGTATATAGTCATTATTTGCCTTGCCTCACTGAAACCTGGAAATTGCTCGATAACTAGTATTCACCTGCCTTTAAATCGTAAAACGTAATATTTATTGAGAATTTACTAAGAGAACAATGAATTCCCCTAAATAATCATCATGCGACAAATCTGTACTTTTCAAACACGGCCCGCCATAGACTAAGGTTTGCCTAAAAGTTTGCAAGTGACGCCCTCTAAGAATCATGTGGAGAACTACATGGAATGCCGACAATTGGTTGATTTGAAGTGCTATTTTTTGCTGAAGATGCTGGAACAACATCGGTTATCAATGCTTTAGCTATGTTCAACAGAAACTATTTAACGTTTCGGGAGGCTACAAGGCGGCGTTTACGCTGTAGTATCAATTCCTCAAAATGAGCTGAGACTGTAGTGTATCCGCTGGCTACAGCAAATGGGGAAGACAATGAGATCTAAGCGCAGTGTTCTGGCTCCCTCCAGCGGCTTCACCGTCAACAATAACGGAGCTTTGTGATCATGTGGTCTGCAAAAATCGATAGTGACTCAGCCTTCAAGGTATGCTTTTTTTCGGTAGATGGAGCCAGCAGTCATTGTTTTTCCCGTTGTCATTCTTCCACGTAGAGAAGAACGAAGAGTTTTTAGTACGCATACGGATTTGAGCTTTTCGGCTAGTACTTCAAGTTGTTCTAAAATATTTTAGCGCTGATTTTTTGTTACTGACAATCTTTCTTAATATCCTGCAAATTATTTTCGGAATAAAGGAAGGTTCAGGGCAGTATATAGAGAACTGACAGCATTGCTCAATGTAGCATTTCTTCACACGCTTTGTACAAAGGTAATTCCAGAATTATTTTGATGCGTTTTTACAGCCGTTTTGGCCTATTGGCGATATTATAGTGAGGTTGACCATTTCAGCGCGAAGATGTGTCTGCGATTCCAAAATGTCATAATTAAAGTGGAATGATCTTACAGAAGCAAAAGGCTTCAGTAGTGAAAAAAAAACGGTGCTTATACTGTTGTCATGAAATATTCCGCAGTAATTTCCAAACAAGAACCCACTGTGTCCGCATCTATCTTTACTGTACTTGCAGGCCACTTCAATCGTGATTCGCAGTAAACTGGTAGGGAAGAATGGTAAAAGCGACTCCTGAGGCATTTCCTGCACCTTAAAAGGATCATAACGGTTTAGTGGATTTAGGCTACTTTATCTGCCATCAGAGCAAGAAAATCAGGGTCATGCACGCGGTATAAGCACAAAATTTATGACTACATGTAAATAGATTGGTAACTTGCTAAAATATCTTATTGTCTTTGGAGAAACTGCAACCGGAATTAAAAATATCTTACATCGAGCGCCATTGTCTTACCTTGCTGTACAAGTGCCATATTTATATTCAGAACGCCCAGAGAAACCGTGGATGCATTTAGAGCGAGAAGTTCACTGGGAAACTGTGGTGCTGACCAGAGGGTACTTCTCTCGTTTATATGCCGAGGAAAGGAAATTGAGAGCACCGGGTGAGGAATTCATAGGCCGGGCATGAGGATCCCAGCTGATGCATGAGGTTTATAAGCGAAGGCTTCACTACGCTAGGCAGTGCCCGCCTTGGCATGACACTAAATTTGATATTCAAGTGACCTTGACCTAAGTGTGGGTGTCCGCCATTTCGTGGTGTCCACCCAAACTATAATGACCCTAAATAATAATTGGTTGAAAGGAAAGACACAATATCTGTCACATTTGTTCTGTGGACACCTGACCCACCCCGTAAAGGGAGGAATGCGCGAGGGAAAGAGAAAAAGAGAAAGAGTAGCCGTAGTGAGGACTACCGAGTAATTTCGGCCATCTAAGGATCTTCAAGCCCCGCCGGGGTGGTGCAGTGGTTAGACGCCCGACTACTGTGCCGGAGTTCCCGGGTTCGAACCCGACCACGGCGGCTGCGTTTCGATGGAGGCGAAACGAAGAGGCGTCGTGTGCTGTGCGATGTCAGCGCACGTTAAAGATCCCCAGGTGGTCGAAATTACTCCGTAGCCCTCCACTACGGCTCCTCTTTCTCTCTTTCCACTTTCATTCCCACCTTCCTCCCTTCCCTTACGGCGCGGTTCGGGTGTCCACAGAGCAAGTGTGACAGTTACTGCGCCTTTCCCTTCCTGTGAACCAATTAAAAAAAAAAAGGATCTTCAACATGCACCGAGATCAAACATGATATGAATGCCTCTTCCCCTCCATCTGAACGCAGCCGCAGGGGATCGGGATCGAACTCGGGAACTCCGACACAGTAGTAGGGCATCTTAGTGAGTCCACCACCGTGGCCGGGGCATACTGCACCTTCATTCCCCCAAAACCTAACTTAAAGAGAGAGGTCCCCTGGTGATAGAAATCACTCTGTAGCACTCCACTACGGCGTGTCTTTCACTCCTTTAAAATGCGCTTACACCTTCCTTCCTTCCCTTATGGCGTGGTTAAGGTGTCCAGAGAAACAAATTGGCCATGGCTTAGCTCAGCTAGGCCAGGATATGCGTAGTGAAAGCATGTGTGCCTGGCACTGTGTTGCCTATTCCTCTCCGATCCAATCTAATCCCACCAATTCAGTGTAATCCGATCCACTGCAATCAAGCACACTTCATTCCTGCCGAATACAATCCAATCCTGTCTAGTTTAGTTTAAATCAGTCCAGTCGAGTCCAATCCTATTTAGCCCAATTATAACCTCTCTCAATCCGCTTCTGTCCAATCCTGAGTACACCCTGACCCGAAATACGCCGCTGACTAGCCTATCATCCTCACTAATATCATCCTCACGCTAGAAAAGGAAAATTAAGAAGTATGCCAGAGCCTGACAGACCAGACGCCTGTAATTCCCTGCGACACTGATAGCGCTTGGTGCGCGTGCATGTGCTGTACGTGACCCAACAGAAGACAAATGTGCTGTTTTGGCCACGGTGCCGAGTGTCTGCGCTGTTGAAATTCTTAAGGCTACTGGCGGATCTACCCTGGAGGAAGCTAGCTGCAAGCCTGGTAGTGACGGCAACTGCGGTTTGTATATGTCGTGTCCAAGTGTGGCCTCGAAGCGTGGTGTGTCATTGAGTTCTGCCTCCTCTGAAGGAGACCCAGCTACTGCAAAACACAAGTGCCACCACCGTAAGTCGAAGGGCAAGGTACCTCCTTGCCGCTACAGACCGAGGAGAAAAGTTGCCAGCTACAGGGGGGTATCACCTTCCAGATTGACACCAGACATCGCGAATGCTTGACCTAAATGCATTTTGGTGACCATGGCGAGCTCCCAGCAGCTGATTGTTGCACGTCTCAGCGTGCGTGGTCTGCGGTCTAAGCGGAAACAGGTATAGCTGCATCTGCTGTTTTCGGACAGTCGACTAGACATCATCGCAGTTCATTAAGCAAAATACTGTATACTGTACCATAGTGTATATATTTCTTTCATTTTTACCTACCCTTTTCTTTCTCCCTATCGCTCACCTCTTTGATTTCCTCTTCCTCGCTATCCCTTTATTTCCGGCCCCCCAGTTCAGGTGCTTCAGATATCAGATACCGTGGCTGGCAAACATCTTTTCCTTCCTTTTGTATATACAATAAATAACCACTACAACAACAACAGACTAAGATAGTGAATTGTACATAGATATAGACCTGAGCCGTTTTAACAGATTACAATGTCTGTGTGTCTAACTTGGTAAGCCTTTCCGCGGGTTGCTTTCTCTGCTTAAAAAAGAATCTTTCAATGTCTGACTTTATGAGCCAGACTGACGCAGAAGAGCGCCTTACATGTTGTGACTTTCGGCTTTATCGCGAAGCGTGTAGCTTCAGAATTGTGTATGCTTCCAATAATCGGGTGCAGCAAGCAGTTTTTTTCAAGGATATTGCACACCGCCTAGAAAGCGATCAATATTTGACATTGATGGGAGACTTAAACTGCGCTTGCAACCCACATGCCCGTACGGGGCCTATTCAAAACGCCGATAAGAGCCCTTGTATTTCATCACGTTTCGCTGAAAGCACAAGTTTAATTTATACTGGAACGTCATCCAAATCCACATATATTAGAGGAGCTTCATTTTCATGTCTTGATCGCATTTACGCCTCCGCAGTACTTCTCAAAAAGCTGATTTCATGCGATGTCAGGCCGATTTCTATTCCATGACCATTGGTCACTGTGCGGATTGGGGAATGTTCCCGACCAAAATTTCAGCCCCATTGGAGCCTGTGGAAGCCTAATGCCTGTCTGTTCAAGGAGGAAGACTTTATACAGAGAGTGAGGACAGCTTTGGATTCTTGATTTGCCTGAATTATACCATCATTTGCAGCTTGGGAGTTGTTTAAGCAACACGTTCGGGACATAGTTATAGAGATTGGTTCAGTCAAGCCTTACCTCAAATACGATGAAGAAAAACGGTTGCTGCAAAGCACGAGCTTTAATGTGAGGCTCCTGGCTCATACCCAGATGAAATTGCTATTGTAAAATGCCCCCTTCAAAAGTTCGATGCAGAGCATTTTCAAGCGGCCCGTGTGGGGTCCCGTACCAATCGTGCTTTGCAGTCTGAGGAATCAACTAGACAGGCATTGCTTGATAAGCGTCGCCATACGGCTGCCAAACAAATCTCTTAATTTAATTGTAGTGGTGCCTTGTTCGCTAATTCCGATGCGATAGTAACCGAGTCTGCAAATCACTACGATCGTGTTTCTGTCATTACAAGTAATTCTGATGACGTTTATGTAGAGCACCTTTTTTTTATGATTGAGCCGCTTTCTGAGGATGAATGTAAGGCGATACGTTCTCCAATAACCTTAACTGTAGTGGAGAACGAAATTGATCGTTTGCCTCTTTCCAAAACTCAGGGACCTGACGGTTTTTCAGGTGAATTTTTCAAGAAATTTAAATCTGCTTTCTCCCCTGTCCTACTCAAAATTTTTAAGACCTATATGGATGTCGGGTTTCTGTCGAAGCCTTTTACCAAAAGTCATATTGTGTTAACACCAAAATCTGATAATAAAGAAAAACTCCGGTTTGTGGACGGCTACGGGCCTATCACGGTTTCAAATGTTGATTATAATATTGTCGCTAAAATCCTCTGAAATCGGCTACAGATTGCAATGTCTATTTTTAATAGACCTCATCAAACATGAGGCTTCAAAGGCTGGTCAATACA
Organism: Amblyomma maculatum; assembly: GCF_055883805.1. Taxonomy (NCBI): domain Eukaryota; kingdom Metazoa; phylum Arthropoda; class Arachnida; order Ixodida; family Ixodidae; genus Amblyomma; species Amblyomma maculatum. The sequence continues at coordinate 140,290,985 of NC_139345.1, forward strand.
GTCTTATCTATATGTGGCGCGTACGGTTTTGGAATATTTCAGTGACGCTCACGACAAGTTAGCACTGCTGCTAATTGATCTGGCAAAGGCATTTGATCGTGTGCCTCATTCCACCCCCCGCCCCCCCCCCCCCCCCCCCCCGCTTCTCATTCTTTTTTTCTCTCTTACATCGTGCCAATCTTGTTTCTGTGGTTCCTAATGCGATACGCCTTTGTTGCAGAGTATGTTCCGCAAGATTTATTGTAAATGGCTGTCCCTGCTCTTATTCGCTACTTGAGCCATTTTGCATACGTGTCATAAACAGCAGAGCAATTAGTGGTTTTCTTATTATGGCTCACGAACTGAAGGTTTACTCACACAAATGACCGCGCATTTTTCTGCGCTGACAACCCAACCATTGATGAAGTTATTTCTTTAACGGAGGAATTCGGTTAAGTGTCAGGTGCTCGAATCAAGCAATCTGAGAGTTGCGGTCTCTGGTTTGGAATGCAGGGATCGATACCTGCTGAATATGCTGGTGTGACATGGCTTCCAGGCCACCTAAGTACCTTGAAGTACCTTTGAATGACCATCAGACTTTTATCCCTCGCAGTCTATTTCTGGCAGAGCGACCACCTGTAATCAGTTCTAGCCACTAAAAGTCAGTATGCACTGCAAATTAGACTTTATATCCAGTGTTTCCACAGAGTGTTCGCTACTTTTGCGTGGTATTCATTTTTTGGATCAATGAGGCGTGATAACCTTTTCCGGTCTGTAAGTGCCGGCGGCCTTGGTCTAGTCCACCAGTTGTCCGGCAGATAGTTTTCGCGCTTCATATTTTTCCGCGACGCTTCCCATCTAATATTACTTATATTCTTTTGCAAATAAATCTAGTCTGTGTTTTACCGAATCTTATTGTGTCTTCGAACGTTTCTGACCATCCGGGGTTATGGGGTGTAATGGATGGGGTGTATTTATATCTTCGATTCCTACTTGTTCATTTCTTCCCAGAGTTTCTGTTTTCTGTATCGCGGAAGCGTTTGTACAGAGATTTAATTATTATGCTCTTACCTCCAACCATGCACTGTACTGTGTATTTTGGTTTGCTGGGACATGATATACTCAAAAGAGCACGAAAAATGCAGCTCTCGCCATCTCCGGAGACATCATTCATAAGTTACACACTCAGATCATGTCTGTTAAAACGTGGCCAGGGAAAAAGAGCCTATTTTATGTTCAGTAAATTGCCGCCTTCGTGATTCTCCGGAAACCATTATGCACTGTTTCATCGAATATAAGGACGTAATATTGTTCTGGAATATTTTGCAACGTAAACTGAAAAAAAAAAAAACAAAAAACGATTTCACACCGCATTCTCTACGATATCTCACTGCATTGCCATTTGTTGATAAGCCTTTTGACACGTTCTTGCTAATTGGGTTACACAACCTCTGGAAAACGCCATCATGGACAGAAATTGTGAATCTGTTGTTTCTACAAAAGATTACTTTTGTAGGATGATCGTCCATTTAAGGGAATTGTATGTACAGGCTGACTTTGAACTGGAGTGGCACTCACTCTTAGGGATGGACTAGACATTGCCTCTTGTTTGTTGACTAGGTGTATCCTATTGCGCATCGTATTGATTTGATGCTATTTTCTTAATCATTTGTACATAGTCCATAAACTGTCGCGCTCAGTACGAGTTACACCGCGCTAGCGCGTGGCCGAGCGTTTTGCAAGTTGTACAGTGGCGCTGATTGTGCCGTGTTCTTGCGTTATCTGGAAAGGGTGCAGCTGTTCCAGCAAGCGCGCTTGGACACCTCAGTTCCGTTTATCTGAAGGACACATCATTTGTTTCTTACTTTGCTTTCGCTGGAAGAAAAACCGCAAGATCATGCAGCACCGACGAGACATGGCATGCAATAGCTACCAAAGAAGCGTTCTCTTCGTCCAATAATATCTGTGCGTTTAGCCACCATTTCAGCACTGATTGAGCCCCTTAACACCCAACTAAAATCAGACTTAGCGACAACGGGGCCCAAGGAGTGTTTTCAATAGAACGTTAGCTTCTACAAGAACCCAGTTCTTCTTCTTCTTCTTCTTCTTCTAAGTTCTGTGGGGTATTCTTGGGGAGGGGATACCGGACGCGGGGTAGGCCGGCCTATGTCGTGGCAGCACTCTTGGTGTCCGGGGGATGGGGATATGGGATGTGGGGAGGGGGGGGGGGGGTAGTTCATTGTGGCCAGCACTACGCAAACAGCTCGGAGAACATCGCCAGGTTGGCGGTCCGGCGTGGAGGCTCCGGTGCAGCAGCGCTCCAGGGTAGGTCAAGGCTAAGCCTGGTACTGGGCCTCTGCGAGGCTCAGCGAAGACTGCTGATGTTGTCAGCAGGACGCCACGACGATTGAGACAACCATGGCAGCAGAGGAGGACCGCAATTGATTGCTGCCAAGGCAGCAGCGCGGCAAGTGGCGCTCAGCGGACCATCCGTGGCGGCGCGCCGAGACCCGCGGGCAGGGAGCCCACGGGAAGCTGTCTGGTCGGAGAGTCCGTTCGGCGGCAGGAGAGACCGCTGAAATACCCCTGCCGTGGCAGAGGGGCGGCGGGTGACACTGAAGGAATCAACGGTAAGGCGGCGCGTGGAGGACCGCAAGCACGAGACCCACGGGAGTGCTGGCGAAGCAGCGAGGGAAGGGGGGGGGGGGGGGGGGGGGGAAGGGACTGCCGGAGCGGCAGGGGACGCGGGTGCGTCAGGGCCCACGAACAATGAAGTCCACGCGAGACTGGCAGTGGCCAGTAGGACTGCGCCCACGAAGGAGCTGCAGCGGACCGCCGAAGTAACCACGAGCCCGGTCCAACACTGGGGCGCGCCGCAATCGTGGAGGCGACGTGGGGTGTGCCGCGGGGAAACCCAGGTCACCGGCACAGCACTGGGTCGACGCCTCGAAGGCAGAAGGGGCGTCCTGTGAGAGTCCGGAGATTCTGCAATTCTTTGCAGCATGGCGCGCCTCTCACGCCGCAGCTACGAGGGGCGTGAAGGAAGGCACGAGTCCGGGCACCGCAGATATAGGTGTGCTGGTAGAAGCCAGCTAGATGGGGCCGATGGCCCGGGGACTGCACACCAGGATAGTGGAGCAGGAAGGACTGTGCCCCCAAAGGGAGTGAGGAAGAATCGCGAACGCAGAAGGGAGGATTGGGCCGATGAGTGCGCGGCGAGAGCGGGAGCGCACGAGCTCGCCGGAGCGAGCGCCGCTCACACCCGCCCCCGCCGAGCTCTCAGAAGCGACAGACGCGCAAGAAACGCGCCTAGTCGAAAGAGAACGAAAACGTAGGCCCGTTCCCCTCGAAGGTCCGAGGGAGAAATCAGAACCCAGTTTGACGTTTGTAAGTCTGCCGCGCTCCAGTGCAGCCTTCCCCGTTCAGTAACATTATGAAGCGCAAATTGGCGCACCAGATAACAACAAGGATGCGGACCGAGACGCCCCGAACACCTAAAGTTTAGGCATCGATCGACAGCTACAGTTATCATTTTCGAAACATAATCGAAATAAGACTCGATTCCTCGCTTCCGTGGACGCCTGACCACGCCGTAAGGGAAAGAACAAAGACGGGAGTCAAAGTGCAAATAGAGAAAGAGGAACCGTAGTGGAGGGCTGCGGAGTAATTTCGTCCACCTGGGGATCTTGAACGTGCGCTGACATCGCACAGGGCACGGCGCCTGTTTGTTTCGTCTTCATCGAAACGTAGCCGTGCGGTCGGAATCGAATCCGCGGTATCCGGCGCAGTAGCCGGGCGTCTTATACCACTGCACCACCGCGGCGGGGCATCCTCCGAAGGCTGGAGGTTGCTATTTCTGGTGTAGTCATTTGTTATTTCACATTGGCTTAGAGGAAAGGGAATGCGCAGTATCTGTCTGAATTGAAAAGGAAGGCTGAAAGGAGGGAGCCAAAGCGGAAAGATTTAAAGAGGTACGGTATGGAGGGCTGTGGAGCAAATTCGGTCTCCTAGGGGCCTTTAACGTGCGCTGACACAGCACAACGGTGTCAACGGCATCAGTCAGTCACTGCTATCTCTTCACCGCGCAACGTTTCTATTTGTCCACGCGCTGCCTTCCGCGACTATGGCCTCCCGTAGGTGACTATGACATTGATTGTAGAAATAGCAGGGGGAGTTACTAGTTGAGTTGGCAGAGCATAATAACTTAAAAATTTCGAATACCTTCTTCAGCAAACGGAAGAACCGAAAATGGACATGGAAACGACCTGACGGGGAGACTAAAAATGAAAATCACTTCATACTGTGTTCAACCCCTGCCAATATGCAAGATGTAGAAGTAATCGGGAAAGTGCGATGCAGTGACCACAATATGGTGAGGTCCCGAATTAGTCTACATCTGAAGAAGGAATGCAACAGATAAGTAAGAAAGAAATCCATCAACGAATAAGCGGTGAATAAGAGGGCAGAAGAGTTCAGGATCTCGCTACAGAATAGATGTTCAGCCCTAACCGAGGCTGGCGACATTACCGTAGAAGCAATGAACAATAATTTCAGAGATATTATTATTGAGTGCGCGGTAGAAGTAGGCGTATAGGATAGTTACAGAGGATACCGATAAGCTGTCTAAGGAGACGAAATATTTGATTAAGAAACGCTGGAGTATGAAAGCTTCCAATCCAACAGACCAGATAGAATTGGCCGAGTTATCAAAGCTAACCAATAAGCGCTAAGTGGCCGATATACGGAAGTATAACATGGAAAAAATTGAGCATGCTGTAAAGAACGGAAGAAGTCTTAAAGCGGTGAAGAAATCCAGCATAGGCAAAAACTAGATCTATGCGCTAAGGGACAAGGCGGGTAACGTCATCACGAATATGGACAACATATACTAAAAGTAGCCGAGGAGTTCGATACTGATCTCTATAGTAGCCAAAGTAGTCAGGACCGTAATAGATTGGCGGTGGAGAAAAGCAGTCAGACGCTACTCCAGTAACGAAGGACGAGGTCAAGAAAGCAATATAGAAACTATGAAAAGGGGGAAAGCAGCTAGAGAGGAAAAAATTATACCTACAGATTAGCTGAAGGACGGGGGGATATTGTGCTAGAAAAACTGGCCACCCTGTATACGCAGTGCCTGGTGTCATCGACGGTATCAGAACCATGAAAGAATGCAAATGTTGTGCTCCTTCATAATAAAGGGGACGCCAAACACCTTAAAAATTACAGACCAATCAGTTTACTGTCTGTTACGTATAACGTATTTACTAAGGTAATCGCTAATAGAATCAGGACAACCTTAGACTGCAATCAAGCAAAGGTCAAGCATGAACTGGCACCCTACACTTTCAAATCGAAAGCAGCTGAAGTAATATCCAAACTGAAATCAGGAAGTAGAAATCAGGCTTCAACTTTCTGCCAATGTCGCTAACCTGCACACTGTGTTACCTGCTTTAACGTATACTGCCTAATAATGGTATCTCTTGCATGAAAGCATGTTTTGTCACCCATTATGAATGAAATTCGGACGGAACTTCAATCTCACTCGAAAACGTACCGCGCAGGATGAGAGATAGATGATGATTACACGCTATGGATAATCATCGAAGAAGTGTTACGAGGAATCCTCATTTCGTAACGAACCCTTCAACAAAGGGGCTTATTTTCGTCTGGGCAGCACAATCGTGCAGTAACATAAGACATATCCATTAGCATTGATAAACAGAAACTAATTAACCTATTTTTACACGTTTCAAGAGCTTTTGATCGTGCATCGCATAAAGAACGTACTCATAAACAAAGGTCTACAAGAAGTATTAAGGCAAGGTGTGTGCGTTGGTGTCCTCACGCCTGCGTTACCCCAGGGGGTTTCTGGTTCTTATTTAGGTTGATATCTTCATTATTGACCTAGCCTCTAACATTTATGTATACATCAGTCTTTTTGCCGATGACTGCATGTTATATCATATAAATAATTCCTGTGAAGACCAGTAAATGAAGAATAGCTCTTTTCAGACAGCATTCCTATGATAGAATCGATTGTGAAATGTGACTCAGTGTAGCCAAATCATATGTTTTAATATAACAAAAAGTAACGCTCATATATTCAGTTCACTTCCATTTCAATGACATCTTACTCACTCCTTTCCCATAACCTAAATGCATTGGCGTGATACAGACCAAAGAAATAACATGGGACTCTCGCATTAATATCATAAAATCTAACACTGTAAAACAGCTCCTTCTCCTTTAGAGATGGATTGTTCAAGCGGTAGCTCTAAGTTCTTCCCATGCACAAACTTCCAGGTCAGTGGATGCTGCCATTCTAACTCTCGCTCTGTGCAGCAAAAAATCATCGTCTGCATCGTCGTGCCCAGGCACGAGGGCACTATGCTTTGGCGCAGCCGAATTCGCCTCATGTAAACCTGCAACACATTCCTGCGCTGTGCCTCAAATAACGTCGTCTTCATCAAGTTCCAACTGTAAAACACTCTTCCACTCTACATTGAACATCATCGTCGGCATCAAGTACTGCGCGCCGGTCCTTCATTTAACCTAGGTAAATAGGCCATACGCATGCGCCATCTCAATAGAGACCGAGATCGCAGCCATTCCGTAACGCTGCCGAGACCATCGATCAAAGAGAAGCTAGACTAGTTCGCTGGTGAGAGGATTATGAAAAGTGGAAGCGTGTCAGTATCGAAGCGGCAGTAGTGACTGAGGCTGCTGTCAATAGCCAACGTTTGGGAAACTTAGTTCAAGGATAGTTGAGCAACTACATATCTTCCTTTGGAGGGGGGGGGGGGGGGGGAGGATTTAAAATATTACCGTTTACTAGAGGCTTTGAGCTTTTAAAAAAATGAAGAAAGAAATGAAGAAGAGGAAGCGCGGGGCAGGCTCGTGGAAGGGAGAGCGTGGAGAAGAGAACGGTGAAGACGATGGTGTGTGAGCCTGTCTCTGTGTCTTTGTCTGTCTTCTTAGTGCGAGCCTACCCCGTAACAGTATGCGGAAAAGCAGAAGTGTTGTTTCGAAGTCTGTGCCGCGCATAAGCGCATCAGCGTCCCACAGTGCTACACGTTTAGAGACGCAAGGTTCGGAAATCTGATGTGCCACTCACTAAGAACAGCAGCGACAAGCTTGCGCTGTGCTGTCAATGTAGTGGACTTGCAACATTTGGGAGGAGCGGCATGCTTTTCCAAAACAGCCATCCAGAAGCCTCTTAAAACTCAGAAGTATCTTAAAACTCACAAGTCCTTACTGTACAGCGAAAATTATAGATCCAGCACGATTCGGCGGCTTTGAAAAGTGTGTGGTAAGCTCGTTTTTGCCTCGCATGTTGGCTCGCATTTGAAAACAAAATTAGAAAGACGTCATATTTTTTTCTAAAGGTCATGTTTGGCTCCGTAATGAAGCTTATTGTATTTACCTCAATTTCCAATGCTTTGAAGTCCGAAACGAAGGCATATTAGGCCACCTTGGAAATTCATTTTCACTTTTATGAAGCCAAAATTTCATAAATGCCCGCATGTTTTGGTGGTGAAAATCACAACCCCAAAATCTTCTTGGAATCGGAGCAACAATCTAAGCTTTCGGCTATATCTTGATGCAGCGGTAAAGCGATACAAACGCAGGTTGCAATCGCGAAAAGAGAATGGTCGCTATGCTAAGGTGTACCAAGATACTTTGTTGACGAGTTGGTGTAAATCCATTATTAACTTAAACAGCGCGAACATTGTTTTTATCTGGGCCCTGGAGTAAAGGCTTAGGCATAGTTGTGAGTCAGCGCTTATACTGTGGCTTCCTTGTATCTTGTCCTGTGTCTTCTTGCTCGCGCTGTTAAAATTATTAATGGATGCTAAGGCGCTGCTCGCTTCGGGCTCGCATGTTAGAAGGCTCAATATGAACCCAGAGAGGTCCATCTGATTGCTGTTTCTAGGGCGGACTACACAGTTACAGTAGAAGAGCTTTCAATATTTACGTACCTTGACTTTTCAAAAAGGGAACAGTTTTTTGTTGCCTTCCAGAATTTCTGTGGACAGGGAACGATTGATTCAGCGCGCCAGCCGTCTGCACACTGCTGAAAACAGATGGCGCGCGCTTTTACCCTTCACTGAATTGCCGCTTAGATTTGTCCCAGAAGCATGCTTTTTGCAGAGCATGCTTCTCGGACTATCTTGACAACTAAGTGATATCGTGATACACATAGGATTTGCCTTTACTCAACAAGGAACCATGTTCATGTATCTACGATAAGAAAATCAACCACTCAGGCTTGACACTATTAGCCTCAGAGACTTGTTCCATGGGAGAGTTTAAATATTTTATAACGCTGTGCTGGATTGAGGAATAAAGTTCAATACTCATTACTGCAGTAAACGCAGGGGAGAAAGAAACACAGCGAATAAATTGGAAGATCGAGGAGGTTTGAGTGCTTCAAAGAACGATAACGCAAGCTCGGCAATCATAACTAGGGCACAATGTTTTCATCCATGGCACAGATATATGCACTGATATCAGGCTTCGCAATACGGCCACTATCTATCGTTTTAGTACAAATTGCAGCAAGAAGCATTACACGCATGCTATATACAACTAAGTGACCAGAAGGCGCCAAAGAGATTTTATATACTTCACGCAAAAATTGCTAAACATATGCTTACTGAGAAATTTTTGACATTTCAAACCGCTTTTTAGGTGCTGCAAGGCCAGCCATAATTTGGGACATGTGAGGTTGACCGCTTGAGTCAGAATAAAATATAGCTAACATTCGATCATGTCAATGCCATAACCGAAACATTAATTTGTCTCACTATCGAGAGAGCACTGTCATGAAGTACCAAAAATAAGATGTTTAACAGAACGCTCGGAGGCTGTTATGTTTTTCGCACAAAGAATTGAGGGCCCATAAAGCTTTGTGTTCTTTTTTCCCTAAACCGCTGTAATTAAATGAATTTCTTTAATGCGATAACGTTAATGGTCCGGTTACTGAGAGCGTGCGCCCTCAGCGTCAGCGTCGGTATTGTGAACGAAAACCATCAGCTATGGCGCTAACAACTTGACAATTAAAATTTGGCAGCTGGAATAACCGGGCAATGGTTATTTGATGGATTATGTGACCTAACAAGGCAGAATGATGTAAGGAAGTGGGCGGAGCTGCCAACTCGGGTTTCTGATTTGAGATGGGAAGGTGGATTTAGGATAAACCTTCCACTGCTCTCGGATGCCGATTCAGGTTCGCTAATTCCATAGGCCCCACGGACAGGTTTGTACGGCTTGGTTGAAGCCGGGCTTTCTATGCCATATATTGCCTACGTCATAGCTTCGTATTCATGAGGTCGAGGTTTAGGCTACAATAACAATGGTTTTCATCTCTAAAATATACCATTACCCTCAAGATTCCCCTATGAACTCGAAAATTCTAATTGTACGGATAAATACCTTCTCCTTGAATGAAGCACTGTTATTGGTAGAGCCACCCTTTCTAGTTGTCCACGTTCGCTAGCTAAGAAAAAGTAATGCGGGGGTCAACCGCCTCTAGAACTCGGGTAGTGCTTTTCATTGGAAAACGATATATAGTCGTTAAATGACAAGGGCGAAAAATCCTCCTCCCTCACTTACAACCAGGTCATGAGGTGAAGCGCAGCTAGTGCGCTCAGGGGCCGCAAGACTAATTTTCCATTCGACTCGCGGCCCAGTCGCGTTTTCCCTCCTCCTATCCTCCGTTCACCACCCCTGACGCACTGACACCGTGTTCCTGCTTCTGCGATGCAAAATTGGATTGAATTTGAGGCCGCATGAACGGGCTGCCGCGTATGCGAGCCGCGTCGTGCTCGCTCTGCTGCACGTAGTCGCGCGACGCACACGCTAATGGATTCAGAGACGGTGCCCCTTGTGGAAAGGAAATGGAATCGGCTTGTTCCTGGAGCTCGTTATTATCTCGTTGTTAGGTTTTGGTGACCCCCATACGCCTGCACTTTCTTCTTTTCTGCGACTGCCTTAACGGTGGCGCTGGATTCCTGTTATTCGACGCGTTATTTCGCGAGGGCTGCAAGACTCCGGTTACATTACGTACGTATGAATCTCTCGAAACGATATGACGACCGACCGCGCAGAACAAGAAAGCACACATCCCGTTGTAGCTGCGAGCAAAAAAGATAATATCGAAATGCGCGTGGGTTGAGAGACGGGCTGAAAATACGCGGCGCGATGTCTACCTATGCAGGAGAAGCAGATTCGTTACGCTCTCGCATAAGCTTGATTGCCGTCTTACTTTATCTTACAAAATCTCATCAACTGATTGCAGCGACTTATGAGCAAATTCTCTGCTGTGTCGCGTTATCATTTGTTCTTGGAACCATAAAACAATTCTGAAGTGGCAGAAATTCATTCCATTTTATTGGACGCCTGTTTGGGTAACCAATTCTTCCTATTAACTGAAACCCGATAGCTTTAGGTTGAGTAACCTGCGCGTAATGTGTGTTCTATGTAAAGGAATCAAAGTGGTTACTCAGAAACTTCAGCATTATATATATATTGTTACGGAGCACAGTATATCGAGACGACGACGACGTACTGATGTGAAGTAGGGAAGGAGACGACGCTCAAGCCTAGCTAACTTCGTTCTGTGGTGTGCGGTGTGTGGTGTGCGTCTAACAGTGAACTAGCGTTTACCACCGTGTTCTTTTCTTAACATTTGGTGGGGGATTGCTGGAAGTACGTAAGTCGCCAAACCTTGATCTCCGTAGTGGCTCTCCTTAGCAATACATTATATATATATATATATATATATATATATATATATATATATATATATTCGTTCTTTTTTAATTTTAATTTAGGGTTTGTCGCAGCGAACTCATGCGGTGAAGCAAATGCATACTTTGTAGGATTCGAAACTGGAAATTTTGCGTGTACGCTTTTGCAGGCTAGTTGGTGCCTAAGCATTCTGTTTTTCTTTTTTTTTTTTTGCGCAAAAAACACGACACAAAAGGAAAGCGCTTGTCCTGTCTACCTCGTTCCTTTTGTGTCGTGTTTTTTGCGCAAAAAAAAAAAAAACAATGGAAATTCTGCAATGCATTTGAGAAATGTACTAAGATAAAATGTGTAGTAAATATGAAAACAAAACTTTGGTTAATTATTATGCAAACGAAGTTGATCTGAGTTCATTTAGTCTATTCCAATCGGATGCTGAGTTGGTGATTTTTGCTTTTTTACTTACAGGAGGCGATACCTTTTTCGTCATAGTTGATGGCAATCCAGCTTGCCGGCACATCTATAAAATGGAAAGCGGATGCGATTTTTCATCAGTGCTGACAATGAGATAGATTTATTTTGGAACAACTGCAAGTTTCAGGCATGAGTCTTTGAATACTATTCCAGAGTTGATTTTCCCCTACCGGTCAATTATGAAGTACCCATATATAGAGCCGAGTTCTCGCCCGCGGTGTGGTGCGTAACATGAAACAATTATTAATGTGAGCTCAGCTGAGTCAAAGAGCTAAGAAAAATACAATGTGGTTTATAGTTTGGTCTAGAAAAGCTTCATAAGTATGCTTCTGACTCGCCACGGTGGCTCAGTAGTTAAGGTGCTCGATACAGAGCTGGACGACCTGTGCTTTTGAACCCGTCCGTGGCGTCCAAGTTTCGACCGAGGCCGAACGTAATTGTCCGGTGTACTGAAGATACTTGTGTGCAATGAGCAAACATCCCTGGTCACCAGGCGCCTTCCAGTGGGTACAGTCAGGTTGCTGCTATGCACACAGATAGCATAGCAACCACTCTAGCGGCCTTCGAAAATTCAAAATACTCCATAGATATTGACAATTTCACACTCTCCATCCTCCTTGATTAGGTCGAGCTCCAACAATTTTGAATTTGACAAACAGTACTATCTACAGATAAGCGCCAGTGCGATGGGGAAAAAATGGCCACAACTATGCAAGCCTTTCCATTGGCTTCACTACAAATCCGATTCAAGTAAGAGAGGGTCAAGAAACTTTTAACCTCTTTTGTACAAGCGTTTTCTTGATGACATCTTTCTTGCGTGGCAACATGATAATGCAGGCCTGTTTACTTTTGTTGCGGACCCTAATTCCCTGCATCCATCACTCAAATTTAGCCACATTATATCTGAATCGAGGATTAGTTTTCTGGACGTAAACATCTGAGTAGACGGTAGCTTCCTCTCGACTACCCTATACAAACAGCCCACGGATAGACAGCAGTAGCTTCATTTTCACCCCAGCCACATGAAACAATGCAAAACGAGTGTCCTATACTCCTAAGCGCATAAATACTGAAGGAACAAAGAGGTATTTGAACAACAAGAGCAGACCATAAGAGCCGCCTTATCACATAAATAATTCTGGGCAGAAATAGTTGGGGACGCGATTGAGTGCATCCGCAACCTAGACCGTGTCTCTGTCCTACAACGTATAAATCACTGAAGGAGGACCGCACCACAAAAACAAACCTAATCCTAACCTACTCCTCAAAGGCTCCTACAGTGCTACAGTGAACAACATAATCATTTTAACATAAGACAGAGTACTTGGTTGTTATAAATATTCAGTGAGCCACGACTGTCTATCGCCGTGACATGAACTCGAGAGACTTACTTGTTAAGGTCAAAACCAAAATGTTTGCTGGCCCTGATGGGTGTCCTCCATGCGGGGAACCACCTGCAAACTCTGTCCGCATATACCGGACATCAAAGTGTCAAAATATATGATGGTCAGAGTTTTGTGTTTCAGATATATCAGATCCTGGACTGCCACTCAAGAAATGTGGTTTATAGACTGCATTGCGTGGTTTGGGACATAAGTACATCGGTCAGAGCAAGACGTCGTTTTGCATCCGCTTTAATAATCAAAAAGCCCATGATTCATCCTTACCCGATTTGTCCTTTTCTGAACACCCGCCTCTGCAACTGCACGGCTTCGAAAAGATTCAGGCCACTCTTCTCCAGTCCGGCTTCCCTAACTCTTATTAGAGGGAACAAAGAGAATCATAATTATTGAGTTTGACACGTTCGCTCATGGTATCAACGTTTCTCCTGGGATACCTTCCTCCTTAAGGAAACAGCTTGAAAATTCTACTCTCTATAGGCCATTAGAACGCGAGAAGGGGTAAAGTTGCTGTTAACGACTTCAGCCACACCTTCGCACTACCCTAAAGCCAGCCTGTATTTCTCTATTTCTTTTCTTTTTATTCTTTTTTTTTCCGATCGCCCTGTTTGTTTATTCTGAATAAATGTCCATGTTTTCTTTCAGCAAAACACTATATCGTTCCATCATCTAAGCACACAGGCAACACGTTACGGCGCCGGGGGTTGCAAACCTTGTCAACGTCTAACATTTGACTTTTTGATTTACATTTCACATTCTGTACTTTGATTTCTTTTTACTTTTTCTTCTGTGCGTATATATTTTTTTTCTGTCTGCATAAGCTATTGAACTTCTCTCATGTGTTCTTTATGTTTATTTACAAGCAAAATAACTAACGGTGTAACGATGGGCTCATGGTATTGTTACTGTAACAAGCTGTTCGAAATATTACGAACCTTCATTTCCTTTGGTTTCATGTTTTCGCTAGTAACATTATTGCCTTTTTTGTACTGTTTCCTCTCCTCATTCCTTTTCATCTCTCTACTTACAGTCTTTCTTTCTTTCTTTCTTTCTTTCTTTCTTTCTTTCTTTCTTTCTTTCTTTCTTTCTTTCTTTCTTTCTTTCTTTCTTTCTTTCTTTCTTTCTTTCTTTCTTTCTTTCTTTCTTTCTTTCTTTGAATATTTATTTATTTTATGGTAAAAGCAGAACCGTTACAGTTTGAAATGCCGCTGTGATATTTAAAGGCAGAGGCGCGCCGCACGATCTGGAAGCAAGTTCACGTAAAACCTGCGGAAGGAATATAACGAAAGTACGCAGGTGGCGCTGCTTCCAGCGGCTCCTCACAAGTGGCGGTCGGTTGTCGGCCCTGCAACTCGCCCTCAAGTGCACGTCCGGCCACCATGATTACGGGCTGTGCGCTCATAGCCGGCTTGAAGCGAAGACTGTCTGCAGCCGCTTTGACAGCCATGCTTAACGCTTCTTTCTTTCCCTCTCACTCTCTCCCTTCTTTTTTAGGCCCAGTCCTCCCTGTTCTTTTGTTTGTCACTCTCATCTTTCACTTTTCCTGCTTCATCTCTTTTTCTTCCTTTTCTGTCACTCGGCCCACCTGTTCAGTCTTGTTCGATTTGCACCATTACAATGCCCGATGTTAAAGTTTCAAAAGGTTTAATAACTGTTAAAGGGAAGGCAAGACACGCTATGCGGTCTCGCCTTCCCTCTCAAGGGAGGTGCGTGGGCGTGTTCACCAATCACCGTTGTTTTAGATGCGGATGACCACGAAACCTCATTGTTTTAAAGCTGCGCCCTGACGAAGGGAATATCATACCCGAAACTGTCGGCGAAATAAACCTTTAAAACTGAGCGTCGCTATTGTCGTAACGTTCTGCTTTATTCAGAAAACATTGAATTTGCGATCTATAAACTATAACGGACCTTTATTTTTTTTATACATGGAAATCAATGCCCGGTCGTTGCGTCTGCATACCACTATAGGTAAAATATACGATTTGCGAAAAGTAAAATCAAGTATCACGTATTTAACAGTGAAGGGCAGCAACAGAATACTGGCTGCCGCATGACAACAAGGTTTTCCACAATTTAATAAATAGCGAAAAAAAGATATATACAAACAAACCAGCGTTCAAGAATTTTGAATATAGACCACTAATACACTTTATTTATAGCGACGGGTAGCTGATCGATTCACTGTCATAGATCATAATATTGTTACGCAATGGTGACAAGCCCGGTAGCCTCAAACGAAAACGCTGGCATTGGACTGAAGAAACTCATTATTGGGCTGACTTCCACTCGCAGAAGAATTAAGTAACTGGGCGATGATGATAACAGCAAGCATGCTCTCGGTCGTTGAACAAGGAATCTAGTCCCTCCAACAACGCTCAACCACAGCTCGTCTGGAACCCACGTGTCCGTTAATGAACGAACGAACGTACTCCAGGCAGACCGTAGCCCAATTTAAAGACGGCAAAGAAGCATCTAGATAAAGCCGCGAACGGTGACTAACATAACCTGGAACATTGTAGAAACACACACGAGGGGCTGGAGTCTTCGAAAAACGTCTCGAATTATGTTCTGCGATTGAGAAAATGTCCAGACTTAGTATCGTGACAACACGCATGAGCGAACACAGAATACAGGAGCGAACACAGAATACAGAGATAAGGCAGCATATCGAAGGCTTTGGAAAATGTAATATAGTAATATGCATTTTTCTAAAAGAAGAGCGTTTTATTAAAAGAAGATGAGAAAAATAAAGGTACTGTATAGGCAGCCGTTTTCCTGTAACATGCAGAAATAATTTAAATTGTGAGCGCTAGGGCTTAGATTCCCGTGCACGAAGTGTTTAAAGCGAGTAATGTCGAGCTCTGATCATCGTGCCAAAGACTGAAGAGTGGGGACTGAAATCACGTGTTTCTTCTCAAAAGCTTTTAGTCCGCAGCTCGCCAGTCTGCATAATTCTTAGAGGACAGTGCAACCTGAAGCCGATCCGACAAATCTTCATTCTCATGCAAATCATCAGCAAGTAAAAATAAGAAAAGAACAGTGGTGTTTAAGCTACACAGCAATGTAAGCAGAATAGAGCAATGAACGACACAGAAGCGCCTGAACTTCCTCGTATATTCCGAATTTCAGTTCATAACCGACCTGATCCACTACCCACGACGCAGCGCCAACGAGAAGCAGTGCTCGTATATAGCACTCTTTGGGCCGGAAAATGCCAGTAGTGTTGCAGAGCATAGAGCTAAATACTAAGGAGGCAAAGGGAATTAACATTAAAAATAATGAACGCGTCCAGATATAAATGTTTGTGGCGCGGCTCCCACGCGACGTGCAGTCGAAGGTGCGGGGAGCGCTGAGAGATGGCGTAGTGGTGCCTAGTAGAAAGCAAGGCAGCCTTGTGCGCGCGAGGTTAAACAAATCGCTTTCGTAATCGCAGTAATACCCTGCAGGTGCAGTTATAAGAACGCAGGGTACGCCCTACCCTTCCCATACACTCAGGGTAAATTTAAAACCTGTTTTCTCTGCAACTGGCACGTGCAGCCCGTTCGTTTTATTTATTCCCA
Source organism: Amblyomma maculatum (assembly GCF_055883805.1). Taxonomy (NCBI): domain Eukaryota; kingdom Metazoa; phylum Arthropoda; class Arachnida; order Ixodida; family Ixodidae; genus Amblyomma; species Amblyomma maculatum. The sequence goes on from NC_139345.1 coordinate 140,307,150, forward strand.
CTTTTAGTTCTGCTGAGGATTACGTTTTTTTTTTTTTTTACCGATTATGTTTATATTGGTAATTTTAGCTTGCGCCTTGGGACTCTTCAGCTTTTTTTTTTATCGAGTAGAAGTTCCTGAAGAAAAAAAAGACAATCGATCGCTTCGTCGATATTAGACGAAAGCATCAAATTCCTTACAAGAAGCGAGCACCACGTTCCAGAGCATCTTATATCGGATAGTAGATTTTAAGAGTCTTTAGGAGCTGTGAGGCTGCTTTTCTGAGTTGAGCTCCGCTCCTGTTGCTTTGTCTGTTTTGGTGTGGAGCACCAAAACATATCATACCCATTCTTATAGGGCATTCACCTCAGTCGAAAAGCTTCGGCTGTTGCCATCTTTTATTCGTTGGAATATGTAGCGCTTTTTCCCAGGGTATGATTGAGGTGGATCTAGCTGCAGCATCAGTTCTCAGCGCGTGTTCGTGCGTGTTTGTAAGCGCTTGTACATGTATGTGAAGCCTCCATCTCCCGACGAACTTAGATAATTGCATCGGTGTCCCTTGTGCCCACCCTCTTGGCCAAGAGGTGTACTACTTTTGATCACCATACGATGAGTGCGTCTTAAAATTACCTGCATACATTCATCTCCACCGTCTACCCATCAGATGACCAGCGTCAGCGGAAGCAAAACTTCACGCCGAAATTCTGCTCGCAACGGTCAGACGGTCAGTATAACAGCGAAATGCTGAACAAAACCTGCCAACTCAGATTTTCTGGATCAGCCTGCAGGGTCACCCGTTTAGTGACACGAGCAAGGATACGATTTACAAGAAGAGGGGACAAATTTTAAAACATTCCACGGAAGTGAAAGCTCCCTTTCGAGAGTGAGGATACGTTTCCTTCATTTGCGAAATTTCAGTTGTTGTGGACACAATGATAAAAATAGAGCAAGCCTGCATTTCTTTGCTACGTTTAAACTGTGCCCCACAGGAACTTAAAATCATTAGCTCATTAAGCGGCAACGCTATATAAACCGGGAACCAGAATTTTTATTTTGTCGAAATTTGCATAACATTGACAATAATCAGAATTTCTCAAACGAGGACATCATGGTAACGTTGTTGTCATCCATACGTCGCAGCGTTGAACCTGCGGGACCTGAAAACTCTACTGATCGCATAAACATCAAGGCTTTTAGGTCGGCACGCTTCCATTTGGACAACGTAATCCATCGTTCCGGCGGAAACTGGAACACATGTCTAATTAGGTGAAAGAGTGTTTCCAGCAAACAAGCTGGATTACACTCGCCCCTTGCTGTCAGAGTTCCTGGATATATTTCTATCTTGTTTCGCGCTCTCTAATCTCTCCCCGCTCGGCAGATTAGTTTTTCGTCTAGAATAATTACACGGTAATCTTGTGGTTCTTACAACACGGCCGGTTTCTGGTTGAACGCAGCCCAAATTCTGCACGTTTAGAGCGACTCGGGACTAGTTACTATGCTGTGTAGTAAGCAGCGACGGCTTCATCTCGCAGGAATCGTTATCATATGTGGTGCAACTGCCTGTGCGCACTTATTGTCTGCGCAAGATGTGGCTATGCAATCTTCTGTTCGTGAATTTGTGGAACAGACACTTAAACACACCAGCTCAACTTTCCCAGCAACGCTTGGCTTGCGTTATTTGGTCTTCAGACACGTTTCGCAAACAGCTTGCAGCATTTTGACATTGTAAAACTAAAGCTGATCGCCACCAACGTTACAAGCTCAGAAGTACCCCTGGTTGCTCCCTTTTACGCATGTGCGTCCAAGAGAGAGCTATGACCAATGGGACTTCTCAAGCCAAGCATTTCTTCCCAGTGGGTTATAGCTTCATATTTTTCTTCCGTAGAACCTAAGGTTGGCCTAGTTTATTTTCGGTTATTACGAATTTAGAGCAATAAATGAGATATGGAAGGATAGAAGAGACGACGTGAGTGAAAATCTAACATGTTGGCTTTATTGCCAGCTCCTATTGTCACCCCTCTTCTGACGGTCAGTTTCTAGCGCTGTTGATCTAGTACCTTCGGCTTATTATTCGCGAGAACGTGGGGGAGATCAGCGAAAGCAGGAAAGAAAATGGGGCCTCGTAATGGGAATAAAGATAAGAAAGCGAACATCTTTTTATTTGGCGAATGTGCGTCACTAACGATCGTTAGGTCTGAGTATATCAAAAATCAGGGGGTAGACGAGCCGTACGTGAAAGTGCTGGAAGATATATATAGTGGCTGCACAGCAACCATAGTTCTGCATAAAGAAAGTAACAAAATTCCCATAAAGAAAGGTGTTAGGCAAGGAGACACAATCTCCCCAGTACTATTCACAGCTTGTTTAGAGGAAGTATTCAGAGACTTGGAATGGGAGCAGTTAGGGATAAGGGTAGATGAAGAATACCTCAGTTTTCTGCGATTTGCTGATGACATTGCCTTGCTAAGCAACTCGGGGGATGAACTGCAAATAATGATTGATGACCTAGACAGGAAAAGTAGAAAGGTAGGCTTGAAAATCAATAAGCAGAAGACTAAGGTAATGTTCAACAGCCTCGGGAAGGAACAGCAGTTTACATTAGGTAGCGAAATACTGGAAGTAGTAGGCGAATATGTCTACTTAGGACAGGTAGTAACCGCAGATCCGGACCACGAAAAGGAAATAACAAGAAGAATAAGATTGGGATGGAGCGCATTTGGCAAGCACTCGCAGATTATGACTAGCAGCTTACCGGTATCGCTCAAGACGAAAGTATACAACAGTTGCATCTTGCCTGTACTCACCTATGGGGCTGAAACGTGGAGGCTAACCAGGAGAGTTCTACTTAAGTTGAGGACAACCCAGAGGGTTATGGAACGAAAAATGGTAGGGGTAACATTAAGAGATAGAAAGCGTGCAGAGTGGGTCAGAGAAATAAGTCAAGTTACCGATATTCTAGTAGAAATTAAGAAGAAGAAATGGACATGGGCAGGACATGTAGGGCGAAGAGAGGATAACCGATGGTCGCTGAGGGTAACAAACTGGATTCCAAGGGAAGGAAAGCGTAGCAGGGGGCGGCAGAAAGTTAGGTGGGCGGATGAGATTAAGAAGTTCGCAGGGGTCAAGTGGATGCAGCTAGCACAGAACCGGGTTAAGTGGAGAAATATGGGAGAGGACTTCGTCCTGCAGTGGGTAGAGTCAGGCTGATGATGATGATGATGATATCAAAAAAGCGGTCCGAACAAAAAGGCATGAAAGTCTTAACTTTTAACTTGATAGAAAGTCTGGCGTGTGTGATGTATGATACACCCTTGTGACGACAACGACAAAAAATGTTTGCAAACAAGCTAGTGAAAGAAAAAAACAAAACTCAGCAACTAATGGAATGCATGCAAGGGCCAAATCCGTTATTCTAAATTTGTTTTTTTTTTTATACAGTTACTTGGGCTTAACCACTTTCCAGCGAATTTACGCTTTAATTACACTCACTGATGACAAAAAAAAAGAGAAACAAACGAGAACGTAGTTAACACGCCGACTTGTGCGAAGAAACTGAATTGCGCCCAAAACTGAATGCAGACTTTCGGAGTAGGATTATCACTGTGAACATAAAGCGTTGCATATAATTTCTTCCAAATACAAAGCCTCGAATATAGGCCCTCCCCAGCATTATAGTCCGCAGGAAGGTTCTCGGCAGTGTCTCCTGTAAAAGCAACAAGTCATTTTATGCCATGGGGGAACCAGAACACGCTCCTTATCAAATCCCAAGACCTCGTTAATAAAACGCCTACTATACTCATAACAATCTTTAAGAAATATAGGAGCATGAGTCTTGCAGGTAGATATATACGAGGTAGAGACGTAAGCATAATGGCATGCGCAGTTTACGAACCATAACTGTTACTGGTTGGTGTGAAATGCCATGCCAGAAGGCTCTTCATTAGTGCAAACTACCTAGTATTTGTTTGCCGGTGGGAATGAGTTGTGGTTGTGCGCAAGCATGTTCTTATTTAGCCCTCTTATTTAGCATTATTTAGTCTCAGTTATCATTGCAATGCGTCCACTGTGGACAGGTATCACTAAATTCATATGATCATATCATCATTTCCTAACAAATGAACATCACTGCCACTGAGCCATCGCGGCGGTTTTGGGCAAAGCAAATTGCAGGGGGAAGGGTGGATGCCTGTCCGCCTTATTCCTCTCTGCGACGACTTCAAAGTGGAAGAGGAAAACCATTATTTGCTTTCTTCGGAGAGATTGAGAAGAAATGAACTGGAAGAGAAGAGGCAAAGAAAAGTAGAAAGTGGGGGATGACTGATCAGAGAATGTACAGAAAGGGTGCGGCGTCACAAAAAGGTTGAAGGGCAAAATCACGTCGCTTTCTCGAACGCGCTCAACTCATCAGGTCAGCAGCTGGGGTATCCAAAGGAACAAAATTCTATCTAGAATTTTTACATGTCGATCCCATTTATCGTCGCTACTTTCAGTATTAAAGCACTACCTCACTTTCTAAGTCGGAAAGCCCGGAAGTATATGCGTAGCCTCGACCGTTTAACAAATCAGGAAATCGGGTCGGTTTCGAACCTGGGAATTAAGTAGGGCAAAGAGTACGTATCCACGCAGCTATCGCCGTAGTGGACCTCTCGCGTGTTTAACTGCTACTCTTTCACTCTGCGCATGGTATGCCCTCTCCATCGACATCAATCCATGTGAAATGAGCACACCCCTGTTGCATTGCCCTCTAAGGTACGATAAGCGGTCCCAAGCGTATGATTACCTGTAAGATGCGCGCCACAAAACTCGCTGTTCTTTGCCTGAAGAGCGCCTTTTAAACAATAGACTTGAACCAAGAGCTAATTGAAACGTGACTTGCTTTAGCACATACTTCGCATTTGGCCCAAATAGCGTAATTGGTTTAAATGTTTTAAGCGAAAGCGATCTTAATTAGCACGATGAATTTCGCCGATTTCCTTGTTCTGTCCGTCTAACCAAGTGTTACTAGGACCGCAACCAAATCTAGTCTTGCTATACATCGTTATGCTATGAATTGGCATGAGCTATGACTGCCATGATTGCCGCGAGGAAGATCACGCCTAAGCTAATTGTGTATTATTAGCACTAATTGTGTTTGTGTGAACTACAGGTTAAGAAAATAAAGTCTGAACGTATCATAACAACATTGGCCTCATGCGCCTACCAAAGCCTAATAGATCGAGTTTGTTAGGATTAGTTATACTGTATAGGCTTCGTTAAGCCGAAATCTCCGAGGCCACAGTAGAGTAGTATTATGCTGTTTGAGCACACGTTGGCAATAATTATAGTTTTATAAGCCTATAGGCAAGCTTGATTCGGCTTCAACAAGCATAATAGGCCTAGTAATCCTATTTAGTGCGAGAGCGTTCTATCTCTCGCACGTAAAACATACGCATAGCTAAGGTAAGACAACTGTCATCTTTTCATGGTGCAGTATATTGTTACGCCTTACATTTCTTCATGACAGAATCACCAAAGAGCTTTGTGGCTGATTCCACGCACTTACTTATCAAACGCTGATACGGTTTCTCCGTGATGTTTGAGCCACAGGTTCGCTGTCCCATCAATACGGAAGACAACGTTATACGAGCTGCATGTTTTTTTTTTTTTTTTTTTACTTATGCACAATATCATATTGGTTGACACGCTGATAGTACTGTAGCCTACCTTCAACATCCTTTTCCGTGCCACCGGAAAACGTTGTGATCACGTTGACGCATTCAGCAACTGATTATTGTTTTTTTTTCGCGGCCAGTGTTGAGAGCCGTATCAGTCGCGTCAGAAGAATTTTGGTTGGTCGTTTTGGCTTACCATGGCAGTTCGATAAGCTGATAACCCGCGAAGTGCTGGTTGTGCCGAGTTTCTGCAGCATCCAGGACCACTACCGAGTGCACTTCACCAAACTTTCAAGGAAGGGATATAGTTATTTATAGGATGAACGGCTGGAAACACAGCAAGTCAAGCGTCAGGCTAGTCTCCTCTTTTTGACCACGTCCTTCTATCACAACACCATACCACTCCAATTATAGCTTACCGATCAAAAAATAGTAAACGTTGGGGCACCGCACGACCATTTCACCTGCCTACAGCAAATGGCGTGGACAGGCACGATAGCAGAAGGGGAGGATGTGTTCGATCCATGGCAATCAGGTCATGTCACGATTGTGCTGCTTGCTGCCAGAGCGGAAGCTGGGACCTGCCATCAAGTAGTCGGGGACTACAAAATCAAACGTGGCCAGTTTAGTTTCTCATATTCAGTAATCTCTTGGAAACTTCCAGAAAATTTGTTTCGATAACTAGTTTTACACGAAGAGAAGCCCCCGATCTTGATGTTGTTCGGCACATTCATTCCCCAAGACAAATACACCTCGAACACGAAGTAGTGTAAAATGGCCCTTTGTTGACAGCAGTTGCAAGCCTCCTCTGCGGCACCCTGCGGTCCTGAACGATTTCCCAACACCTGAAGCACGTTCGCCGCTATTTAGCAGCTTAAGGGAAGTGTCAACACCAACACAGTATTTACACAGCTCTTTTTACAGTTCCAATTTCGCCTCTTTCATTCTAGGCAGCACTGCGTGTAGAGCTGTATTATTGGCTAAAATAGGAAATAAAGCTAAAATAAACAAAACAGCAATTAAATAGTTAAACGGCTAACCAGTAAACTGCCTATATTAAATGCAATACGTTTATTCTAAAATATCTTCGGAACAATGCAGCTGCTTCACACTCGATCGCACACTTGCACACCAAACGACAAACTGCTCCATTGTGCAAGTGGGCGTCGCGTTCCTTCACTACTACCGAGACAGCGGGAAAATGGTGTTGAGAGTAGGGGGTGAATGAAAACAACCACTTTAACGTTGCGCCGCTTTTATGGAATGCTTTTGGCGAGGTATTGCTATAATTCTACATGCTGTTACTTAAGCAGCGCTACTGTCGCACTTCTCGACAGAGCCCGAACATTTCCATTCGGCTTCATCAACAAGCTGGGTCAGCATTGACTGCGTTTGATTTTGTTTTCAAAACTGCATCGTGTTGCGTTCTCAACGACCCAAGCTCAGTTGAAAGCCTCTGTGCGGCAGCGGTGCAGGAGCAAACATGTAATTTTAAACTCTGAGTTTTTATTACTGACGCGTAAATTATATAAATGTAATTATATAAATATGCAAGGCAAGGCCTGTGTCCACCGGATCGTCAGGTGATGTGTGGATTCCTACAGCCGTCCAAGGGTCATACCCCCCCCCCCCAAAAAAAAAACAACAACAAAAAACAAACAAAAAACATGCAAGGCAAGGCCTGTATCCACCGCATCTTCAGGTGATGTGTGGATTCCTGCAGCCGTCCAAGAGTCATCCCCCCCCCCCTAAAAAAAAAAAGAAAAAAAGAAAAGAAAACAGCGCTTGTCTTGTGTTCCTTTGCTGTGGTGTTCATCTGTCGCGCTGTTTTTCCATCCAATATGTTCCACCAACTCGCCCGCTCGGCTATAGTGTTGAACTTCATTTCTTCTACTTCGGGCTCTATTATTTGTCTTCACCCCCATCAGGATAACACAGCCGTCTTGGCTTCACTAATAGCTGTATGTGTGTGCAAAGGTCGTGCTTCGTCGTGGTATGCAAGGCAAGGCCTGTGTCCATCGGGTCTTCAGGTGATGTGTGGATTCCTGCAGCCGTCCAAGAGTCATACCCGCAAAAAAAAAAAAAAGGAAAACAGCGCTCGTCTTGTGTTCCTTTGCTGTGGTGTTCGTCTGTCGCGCTGTTTTTCCATCCAATATGTTCCACCAACTCGCCCGCTTGGCTATAGTGTTGAACTTCATTTCTTCTACTTCGGGCTCTATTATTTGTCTTCACCCCCATCTGGATAACACAGCCGTCTTGGCTTCACTAATAGCTGTATGTGTGTGCAAAGGTCGTGCTGCGTCGTGGTATGCAAGGCAAGGCCTGTGTCCATCGGGTCTTCAGGTGATGTGTGGATTCCTGCAGCCGTCCAAGAGTCATACCCGCAAAAAAAAAAAAAGGAAAACAGCGCTCGTCTTGTGTTCCTTTGCTGTGGTGTTCGTCTGTCGCGCTGTTTTTCCATCCTAAGTGTATAGAAAGACTAAGGTTTCCGTCAAAAGTGGAACGCTACGTATACAAGAATAAATCCTATCGGCAGTTCAATACCCTACCACGTAGCCGTGACAACCTTTGTTTTTGTCGAAAAGGAAATTTTACATTGCAGGGACGCAAGCAGAACACATATGAGTATGTTCCTAGAGAAATCGTTTGCCAAGCAGCCGTTTCACTACGCACACCAGCTCATCACTCAGATAAACTCTTGCTATAGCAGTTATGAAAAACTGTAAAAGATGCAGTCTATATTATATATATATATATATATATATATATATATATATATATATATATATATATATATATATATATATATAATATAGATTATAGATTATATATATATATATATATATATATATATATATATATATATAATTATATATATATATATATATATATATATATATATATTTATATATATATATATATATATATATATATATATATATAATATATATATATATAATGTAGATTATATATATATATATATATATATATATATATATAATCTACCATGCAGCTTAGTGCGGATACCACAATGCTGAGAAGTATTAACAGCAAGCATTTCAAACCTACACCGCACAGTTGACTTTGACTTGAGCAGATATATGCAACATATCACGCTAAATGCCAGTTTCTACTACAGCTGATGTTTTTAATAACAAAAATGACCCAGAGTATGCACTGCTCAGTGCAATTGTTCCTTCCACAAGCCTCTGCTCTCCCTTTTTGTGAGTACATTGCATGACAGTGAAATACTGAATAGACAAGAATGAATATTAACAGCAGTCGAATACAATACCACGTAGGTGTGACAACCGATAGACTACGAAAAGAACCAGCTAGATAGAAAGCTATCAGAGCAACTCAAAACTAACCTTTTGCTTTCGCGAATATCTTTATCAGAAAAACGGAAACTTGGAGGGGAGAAAAGAACTCGGCGAACTCCACGATCAAAGGGTGACAGGGCTAGTCGCTATTTTTGACGCCCTGCATTACAGTTTTGGCAGAAACCTTATAATATACAATATATGTGACCACGAAAGTCCTGCACGACTAAAAATCACCTACATATAATCCCAAATTTCACTAAATAATACAAGGCAAACACGCCCAGGAAAAAAAAATTATGAGCCCGTGCGCCACCATTTTTGCACTGAGCACATAAAAAAGTACGTAATCAAACATTGCGGTAATATACGAACGATGGTAGTATTACGTCACGCTACCCATATCGGCAATCGCTTTTAGACTCGGTAGGTCTGTTCCCTCGGTCGTCATATCTTGAGAAGAGCACCAGCGATTATGCATACGTCTCAAGTGCTCAAGTGTTCACTTATGACTGCATGCCAGCCACCTACTTCTGAGCTAGGCGTGCGCAGGATTGATGAGAATTTCTAATGTGCTGCATCCAGGTCCCTGTAGGCGTTATAGAAGAGCTTTGTTCTGTGGCGTAATACAAGAAAAGCTCTTTACGGTGTCCCCAAAGGATGACAATTACAATTACGGCCAGACATATGAATTAACATAATACACGAACACAATTATAGGACACGAAGAAAGAAGCAGAAATGACGATGAGTAGGCAATCAACTGTTCCACGCTTTGTTTCCCCAGAGGCCTATTATGACGCCGGAGAAGAGCGAAATTGAGCAGCATCAATTGTATTGCGCTCGACGGTGGCTATTAATTCGTCTGCTCAGGATATTGCGCAAAGCAGTGCTCAACGGTGCCCGATTCGCACGGGCAGTGTGCAACAGCCGCTCCCATTATAACACGGGTCGAACGTCCGCAGGACGAAAGTTGTGAAAATGGCAAGAACATCGGGACCATGTCGAGAACGCGCCTCAGCTACGATAACACCGGTGCCCGTGCGGTGTTACGCCGCATTGAGCAAGACTAACAGGCGGTGTGTCACTGACCCACAAGGGAACATTAGCTATTTTTTTATTCCATTATATCCTCTTCACTCAGAGCCGCTCGTGCTTCCCCACATGTGGCCTACTCGAAGGGTTGTTAAGCAACGAAGATGGAGTGGAGGCAGAGTAGATGTCAGTGGTGCTTTTGGGGAACATCAGTCAATATCCTTTGACTACACAAAGAGTGGCTCGCCTGCTTAAAGCGTAGTTGTTTGCTCCGTGAGAGGATAGAGTAAATTGTTGCAGGTGCATTGTTTCGGTTGCTAAGAGGGGGTCCTTTGCTGCTTTAAAGCTAGCAATAACGATAATCTAACAATGACCGTAACTTGTTTTAACCGTTTCACTCTTTAAAACAGAGTTTGAGTAAAGAAGCATGAAAGGTTTTCGTCGGCGCAATGTGAATTTCCTGCGAAACCGTTCTGTTCTAAGTAAGTCACTCTTGCGAGAGTCGGATATTGATTATATAGAAACGCCTGAAAATAGCATAGTCTGATACTGGGCACTATTAGGCTTACGTTTAAAGCTGCCACGTTTCCTCTGGTAGCGAATATTAGTAGTAATTCCTTGTTTCAGAGTGGTAGATAGAAATAAAAAAGGGTACTTCGGAGTTGCTGATGCGGCGCGCAATATGCCTGGGCTCATTCGAGGAAAACGTATTTGTCATAAACGGCAAGTTAGATGCCTCGTTGTGGATTTAGTTGGAAGGTGCAATGTGGTGAACCTAACACGCACAGATAAATGGTGCGAAATAGCAGCGCAACGAGATACTTGGCGACATGTTTTGAGCAACTAGCGCGAGAGACGCCGGGCGGGATGGTACCTCGGTACCACCTTCTTTGGTCACTGGTGATGTCGATTGTTCCATAATGCACTGCTTTTCGCCTTCGTCTTTGACTCTAGTGGTTCGAAAATTAATCGGCTATTAGGCTACGCGACGATAATTTAACGACGTTGGTCACCCGCACTATGACGAAGATGAAACACCATCAAAAACGCCCGGTAGGCGAACCTGGTCGATAGCATTTTCTGCCTGGTTGAAACTTATTCGTTCGGTCGCTCTGACGTGCATTTCATTTGGCTTCGATCTTCATAGCACGGACGCTGGCGCCTATCAGTAGTCTGTATGTCCGGCTGTTGATAACGAAGGGCACAGCACTAGAAACAGACGGGTTGCTGTGGGAGCGCTAGTTCTGTTATATTTTAAGCTTTTATTCACATTATTATCCTCACTTGTTTACTATGTTTGTTTACTTGCCAACGCATATCGCTATAGAAACTGACAGAAAAAAATTACAAGGTTTACTTTGCTGTGACGGAAATGTTTAGAATATTTTGCTGGTGTTTTTCTTTCTTTAACTGTTGTGCTCAAAAATTAATTATTGCTTCCTGTCGTAATTGTTGTTTATAAGTTTGTCCTGTTTATTACAGTTTTATCACCCCCCCCCTCCCCATGTAATACCCTCCTTTGGAGGGCCTTTATGGGTAACCTGAATATATAAATAAATCAAATGCATGTGCAGTAGCATACATCAAGGTCATGTATGACGAACCAGAAGATAACACGTATTGCGTTCTTTGCATCCAAAGTTCATAGTAAGTCGACTTGTCCTAAAAAGGCGAAAACTACAAAGTTAAACAAAAGCTGCGTTTGTTTAGTCGAAAACACGCATTGCGCATATTTGTTAAATCAAAGTAAATGTTATCAAGCGTAATTTTAGGATCGCAAACTCGGTCGTTGGCTTCTGGCCGAGACCACATTCCTGAGGACGAGCCGCTTTAGGGACACTGTAAGCGTTTGAGGCGTTCGCTAACGATTGGACAGAGCTTGAGCCTCTTCTTCGAACCCTATCTTATAAGGCTCTAAGTCCAAACCTACCACAACACATGTTCTCGTCAAACATTCAGTGTGAGCCACATCCAGAATAAGTGCTCCAGCAGTACCTCCTTACTAAGATACTCTTAAACTAATTTACTATGAATGTAACTAACATTTAACCCGAAAATACAACCTCTTGCCTAGAAACGACGTGGGATCGAAATCTTTACCTGAACATCATGAGGTAATATCTAAATTCAGCCTTCATTATATGGTCCAGGCTGCCCACTAGGCATCACAGGGACGGAGACCACTTGCACTCTGTGTGCTGCCTTCACATAGCAGCAGCATAACAGGCGGAGGTCTGATTGCGCAGACGGCGCTATTTATTTTGCGATTCTGGCAGCCATTCTGGCGGCCCGAGATGGAAGGGACAAAATTGCATAGTACTTATGCAAACAAGTGCATGTGTAATATACATCGACCTACGACGAATAAAAGATACAGCAACTTGTATTGAAAGCAAATTCTGTGCGCAGTTCCACAAGCAAAAAATTTCTGTAAACGTACAACACAACAGACTACACCGGCAGCAAGGGATGTGCAGTCTTACCAAATTTCGCGCGTTTGCCAAAGGAAATAGAGGATTACCGCCATAATACACATCACTAGATGGAGCAAGTAATCAAGGTGTACCTCGCGACCGGTGTTAGAATTGCTGTCCTTAATGCATCACGTACCATATGCAGTTTTCGTTTCAAAGTAGCGGTCATTTCGCGCATATCCCGTTTCTTGTTATATTCGATAGAAGCTTTTCCCAGCTAGCATGCACGCACATATCATTTGTCCTTCTAGACTTTCGGGGCATGCTTTTTTGATTCGATTCTTATTTTTAATATTTTTACAGTGCTCATTTTTGCGAAGAATGGGAATATCACTGGAGTCGGGAGAGGACATTTGATCCTCGCGCTAACAGGAAGCGTTTTTTTTTTCGGGAGGCGGGGGTGGAGGGGCAAGTTCTCGGGGCCACATTGTTGGTTATAACCGAGTTGTGTGCTCACGGCAATTCATTTTATTTCAGGTGGACTGCCTTAGGCCTATAATATATTATAAATGCATTTCCACCTTTGTACGTAGTAAGCGCGCATTCATTATACCTGCAGCCATTATAGGTTAGCTCTATTGTACCTACTTGTTGCTAGCTTGTGACAAAAAAAAAGCTATATGAAGCTTCTGGAAGAAGGATAAATAAAAGAGAAGTTTGCTCTCACAAAAGAGAAATGGCGTCTACAGGAACTATTCGCCTGTCAAGCAGGAGCGCTCTCCATCACCGAGAAACTTCGAAGAAATAAAGACAGAAAGCACAAACTCTCGAGGGGAAGTGCATCGGAGAATGACCCATATGGGTACATTTGTGGCATATAATAACAAAAATGAAAGATGAATGCTAAAGGAAGTATAATAGTGGCATGCCGCAGGAATAAAACACAGTGGGACTTATCTTATTGCTGAAATTACGTGACTGATTTGTTAGCTCTAAGGGCACGTGTCATGGATCCAGCAGCAAAGCAGTCATCTATTAGATTAGTAAAACGATAGTTTTCAAATAAGGACGCAGAGAGTGCCTTCAAAATACATTCGGTGATGAAGTGTTCGGGAAATTCACGTGAGTTGTGTCGACGCTGTAGGCCTAGTAAAGGCACCTGGGAACTTGGAATGTTCTGGACCGCTTTAAAGGGTTGATATGACTAATGATGGATATTGCAGAAACAATCAAGGCCAGATTCATTCATTTCAAAATGGTGACTCCTCCAAAGAAAGGACCCCGTAGCTGGCTATCCTCAAAGCGCTTGAACGGCGTGAAGCCTTCCTGTCTAATAGAATTTTATTAGTAGCCCTAGTAAATCGACCTGTAGTTTTTTTTTTTTTTTTTGACGTCGTTTTCATTTTTTGTTACTTTTTGAACCTTTGCTAGGCAGCACTGTGGGCGTTAGTTTGCTCATTCACGTGGTTTAGGTTGAACAGCAGCGCTATAACTTGATGATAAAAGGCAGTGCGCATTATATGCATGTTAAGTAAATTGCAGTGATGCCAACTGTGGAGAGCTTTTCGTGATCGATATATTTTTCTTTATTTCCAACAGACCATTGCTGCGATAGCTTATTAGTTTTATAATCAAACTTACCTAGACTAACGTTCGTTAGAACATTATATTGGATATAGCAATTGAGTACCGTGGCACTGTGAGCTTTACCATGATTTGTATTTTAAAATAAACCGCTTATACCTTTCGTAGTAATTTCGTAGTACATAATATTTATATGAATTAAATACGGCAACTGAGCGGCAATCCTAAAATAGACAAAAACACGGTTATTATACAACCGAAACCGCCAAACAATATTCGCAATGCGAATTCATGCGAGAGGGAAGTTTACGGAGCTGTCTAGGAATCGACGCCATGCTGTGAAACTGAAGACTACTAGTCATCAATTATGCGGACATCCTATGCAATAGACAGCTTACATGTCACGGTGACGCAGCGAAGATCAATCGACCAATATTTTTTAAAGCCGCCTTTGATAGAGCCGTTTATCATTACCGTTTCTGAGAGTGTGCCCCTGGGAAAGAAAGGGACAGGGCACTGGAACAACCAACATATTGCTGCACAGATCCCACGCGCCGTAGTTAATTCCGTCAACCGCTAAGATGCACACGCCTTGCGAGCACGGTTTTCTTTTTTTCTTTGCACAGTAATTATTCCAACTGTCCTGGTCAAGAATCGCTTCTGGGAAGTCAGCTTCGTTCAGAATTCCTGTGATCGGAAGGTTCACCATGTTCCCACTAGGATAATGATGGCGATGAAGTATCTATATACGAAACATTCTTGCATTTTGCTGACGCACTCTTGAAAACTTAGGATTTCACCTATGACTTGATCGTCATCAGGAATATAGGCAGGAACAGAAACCTATGCAAAGAAGCCTTACCAACGAGCGAGTTCCTCCGGGATTTCATATTTCCGAAAAGCTCCCAAGTCGGATATGAGTAGTATTTATAAGCAGCGTGAAAGAGTCTCTGGACTCAATATGCTATGAACTGGTTAAAGCTGGCTGATACGGATGCACGTTCCTAAAGAATCCAACAGTGTGAACTTATTTCCGGTCAATAAATGCTCTGAAGTTCGTTATTTTTTTTTTTTTTTGTGTGTGTGGGGGGGGGGGGGGGGAGAGCAATAAATCGGTCACAACAAACATTGGTTACAACAGTCAGATTTTCTTGGCACTTTAGTGCTGTTATAAATGGGTTTGACATTAACGTTCATCTTTACTGAGCTCAAAGGTCCTGGGATGATCATGGTGCTTTATTCGGTTGAGTAGTTAGAACACAGCCTTTTTTTTTTTTTTTTTTGACGCTTCACGAGTGCGAGAGTCGATATTTCTCACTGCTGGCGTGGGGCTGTGTATTGTATTCCCCACTTAGGGCCATGGTTTAGAAATGTTTGGATTCATGACGTAAGCCAGACTAAGTTGCACTCAACAGCGTTAAAGTGAAGACGAAAAAAATGTATATGTAATTTTCTCCAAAGCCGAAGCGAACGTCAATAACTTGTGCCAAGCTAGTTCATTCACAAAAATGAATCACTGCTAATCACGGCCGCGGGCTACTTAAGGGAAACCAATTGTCCGGATTGTGTTTCTGGGATCTGGCCTGATGCAATCTACAAAACGTACTACACAGGTCACCTCATTCAGTGTCAATGAGGGAACCACGTGGGAAGCAGCCAATGCAAGAAATGTAGCAGCATCCACAGTACGCAACATCTTTACGACCGCCGTCTAGAATGACAATCCGACAGCTAGGTGCCTCACATTCTTGGCACGTTTCTTACCTTAGCACGGAAGAAAGACACCTAGCGTGAAAATTTAGTTCTGTCTGCCCCGTGAAGAAATCGTAGCGAGTGTTTCTGTTCACGACACCCATCGCTCGCCTGCGGAGTCTTCTATCAGGGTATATCTGAGCACTGTCTTCTATTAGAGCGCAGGGATACTTGCGCCACTGCTGAAACGTATCGGTTTCATGCCCTTATGGCCGTTGGGAAATCCAGTGCAGAGTGACGAAGAAGGTGTAACCCGAACACGTAGCGAAGAGCCAAACCGCATCGCCAACCTGGTCGGGCGGTCGTATTGCAAGCCATAATAGACCACGTGTGTGGGCACAGCGATGAATGTGAGCGCGGGTGTTTGTGTGGGACTTGTCTTCGCGTTTCTATGTATTTCCCAGTCTGCGAGAAATCTGGCTCGCCCGCGGTCTGAGCGCAGTAGCTATTGCGACCAATTTAATAAAAACAATAAATTCGACGAAAGCATTGTGTCACCCCTGCCATCAACGAGAGAGCTACGCAGGAGGGAGTCAGGAAAAGGAAGATGGAAAGAAACGAGTCGTAGACAGAATGAGTGAAAAAATAAAACTAAATCTCAAACACAAGCTTGCGAGAAACGAGACACGGGACTCATTTTCGAAGAACGTGCCTACCGTCGTCGCAACCGCGAAGAAGCAGTGTGAAATACGGGCGTAATATATATTGAGCGAGCGCATCTACACGCGCTTAAAAGTAAAGCAGCGGGCAAAAGGGATTCTCCCGCGGTTCGGGGTGAATGCGCGAACGAATTCGCCACACAGCCGTGACAGCAGCGAGAGGGCCAGATTTATATCTGAACAAGAACAGGAAAAGAATTCGCGAAATTGTAGAGCTAGCGGGCCGTATACGCAGTTGGTTGGTTACATTTAGACACCAAGCTCCCATCCCTTTTAGAATCACTCTGCATATCATTCTGATAGCCCACCACCCTCTTCCCCTGCGACCTTACACCGGCTATAACACTTCGGGTGTCTTGACGCACATTCTACAGTGAGTAGAAACGTGCGGTTCTTCCTTATAGGTGGATTCTTTGCGTCACGCTCCTTGAATTCGATCCCTCCTTCTTGCTGTTCGTTTTGAGGCTGGCTTCAAACAGAGGACAGAGAACGGATGAGGGTGGAACGGAAAAGCGCGGGGAAAGCGAAAATGGAAGCTTGCGCGTTCGGCGAGAGTATATAGGAGGAGGTAGAAAGATTCACGACGCCCAAGACGACGACAGCACCGCCGCCGCCGCCGCCACCTTCATTGCCGCTGTTGGAGGTTCCTGCCGCTGAAGCGGGCTGCTGATGACGCCCCCCTCCGTCTCGGAATTTTGCGCAAAAGTTATTTATGAGCCGCGACGGTTGGCGCCATTTATCGCTGTTGCGTCATGCTCAAACTACTCCTTTGTTTCACATTATGCAGTCGGCGCCCGTCTGCTCCACATCCTACTCCTTCTTTCCTTGGTTCGCTCTTCTGCGCATTTATGCTGGTATTTCTTTTCGCTTTTCCTCTCCCCTTTAAATTCACTGACGTTGCTCTTCCGTAACAATATTTTCACTTCCAAAGGAGGGTGCGCTTGCAAGGAAGCCTTACCTCTGGCTGGTAACGTTGCGGTGCTGTAGTTAGGGTGGGTTTAAACCAGCAGACGGCGTGCAGTGAAAGAAAACAAGAACAATTAAAATAGGAAGCCAACGGCAGAGGAGTCACTAACCCCCATAGAATATGCAAACCTTTATGCAAAGTGCTAAGAAGGCTTCGCCTTCTTCTTTGTGTTTGTTTTTAATCGTATAAAGCGGGGCAACTCATGGATTGCTTGTAAGCTAGCGTCCCCGGCCGCGGCTTCAAGGGAGTGTGGATCGCGAAATCAAACGCCGTCAAAATGTTGCCGCCAGTAACAAATTATAGCGCCCACACAGTGGTAAAAAGAAAAACAAAACGAGAACGCGATCTGAACGAAACAAAGAAAATCCAACCGAAGAGATAAAATGTGGCTTCCCTAAGTTTCCCCGAGTGGGCCACCGATGAGGCAATGGCGAGCTGCCGATGCTGCCGCCTAATGTCAAGCCAGCACAGTGCTGCCGACAGCTCGGAGAAAGCTGGACGAATTTACGGCTCTCTGCCTCCTTGTGCCTCTTATGCATATACTTATATATGCATACACGCCGAAGCAACCATTACACGTGCATTTGTATCTGTATTTATGCGTGCGTATGTGAGATCACATACGCACAGAGGGTGCAGTGGGTGCGCTTTTCGTAACGGCACCCAGAATTCTGTATGCAGAGCGTGGGATGTTTCCGATGAGGTCCACAACCCGGGGTTTACCCTCCGCGGAAAGGGAAAGGCCGCGTCTTCGGGCGTCGCGTTCAGTCCTTTAGTGGCTGGAGGCCCTCTGATCCTGCTGAGATATCAGTTTTGTGGCCATTGGTTTTTTCTTTCGTAATGTTTTACACTTTGTTGGGGGAGACCTACTTTTCGTTTTGTTTTTCTGTGCTTTCACAACAGTCGAAATCGAGACGCCTTACACGGCTGGCATGTGCGAGGGAAATGAAGAAGCAAGAACAAGTTCAATATTCTTGGAAGACTGCTCGACGCAATCTCTCAAATTATTGATGTGCGATATCTCGTCCTCGCTAAGTGATAAATCTTCTCGGAAAAACAAATTTCGTAAAAACAGAACAGTTGTGTTCTTGCAAAAGCATAAATCCTGCAATACGGCCGATAGAGTGGGTATAATTTGGCGTAATGAGGACTATGGGTATAAGCACTCATGAAAACCAACGTTTTTAGATTAGGGAATCTAAAAACGTTGATGAAAACTGGGGCACAAAAATGGCCGGAAAGGAGGTTCGTCCTGGGCTCAAAAATTTAATTTTTGTATTCCCGCGTACGATTCTTCAAGAGAAAAGCGTGCTTCCTTCCCCAATGTTGATGTTCAAGGAGATTTAATGCAGATACAGCGCCTTTTCTTTCATATATACATTATAATTTACATTTTTACATTTTTGCCTT
The DNA here is from genome assembly GCF_055883805.1 of Amblyomma maculatum. Classification (NCBI taxonomy): domain Eukaryota; kingdom Metazoa; phylum Arthropoda; class Arachnida; order Ixodida; family Ixodidae; genus Amblyomma; species Amblyomma maculatum. Next base: position 140,325,924 of record NC_139345.1, read on the forward strand.
TGGTATGTGATAGCTGACATGTAACATGGCCGTGAACTGACTGGTCTGTGGCTTGCGAGCCGCGTGATATGGAAGGCGCTTCTTATCTGCGGTGGTATGGTCATGTGGCAGTCGAACCTTCCATGATCCTTGGCGATTAGGAAGAGCGCTCTCCTCCTAGGCTACACATGCATGTCGAGCTTGAAGTGGGCTTGTTTGAATCGGAAGGTTATAGGTATCTATTTCTGGTATTTCCCGCAACTCGGTAGCTCACACCTCAGTGATAAAAAGTGTTTTCCGGGATAATAAAAGGAGAACCCTACTGAAAAAATTGTATGAGGCAATAACCTCACATTTTCGCACACAGTCTCCCTCAATTCACATAAGAAATCAATAGTTTCCTGTACATTAACATAAAAGATGGAAGATATTTTATGATAATGACATGCACTGTATGAGTCGCATTTAATTGCATACGATCTCATAGTTTTTTGTACATTAACATAAATTATGGAAGATATTTTACGATAATGACATGCACTGTAGAAAGTGTATGTGAATAGATGAGATTGTGTGAGGTTATTGCCCCGCCGAACTTTTCGTTTTTCAGTAGGGAAGTTAAGCCTTATTCATTAAGCGGATGAAGATCCTCAAGGAATTGGGGTTTTGAAAAGGTGCCGTTTCGCTGATGGGATGCTTCAAAACATGTGGTTTTTGTCCAGAAATACTTGTGCGCTAACGTTCGGTATTTCAGCTGCACGCTTGAGTACCATTCAGAAAATAGCATGAACAGCTCGAACTTCTGGTTGCGGAAGGCGGTGGGAAATTCCCTAAAGCAGTGGTTAACGCATCATCTCGTTCTAGCCAAACGGCCACCATGAAGGTGCCAAAATAAGCTTGCATTTCAAGACAAAAGAAAGTTCTGTATTTTTGGTGGCTCCACTAATAATTGAACCACATCCGTTTTCACTTCTTCTTAAGAACCGCAAGCATTAGTGTTCTCCGCAATTAGCTAAATTAACAATTTCTTAATGAGGGTCATCACGAGCCTATTGTTTCAAATTAGAAATTCACCTCTTCACACGAGAAATAGTTATCGCTTCATCTTTTAGGTGGAGGCGTCGTGCTTCCGACTTGGAGAAACAGATTCCTGACCTGATACTGCACATTTACGTCACAACGGCTTCACCGTTGGTATTGCGGGTGCGGCTGTTCCAAAACTGGCGCGGAGCATATCTGTAGCTCCAAAAAAGAAAAGATGCAAAACTCACATCTGGTGATCCCCCAGTGAATACGTTTCCAATTAATCGCCTACGGAAACTTTTTTACATCCCCACGTCTGTGCACATATACACAACTGCCTTATTTTAAATGTCGCGTTATTATTCGCACAAACTTTATAATAAGACCTTGACACCAACGTGGCATCCTCATTATCTGCTTCTGCATATGCGCAACTTTCCTTATTGGAATTGCAGCGTTATTGTTTGCAAAAAATCCCTAAAATACGCGTTTTACTCCTAAGTAACATCATCATCTACACCTGCCTTGCCCGGCGCGCTTGCGGTTCCGCATTTGTTCCAGTGGCGCACGCTTGCCGTCATTCTCAAAGCCATCTACGTTCAATATCGTCGTACGTATCGTCACAATTCAAGTAAAATATCCTTACCCGCTCCTCGCGCCCTTATTCTTACACCTAAAATGTTGACATTTCGGATTCTACCGTGTTTTATTTATTCTCCCCTCCACGTTCCCACGTTTGGAGGGAAGCTCGCTTAATGTCTATCCCTCGCCCGTTCCTATATGATTCCCTTTGCCCCTCACCATCCCTACTCAATCCCCACGCTATCTCATCGGCAGCGGTCGCCTCGGGGCCCGAGTTAATCATCTCTCCCCAAGGCTCATTACGAGTAGCAGGGAAGAAATCCGGAAATAGTACGACCACGAGGCGCTCACTGTCTCTGCACTAAACCCTCGCGCCCGTGCGCGATGCGACTATCGTGCACTCTAGTGGCTTCTCCAGGCGGCGGCCTTCGTCTGGCGCTGCGGCGATGCCATCTCGCCCACGGCTCGTCGGCGGTGGCCCAATTCCCCGAGGCGTAGTGGTTTCGAACACCTCTCGCTTGCCTCTATCCTCTCTCCCTCTCTCTCGCACGCGCTGTCTCGAGTACTTCTCTCTTCATTCTTCGCAGCGACCTGCCAACGAGTGGCTGCCTCGCACGCCATCCGCACGCTTTGCTGCTCCACTACGTGGTGCATGCGCACGATGTTCGTATTAATTTTGAAAGGAAACTCGCGAGAGAAGCGCTAACGACTAAGGAAAATGATTGTTTTTCACGCCCGGAAAGCATTACGAGTCGGAAGCGAGGCTTCAGATGTAGCGCTTGTGATCGTGTGGTGTTGGTGCGAGACGAACGCTTCAGGCACACGCGACAGTGTCGGGCGCTAAAAAAGAAAGACATTGAAAACGTCGATGGAGAAGGACGTTCAGGCTTGCCCTAGCTCTGTCGCATGCTGTCCTAGATGCAGATATAAGGCTGCGAAAAAAAGAACAACAAACGTTTCTTTTTTTTTTCTTCTTCATTTTGAGCCATGTTTAGGTGAACCGTTCAGGGCGCTTCTTTTTGGTGCGATATCGACCTGACGAAGGAAGCACTGATGTTGTGGTAGGGTGCGGTGCTAGGCTAATATTGCTGCTTATTTTTGCCGATTTCGCTTCAACGGGACATGAGAAAATTGTTTTACTCAGAAATCAATAAACGCCGGAAAGGCGAGTTTCTCGACACTGAAAACACTTTCTAACATGGTCATTGATGCATGATGACTCGGTTGTTGTATATTATTGCGTAGATGTTTAGCGATGCAACGTTAATAATATTAATTGCTTCACTGGAAGGAAAAGCGCAGTATCTGTCATACTTGCTCCATGGGCACCTGAACCGCGTCGTAAGGGAAGGGAGGAAGGTGGGAGTGAAAGTGAAAAGAGAGTAAGGGGAGCCGTAGTGGAGGGCTACGGCGTAATTTCGACCACCTGGGGATCTTTAACGTGCGCAGACATCGCACAGCACACGACCACCACTTCGTTTCGCCTCCATCAAAACGCAGCCGCCGAGGTCGGGTTCGAACCCGGAAACACCGGCACAGTAGTCGGGCGTCTTACCACTGCACCACCCCGGCGGGGCAACGAGACAACATTAAACGATCCATTCTAAGAAAATTCGGTGTCAGTGTTTTGGACTTGAAATCGCGAGTATGCCTTGAGCAGAAAAGAGCTGGTAGTTGACAAAGAGATATATTGATCAGTCTCAAGATTATGTGACGCCACAAGGCTACAAAACATCACCAAGTTAGCAAGACGGCCCAACTTGGGTACCACTTCTGAATTGGGCGCCAAGTTTCGGGTCGAATAGCAAGCTAGAGAGTTATTCGCTACCCTTGACGGTGCATTTCCGTGTTTTTAAGTAACACCTTCCTTACGCGTCTTATATTAGGTGGAGTGGTGCTTTTTGTGCCCTTTAAAAGAGTCAAACAGTACATTATTGCACCTTTTCTGGAGTGTGTGAGTTATAGACACGGAAAGAGAGGCGTTTTGTTTAGAGTGTGCCCGTATACTAATCGGGTACGTTAGTTCGACTTTGTTAAACCGGTGTTCTATATTTACGTTGAGTGCGGTCTTCTACATAACTCGATAGTTTATGACTCTATGACAATTGGTACATAAGATACTATCAGTGCTTAAGGAGCATGCCAGCAGAAGTAAAGTTGAGCCCAAGGATGAGGTCCTTTAATCACAGAGCCACGTCTAGCCCGAGAGCTTATCACGCAACAACAGCTTCTTTGTCCTAGATGCAACTAAATTTAGATGCTACGCAGGGCTCAGCACGAGGCAATGTAATAGTTGCAGAAAATAGAGATTAGAGATTAAGCCAATATGGAAGCGCACGAGGGAAAGCAATTGTCCACACGGGCAGTCCAAAGATGAGAACCATTACTGGTGTCGCGTCACACGGTCAAGTCGGATTAAGCTTCTCTTATAAGTTTTAGAACGAAAACTTTGCTGCGCCCTTTCATCGCTTCTTCGCGGAAATAATAATGTTGGCCTTGAACCGTGGAGAAACTACTTGACAATCATCACGTCACTCAGCCGCAGCTGCACCGAGGCATCGCCGCTCGCCTCTGCCTAGCCATATGGTAGCCATGACGTCTCTCGGGGACGCCTGCGCTGGGGCAGCCCCCTGTGCGCTGGTGCCGGCGCATTGCAACACCTCTCTACGCTGCCTTACTGATGAGCATAAAGTGACTTCTATGTCGTGTTCTAGTCGTCATCTAATGGGCCTGGCCTGCCGAGACGCCAAGAGACGGAGAGGCTTGAGGAGTGAAACTTTCCACTTTTGTTTTTATTACTTAGGTTTAGCCGGGTGAAACTTTAAAAGCTTTTTCTAACTTGGAGCATCTAGTTCTTTCTTCACTCGGCATACAAATAGCGATGGCACTGGATCCGAAAAAGGCATTTTAAACAATCGCCTTTGCATTTTCTGAAATGTTGAAGTACTCTGAAATCAACTATGATTGCGAAGCGACACCCTACTGAAAAAACAAAAGTTCTACGGGGCAATAAGCTCCTAAAATCTCATTTAATCGCATAGACTCTCATACGATGCACATCGTTATCATGAAACATTGTACATAATTTATGACAATCTACAACAAACAATGAGACTTTATGTAATTATATGCGATTTGTATGTGATGTCTTATGTGAATTGAGTGAGATTTTGTGAGAAAATGGAAGGCTATTGCCTAATACAATTCTTTTCAGTAGGGCAGCACGTAGAAATACTAACACTTTCTTCCGTAAGTAAAATAAACTGGCGTAGCCTTCCAACAATCCAATTTGGAAAATTTTAGTCGCATATGCTCCCTTTTTTTTTAATGGTATTAGGCTGAAGATGTTCCTAGGCAGTATAAAGAAAAGAAGCGCGACATAGCATTGCATTGCTTCAAGGCTGCTATCGCAATAAGAAACAGCTTTCTATGTGGTTAAATTCAAAGACGACTGACTGCATTCGAGCACTATTGTGTTACTCTTTCCTCCCTGAAATGTCAGTGCGAAAGCCCCATTTCATGTACCAACGCTACAGAAGCCGAGTAGGGTTCGAGCCCTGACTTTGAAGGAACATTGTCAGCCTGGCATATAAACAACATAACAAAAAGTCAAACAAAGAGCCAACCCTTCGAAGTGGAGCCGATGCGGATCCAGTTATCCCTCGATGGAAGCATTTACTGCCACTGTCTATCGCTGTGCATTGCATGTGGTCGCCTTCACCAAATTCCATCATTGTGCAATGGATTCACACAGATTGCTATCGCATTGTCCTCTTACAGTGCAATACAAGACTTGGTTCACTCCTCAAACATGGCTGTCTAACGTCCGAATATATATTTGCGCATTTCAGAACATAATATTTGATAATTGAGTTGACAGGCGTTCAACAACCTCTTGGCCCCTTCCCAAAGCATAGCTAGCCCACAAATGAAGTTTGAATAGACAACCATCAAACTTGGGCAGGAGAATACTTAAATCTGGATATAGAGTCTAGATTTGGGCACCTTCGCATCATGATGCTACGCTGACTAACGGAATAAAAATACATGTCATTTTTTTTTGTGCCTCTCGAAGTCTGCCCTTCATATTTTCTCTTAGCACGTGTTTAGCACGGATGTCAGAGAACACATTTCTATCACTTGCATTTGCATGCGGCACAACAACAGAGCACCTCCGCCAGACGCCAAGCAGGACAAGATAGATAACCAGAGAATGGGATAGAGAGAAAGAGAGGTGTAGCTTACTCATAAAACGCATCAAAAAGGAGGAGACATGCATTTCGCCTTGCAGTGACAGCACGCGAATTCCAAAGTTTACTTCCAGAAGAGCATACACAGCTCCCGTTTGTCGCTAGGCGCTCTGTTTCAGCCGCTAGCCGACAACGGTTCTCGACCGCACGAGAATTTCCACCTACGAAGTGTAGCATCAACTCAAAATGTCCACTTCACCGGCCTATAAAGCGGAATATACAAAAGCGGAGGGATATAAACAGTACCATACGGAATATTGAAAAAACAAAAGAAAAAGACGTGAAAGAACAGCAGTCAGCGATGCCAAAGCGGAACGAAGTCATTCAAAAGCTGTCAACCGATACCATCTTGCACAAGGACAGACAGAGTGAGTTAGTCACGGTTCATGCAGTGAAGCCACCACGAGCTGCGGGAGAGGAAGGTCTAGGGACGAGCTTCTCAGTGAGGCAATGCAAAGACGAAGAGACTGGTGGTAGGCAGACAAGGGGGATGGAAAAGAGGATAGAAGATATCTCGGCATTCTTAGCAGCTCACGCTTGCCCGACAACACACATTCTTCAAGTTTCCTCTCGCAGAAAGACTCGCGCGGTCGCTTCGGTGAAGGGACATTCTGGATGCACGCGTTTGGTGTCGAGCGCACTGAGCGGTGAGAAGAGGACGTGAAAGGGGAGGAAATTTGTGCGGAAACGGTTGCGGGAGCGACTGAAAGAGGAAATAGATTCCGGAAGTGCAGAGAGGCGCCCAGTACTTGAGGAACATCCCGTTCTGTGCGCCTGCTCCCGCACTCATCGCCTCTAGGCAGGGAAAGAGGCGCTCTTGTGGACCACCCCCAGCATCCGCAGCCTCCTCCTTCTCACTGTCTTGGCCTTGCGCTTTCCAAGAGATATACACGCGAGCTCACTTCACAGTGTTCTTCATTCTCTTTGCTAACCTCTTTTTTCTCGCTTGACGCGTTGAACGCATTTCGGCGTCCATAGGCTACTCCCCTGCCTCTCTCTTCTCCGCCAGGTTTCATACGCCAGAGTTATAGTTCCGGTTTTCCCGCGTTTTTTTGTCGATGCGAACCCCGCTTACGGCCGTGCAAAAGGATGGGGAGAGCGCAGCTCAGATGACATATTATGGAACCGTGACGGTCGTTGATACGCACGAAAGCTTCCCTTTTGGAACGACGGTGCCAGTGACTCAAAAACAGCGGATATTTCTTGCATTGTCTGGAGTTGTTAGGCTGATATATCATACAGATAAAATCAGCCAACGTAGGCTATTGGCAGTTGGTATTGAGCATTGCTACTTGGAGAACATACAACGTGTTTTCATATCGTAGTGTGAATATCATTAGGCAGCCCGGACACGTCCATTTATGATTGTCCCTGTTACTTCACGGGTTGTCTGTATAGTATTTTCTTTATGAATATATTATCAGTAACTCCTTATCTTATCTTTTGTTATAAGATACGTTTCTTGATTCCGAATCAAAGCTCGCAAGTTTTTGTGCTTACATTTTTTGAGATAATATTTAAAAAACTACAAACAAAAGAAGCCCTTGGAGACGGAAAATGATTCTACAATGCTCTAGATGTAGGCAGCCGTTTCATGCATAGAGATACCGGTCGGTGGTCGCATCACTTCTGCCCTTCATGAAAATTATCTTCGCGAATGGGGTCATTTTGTCTATAAAATTACTGTGGTCAATGAAGAAAAAATATGACTATAGAAGGTTTACCTAGTCCAAGGAGTTACACACAATTTCGAGGGAATAGCGTATGGTGGCCCACAGCCTAAATAAAAACCCAGCTTCCTTCCATTTAGAGGCACAACCACATTTTTATAACAGATGTTTACTTTGAATATGATGTTTTTCTTCAGTGAACCTCTGCAGTGCGTATCTCCAGCAGCGCTAATAAAATTGCTCTATTATTCTGCTGCTACTAAGAAAATTCTCTCCTGTTACCACTAGGGTCATCTCAGGCGACACTGTTCGTAAGATTGCAGAGTTAGCTGAAGCAAAAATCATTACTTAACATATTTCAGGTTATGCAAATGAATAACGGCCTTCCAGATTGAAAAATTAAAAATTCACACATACCTCCACATTTATTTTGTTAGCACGGAATTAGAGGAAATTAACAAGGTTTGTGATAACTAAAACCTTTCAAAAGCGCAACACAATATTTTCAAACAACGGTAGCGCAGTTATTTGAGTAGACCATACATTCTTCAACTTTCATATTGGTTTTGCAGTTGTAAAAGTAGCTTATGATGCCGTTATAACAGCAGAAGGCGAACATGTACAGAGTGAGGCAGAGGTGTATGCGGTAGAATAGTATATGCTGCTTAAAGAATAAATAATGATGTTAGCTTCACTATTATTGCAGTACACTAGGATTGTGCGTTTGCTCTAATAGAAGCTGGTCAGATAGGTGGCATTTGTCCACAGCAGTGATTTGGCGCAGTAAATGTCTCTACAAAATAAATACTACCTGCTTTAAAATTGCGTCTCGAATACTCCGGCGAGCAGATCACATTTGGTCCAGACATGCCCACTCGCGTCTCAGTAGAGCAAGACATGTCGAAATAATGCGCAGCTTTGAAGTCTTCAAATGGACCCTACACGCAGCTTGTCGCTTACACTTCCACAAGAAAATGGGGGCATGGACGCGTCCCAGGAGATGGGGTTTAACCAGAAAATCCTCGGTAGGTTTAGCACTGACCATATTTGACTAGACAAAGGCGGGACGCTAAGTGTTATGCCAATACATGTACGCGTGCCGACGTGCGCTTCACTCGAACATGGGCAAACAGCTTTGCTGGAGGCGGATGCGAAGTTATCGATAACGTCTGCTTTCGGAGCGACCTGTTTTCTGCGAGCCTAGAATCATGCAGCTCATTAAACAATGCACTGCCTCGCACCTATTCACATTCATTCCACATGAGTCAGACGAGCAAGATGATCAAGTACTTGTAAAAGTTTTCGTAGACATTGCTCACATCGCTTACAGCAGTTTAGCCGTCTTCTTTACTGCTGTTGTAGTCTCGTTTAGGTTTCCCTAAATGTTCTTTTTGTTTCTTACATTTGCAATTCTTCAGAGTCCCAAGTTTGTTTTCTGATGACTCTTGCACACGTTAGCGTGGTTGCTTTATTTTATTCCCCAGCAAATGTGTTATGCATGTAGGCAGTTTATAACTAAAAAACCACAGTGTAAAACTATTAATGAATTGACAGTATACACGCGGAGGTGGACGCTCCTCTCGTGCACCGCTAAGCGTACTTCGCTTGAACGCTGACAGATGGAGAACTCGAATGAGGTTCCTGTCGATCAAGGCAAGAGCAACAACCGTACTCGAGGCGTTGCAGAATCGCTCGGTCCCGCGGCATGTTGTGTACTTGTGCGCCTACTTTAAGCTCCGCAATGCACAAAAATATTGCAACTGCAGTCGACACTCGGTGATTTTAGGCTACATCCTGTTTTCAGGCTAGCTCTCTTCCACCCAGTACTAACCGAAAAGCAGCGAGAACGCGGCCTTATATTCCTTGCGAGCTCGCTACTGAAATTTGATTTGGCAATCTTTAAAATTGCCGAAACAAAAACAAAAAAAATGGTAATAAAGAAAAAATAAAGCCGGGGTGGTGCAGTGGTAACACGCCCGACTAATGTGCCGGAGTACCAGGGTTCGAACCCGACCTCGGCGGCTGCGTTTCGATGGAGGCAAAACGAAGAGGCGTCCGTGTGCTGTGCGATGTCAGCGCACGTTTAAGATTCCCGGGTGGTCGAAATTACTCCGTAGCCCTCCGCTACAGCTCCTCTTTCTCTGTTTCTACTTTCACTCCCACCTTCCTCCCTTCCCTTATGGCGAGGTTGAGGTGTCCACAGGAAACAAGTGAGACAGTTACCGCGCCTTTCCCTTCCTATAAATCAATCAATCAATCAATCTTGAAAAAGCGCAGCTCTCAAGTGCTTGTTCATGAGTAAAGATTCCTGGCTTTGACAGGTGTTGTAAGAAGCAAAGGAAGAAGAGCGGTGGATGAAACACAGCGAACACGAAGCATAGAGTAAAATGAAGGTACGACAAAACGAAACCCGCACGAGGAGGAAACAGAAAAAGATGGGCATGTGTAATCACGCAAAAAAAGCAGAAGAGAAGGACAAGGGGATTATATGAAAATTGAAACAGAAATTTGGAGAACGCTGAAGCTTCGGCTCAAAATTAGATGACTCGGAGAATTTATGCATTGAGAGAATAGCACAGCATTTGGCAATGTGTAAAATGTCTTCATATTATTAATTGGTTTACAGGCAAAAAAGGCGCAATATCTGCACACTTGTTCGGTGGATATCTTAACCTCGTCGTAAAAACTGATTTATTCATAGGAAGGGAAAGGCGCGATAACTGTCTCACTTCTTTTCAATGGTCACCTAAACCGCGCCGTAAGGAAAGAGAGGAAAGCGAGAGTGAAAGTAGAAAGAGAGGAAGTGGAGCCTTAGTAGAGGGCTGCGGAGTAATTTCTACCACCTGGAGATCAATAACGAGGAGGTGATGGGTAGGTGCTCCTGTCCCTACGGGGCTGGAAGTGGTAGGTCACCACCGCTTAAATGAGGGAGGGGCTAGCCTGCCATCGGCTTTGTATCTGTTGTAGGCCGTCATTGCACCAGCCACCACTTCGGTGGTGGACGATGGCCGTTGCTGACGCACGTCTTTATTTCCTTCTTTTTCGTTCTTTCTTTTCTGTTTTCTTTTGGTTGTTGTTGTTGTTGTGGCTGTAGGAAGAAGGAAAAGAAAATGCACGAGTCTGCTACTGGCTCTGTAGCTTTTTTTTTTTGTACGCAAGCTTGCCATAATGCATATTATAGAAACTCATGTAAATGGTTTTCCTTGAGGAACCAGAGCAGGCTCCCGCTCTTAGCGTTGTCGGTGAGCCATTTAGAAAAGTCCTCTTCCCTTGTTGTGGTTAGTCCCACTTCGCGCAGAATCTGTGTCCTTGATGCCCTTGTCCCTGCACAAGTCCATAATAGGTGGCGAACATCCACTTCTGCAGCTGGTGTGGAACACTTCGGGCATGTGGTTGGTCCCATGTCTGCTTGCGATTCCCATCGGTATTTTACCGACGGGGTAAGGGCCGCCCAGCTCTTATCCTTGTAAGGGAAACCTCCTCCGATCTCGTTAAGTTACGAAGGAGTGGGAATGTACACGGGGGAATGAGGGCACGTGTACATTTCCTTTTTCCTTAAAGAGGATGCTAAGATGGGAACAGCGGAGCGGGCATCGAAAGGGAGCCTGGTGGGGGGCGCATTAGTGTTTGGAACTTCTTGTCTGAGGTGGTCAACATTTCTCTGCTAAGCGTTCTCAGTCTCTGTAGCTGAGCCACCTTCGCTGCCTCGTGCTGACGAAAGAGAAAATAGAGAAGAAAAAAGAAAAAAAAAAGAAAGAGAAAGACGCGCGCCTTAACAACAGCCGTTGTCCACCACCGAAGCTGTGGTGGGTGCAGTGACGGCATACAACAGATAAAATTCGATGGCGCTGGCTAGCCCCCGCCGCAAGCGGCTTTGACTTACCGTCCCAGCCCCATAGGGCCGGGAACTGCAACTTTTTTTTTAGTAGCAAGCCCATGTCTTTTTTTTTTTCTTTTTCCTACTGTCGCAACAACAACTGACATCGCACAGCACACGGACACCACATCATCTCCCTTACATCGAAACGCAGCCGTCGGCGGTCGCGATCGAACCCAGGTACTCCGGCGCAGTAGTCTGGTGTCTCACTACTGCACGGTTGCACTGCAATTTCATACAAAATCACGCGAGTAGGCTTACCGACACGCTTCTCCATACTGGGCTATGGTGGCACTGCTCCAATGCTCCACCCGAACAGAAGGGCGCATCCGATATCGAGGTCGAGCGCTGCCGACGTTTGAGATTGCGTTGTCGGTGTGCGATCACCTATGCTTCCAATACACAAAAGCGGCGATCAGTTTCGCTTTGGTTGAGAATCGTAACCGTCGGTGAATGTTTAGAACGATACTACGAGCCGTTTGCCCCCATATGATCGGGTCTTAACTTTGGAACAGGAAGTGGTGGCAACCGAACTGACTACCGGTTCAAGTATTTACACGATGTCTTGAGGTGTGGGTGAAAACAGCGGGTTCAGAAACAATGCAAACGCGAAAGGTGGGCCACGAATCAGCATGATTCCGCTCGCGTGACGTTGAAGCTGAGCCAATTTCAAAATGGTGCTTTGTTGGTCTAGCGACGAGTCTCGCCCAGCGTGTGGTGATATGATAAGGTGGTTGATAACCCCGTGAATAGCTGACCACTTAGCCATGGCTTTTGATGTTTGAACTTCATTTCTGACTTGGAAAGGGGATACGATTCCTGACAACTACCTTTGTGAACCTTCTTCCCATCTTAAAGGTCTCTTCAAGTTTTACCGATCGGCCCTTATTAGTTCGATTTATGAAAGACGTTTATCTCAAATCGCACTGTATAATTAGCCTATATTAAGGGTTTACCGAAGTTGGAAGAGGGAGACGAGAAAAAAGCGGTGGCGTCACAGCTGTTACAACATAAAGACTGGTATACCAGCTGTGCTAATAAGAATCGTCGCGACACTCGACACTTGATATACAACTTAAATCATATAACAATATCCTGAATAACGAACCAAAAACAGAGAAACATAATGCCAAACTGAGAAAATCTTGGACGCATGGCATGTTCAGCTAACTCACCTTTTTTAATTAGGCAATTATGTTGATAATTTCTTTCACCTGTTTCTTGTGCTTAAAATATTGTTCTTTTTGTGTTCTCCTTACCTTACAGCTCAATTGTTTGGGGCTTATGCGTTCACTGTTTACTGAGGAATTGGGTCTGAGGGCTCGTGGTGTAAGCAACCATTATTTGAAAGCATCACGTACAAAAGATAGAACCCTACATCTCTTTATATATACAACTACATCTCTTTATACCCGACCTATCCGTTGCTTTCCCATGAGTACGCAGTCCAGATTTCAACACCACTCTATTACTGAAATGAAAAAAATCCATCCCGCCAACCCGCTTTGAAGCATACACCAACCCAGCATGCTTTGAGTCTCTTTGATCTTACTAGCACGTTACAGGTTCTGTTGGAGTATTGCACCACATCACCATTATTATGATTTGAAGGGTCTTCGCAAGATTGCTCAGAGCTCGCATAGCCAAACTGAAGTGCCCGTGTCTTTGCGCAAAAGCAGTGCGATCAACTGTGATTCAGCGTAGTAATTCTCTTGGTCAATCAGTCTGCTTGTAAAGAGCAGTTGCTGTTATGGAAAATGAACCTTACCAGCACTGGCTTTACTGGCAGCAATGTGGAAAGGTCGAAGAGTATCATGTCATTCTGATCTCAAATGCTGGTTTGGCCGCGATCAAGCTCAGTGTCTGTTCGAGGACACGAGACCTCTGCATTCGCACTGTTTCAGTTTGACGCAAGTCTATGCGTCATCTCTGCGTAATACATGTCGTCATCACAACTTGACAGCACCTGGAACAGCGCCTTGTATTGCTGTCCTCAAAAGAGAAATGTGTTCCTATACACGTGTGGCAAAGAAAAGTTTGAAACAGGGTCCTTTTGTTCTTAGCAAGGCATGCTGCTGCTACGGCTATAGTTTTTCAAAATAAATTTTATGTTATGTCAGAGCATATTGGTTGAATCTGCATTGAAAAATATTGTTAACTGGACTTCACTCCTTCTTTTCAGTTTCTATCTCATGCATCCCATTCCCCCTTTCTCAACTTATGCCCTGTGGCAAACTTTTCGACCCCGCCGGGGTGGCGCAGTGGTTACGGCGCTCGACTACTGTTCCCAAAAATGTGGGATCGAATCCCGGCCTCGGCGGCCGCTTTTCAATAGAGGCGAAAAGCAAGGCGCCCGTGTGCTGTGCGATGTCAGTGCACGTTAAAGAACCCCAGGTGGTCGAAATTTCCGGAGTCCTCCACTACGGCGTCTCTCATAGCCTGAGTCGCTTTGGGACGTTAAACCCCACAAACCAAACCAAACTTTTCGAAAAAAAAAAAAAAGAAATATTGTTACGGGCGAAGAAGGAAGAAGACGGCAGTGGCGCAGGCAGGAACGCGCGCGCTAGGCCCGCTCACAGATTCATTAAACGTCATCTCACGACCATCCCCGTCTTCCTAGGCACGCGTGCCGGGGGCGGGCAAGAGGGCGCCCATTTCAGATGGAAATAAAAGTTGTACAACCAACCAATCGAGCATCTTCTCTCCGTCCTCTGTTCTGTTGTCATCGCTTGTCGCCGCGTAACAATATAAAGGGAAATAGGAGCCTTTGCATTGTCGTACAAACATCACTGGCTCAATCTGTCCGTAAATAATCATCGTCTCACCGTCATATCTCTCGGAGGGCAAAGTCACGGATATTTATCTTTCTTTTTTTTTTAAAAAGGTGATGTGTTTGTTATCTAAAGAAGCAAGTATTTACCAGGGAATACATAATGCTCGCTTCGTGTGCAGGCCAATATATTGTGATTGCCAAGATGTGGTCCCCTTACCGCCGCAAATTTTACGGCCAGCTTATGATGGAAGCGCTAGGAAGGAAGCAAGCGGGAAGCAAAGATGGCGCGCGGTCAGGTCTTAGTGCGAATACATTAGAAGCTCAGAGGGAGGAAATCGCACCGTAAGCCCCACATTTCCGAGTACCGGATGTAATATCAAAACTTCGAGTTTCGAACTGCCTTCAGTGTGGTATTCTCGCCACCTCTAGGGATGTTCGTGAGAACAGTAAGCAGCTAGAAAACTCTTACAGCTGTGTAGTTGTGAGCAGACAAAAACACAGGCAAGAAATATTGACGCAAAACATATTGTAAACAAACCATAGCTATCCCATTACCAACGCAAAATATAATTATGTGCTCATTTGTATGCCGCCGTTTAAACATGGGCACGAAAGAAGACGATAGTGCTTAAGAACGCTTCTATCAGCTATTTTTCACATAAGGAAATCAACTTTTCTTAAACTTCCGACTAAAACGCAGCTAAACAGAGCTGCAGCATATGTAAGAGCAGGCAAAATGCAATCGAGACGCCAGGATTGCTGGGAGCATCAACAGCATTCAATTATCTCGAAGCAGACAGTAAATTATTCAAGAGCGCAGTAAATTAACATTAATGGAGGAAAATAGAAGCTAACAAGAAAAATAAACACGCGAACAATATGATTTTGTTAATCTCCATATAATAGTTATTATTGAGCTCAGTAAACGCTTCTAGAGAAAAATACTGTCGTCGTTGAGTTTTTCATTCAGAGAATGTTGCTTCCGAAGGAGCTTTGCCACCATTTTATGTCTTGCATTTTATGCAGGTGACTAAAATATTTTCTACTCTCTTCCAAGGCGTTTGCTTATTTTCTTAAACCCCGCTATACAACTCCTGCCAGCCCCACAAAGTTAAAGTGAGGGCTGGTCTGCTCCTTAATAATTCGAAGTTCATGCCGGCACAGCCCCCTTTCTGTTGGTCCGCTAAACTCCCGAAGAAGAGCTCACGTACAAACACCGCATGTTTTTATCCGTTCTTATGGGAAGTTATCAGGGAACTGGTAATGGCAGGAATAATTCGACAACACGCCATGAACGCTAAGCTGTGTGAAAATTTTTTTGTGGGAACCGCAGGTTCCTCTTGGAGAGAGTAAGAGAGGGAGATATTCGGAGTGATGAGCGCTCATGCAAACACGTGTCCCCGAGGAGATCTAAGATATCCGTCGAGAGAGGAGAGTGGGAGGAAGGTGCATGTATCGCTCATATGCTTCAGGGAGATACCGGCCGATGGACGACCAGAACGCGCAAGGGATTATAGCGTCGGGTTCGCTCCCTTTGCATCCGCAATCCGATTAAGAGCTCAAGAAAGCGGTCAGATAAGCCTCCTCAACGCCACGCTTTTCAGCGGACAGTCCATCTCAACCGTCCTTAGTTACTTAGTTGCCTGCCGTGTCATTTAGAGCATTACAAATAGAAACATTCATCTTTTAATGACTAACTAATCAATGAAAGAGAATGAGGGTCCCAGAAGAATTTTTCTCTCTTCCTATATGTATCGAGGACACCAGGCGCGCTCCCCAAGCGTGGGATTTTCATCCCTTCTTTCGCTGTGTTTAATTTCTGTACATCACCATACAAGGAACAGCCACGACCTAAATACACAGAGTACCAGGGCCTTAATTACAAGTCCGTGAGAGAATAAGAATACTCAAACAGTAGGCACTGCGCTTCTGGGGGCTAAGAGCGTGTTGACATCCGAGGGTGATGCAATTGTTGAGGATATAGCAAATACGGTGCGAGTAGAAGCGGCACCCGTAGTGCGCGTAGGGATGACCGCCCTGAATGAAGATTGTAACAACGGAGAAGGTATTCTGCGACAGATGCGGCTGTAACGAATTGTAGCAGAGCGAGGTGGTAGCGATAGCGCAGAAAGTAGACCCTATTCGCATGAAAGGCTTACAGAATGCAAGGAGCGCATGTATGTGCAGCGGTATGTCGAAGAAGACGGAGGATTATGAGAGTATGTGGGTTCCCAATGAGGCGGTAGCAGAAATTTTGCTTGACCATGTGAAAGGAAGTCGTGGGTCAGCCGCGAGAGCCGCGGGCACCACGGCAGTCGCGCGGGCAAAAATAAGGAGTGCCTCGAATGATTGCGTGCGGAACGGTCACAAGGCTGACAGAGGGTCTCGTGAAGGGATGAAGCGCATATCCCGCTCGACAGAAAGAAACGAAGGCAAAGGCGCTTCGATCAAATTTTTTGTAGCAGACGGATGTAGTCCGGCGTGTGAACAAAGGGAAGGACGTGAAATGATGAAATTGTCAGGCGGGACGCAAGTTAAGAATTGATTCGTATGGGCGACACCGAATCCACTGACTGTCCTCCGCCGCATGGGGTCGGAGGTATCCCGCGCCTGGTCTGACGCGCAGCCGAAGCTTGAAGCGCTAGCTCCTTTGCTGGAGAAAGAAGGCCATTTCGTTTTTCATTTCCGCTGTATCTTTTGTTGTCATGGTACGCTGCAGAGAAAGGTCACGAACATCAGCCGCGCACTGGTGTGTGAAATGTGACGCGTTTCAAGAACTCACGCATCACAGTGGCGGTGGAGGTGTTACGACCGCGGTTGTATCTCCCTGACCGCGGACGGAGCGAACGCCGGTTGGAAAGACTGCTACATGCGTGTGTGCATGTGTGTGTGTGTGTGTGCGTGTGTGTGTGTGTGTGTTTGTTTGTGTGTGTGTTCCCATTTGAGTGTGAGTGCAAGCGGAGAGGGGAGAGGCCGTGGCTGACGTCTCCCTCTTAACGGTTCCAACATGAACGAAGTCTGCGGGCTGACGCAGCACGGACGGCCAGCTATGTCGGCCGTAGAAAAGCGTCGCTCTCGAAGACACTCGATCCTCCCTCAACTACCCCCAGCCGTGCCTGCGAGTAGTTTTCTAGGAGTTCGACGAGAGCTTGTAGCTAACTGCTACTACGTGACGACGGAAACAAGGCGGAAGAGGGGGACCCGGAGAGGGGGCACTGAAGCTGCGATGAGTCCGAGCGACGCGGCAAACTAGAGATTGGTGTCGGGTGCGGTGTCGAGAGGCCGTACCCTGACAGAGCAGTAGTTGTCCTGCAATGCGCATATAGTGCATATAGCTGTAAAAATATGAGTATTCTGTAATTGTAGCGAATTGTCCAGAATAATCGGGAGAGGGGGTGAAATTGAAGAAAAAAGATAAGATGAACCTCTCGTAACTGTCCGTAATGACTCTAGATGTGCGCCAGTAAAGATACATTTGAAACTTCATGGTGGCCCGCACGTGTGCAAGACATTCCTTTTGCGACATGGAGAGCTTGTGTTTCGGTACGAGAAATTATGAGGCTAGCATAGGCTATTGTTTTCTCAAGCTCATCTTGATACTAAACGGGGAGCGGGCAATCACCTATGCTACTGGCGTCATTGTGTACCTCAGTGTCAGCCTCTTCATCGAAGTGCGCCAGAACAAGAGAGATTTGAAGGCGCTCGCGAAGCAAAGAGAAAGCCGTCTGCGGCTCAGGATTCCCCACAAAGGAGGTGCCCTTCCCCGTGAGGCGCGTCAGCGGTTCCGCAATCTTAAAAAAGTCAGCACTGAACCGCCGATAAACTCACAAAGACCCAGAAAGCGCTGAATAGCTTTCTTATTATTTGGAATAGGAAACCTAGTGCTGGCAGTAGTATTATCGGGGCCCGGCCACACGTTGTCAACGCCCCCCAAAAGGCTAAGAAACCTGATTTCTGTAAACCCAATGTGGCATTCCTGGGGCTTCAAAGGGAAGTCAGTAGAACGGAGAGCTTCCAGGAAAGCTCTAAAATGTTGGAGGAGCTGTTCAAATGTTTCTGAAAAAGTGACGACGTCGTCCAAGTACACAAGACAGCTATGTCACTTCAGGCCCACGAGGACGGCGTGTATTATCGCGAGTGTAGGGGGGGGGGGGGGGGTAGAGCACAAGTCAAGTGGGAGTACTTTACTTTGGATTCGTATACAGGCCACCTGGGGTGAAAGAAGCTTTTTTTTTTTTATCATCTAAGTACCTAAGTATCTCGATTACATAAGTGTCATTTAACGAACACTCAAGCTATAACATGATGATAGTTGAATTTCTGGTTATTTGAGATAATGTGGATTACAAAATTAAAAACTGCTTTTCAATTTTCTCATTTTTTCATTTTATTCGCAGCGTAATAGACAGATTTGTTACAATTTGGCGCTTCACTCTTATCACAAAACGCCGTTTTCTTGCTACATGATAACATGCTGCCTAAATGTTCCTCATTTTATTGTTAGAAATACTTTTATGCTTTACCAGCGTCTTTGGTAAGGATTTGCTATTCGTCTCAGAATTTGTCAATTAAAGCGACGTCATCAGCGAACAGTATACTTCTTAGGTATTCTCCATTACTTTTAACGAAAATTCTTTTAAATACTTCCTCGAACCAAGTGAATAGTTTCGCATAGATAGCGTTTTCTTGACTGAAACTCAGATCAGCATTTATCACCTTTCCCCTAAGCACTATGGTTACTCAGAAAAAGGCAGGTATACTTTTCAGAACTCTTGCATAAGCCTCTTCATCGTAGCGTTAATTAATGTCTGCATGCGTACTCTGGACTCTAGGCTGCGACGTTAATTGGTTAAGAAAAGGTCAAATGCTTCCCGGTAATCTAGGAAGGTTGTATATGAAAGCCGGTTATTGTTTACACGTTTCCCAACCACCTAATTAATTGTGTTAAAACGGTTCATTGTAGAGTAATGGTTCGAGAACCTAGCCTGGGCTTTTGTTTGACTGTGTCTACGTTACAGGTCGTGATTACAACCTTGGTAAACAGAACGGAAAGCAAAATCGTTGGTGTGTAATTTCATTTTCAACGTCCACGTTTTATAAGTTATGATGATATGAGTATTGTTGCAAAAGCGACTACGACTGGGTTTTGAGGAAGGGCATAACGAGGTACAGACACCAAATTAGAATGTTGTGCAAAGCTCGTCATGCGCTTCCTTTGTGTGTGAAGTCCATGGCGGGGAAGTATTAGAGTCAAGGGAGGCCTAGAAAATATTTTATTCTTTTTTTAAATGTTTGTGGAGATGTTCACTTTCGCATCTCGGACCCATCGCTAGCGCATTGATTTTGACGTAAGTTCAGTAAAAAACGATAATCAAGTGTTTGTTACGTCATTGCAATTTTTCTGAGGTAAGATTCGATGCTGCTGGTTAGCTCGCAGCGTTCTAACAGTCCTATCGCGCAGACACCACGACGCCTCACTTTAGCCAAAATTATGCTTGATGACAATATTCCTTCTGTAAAGTTTGTGAAGGCTGTCGTCGACGGCGCGGTATAATGGTCGGCAGGCGGAGTTGTCGTCGGTCACACAAGCCGATAACTGGAGCAGCCGGTGGCGCAGCAGTGAGGCAGTGTAGCACTCCTTGGCTTTAATTGTACTAGAAAAGACAAATGTTATCAGGGTTGCTGCTGTACTCGTGCAATAGAAGCATGCCTGCTCAAGTGCGAAGCCTTCGGCAACGGCGCCTCCAGCGGACGTGCCAAGCGACGAACTTCGCTGCTCTCTGCTTGCCCTATTCGTCGCTAGGTTTAGTCGATTTCGCCGAACGGCACTTCGGAACGGATCAGCGACTCAACGTTCTAATAAAGGTTCGTCTTCCATCACCGCTTTATTATAGGAAACCTATCTCTTAATAAAATAAGCTTGACAAAACACGTGCATGGCGACTGTCCTCAATGGGCCTTGTTTGCTCTCCTAGAAGTAGCGGTGGCGACCGTACCGGCCACTTCCAGCATTGTTCGGCACCCCGAGGCCACACTGCCGCGTCGTGGGGACTGTAGACGCGTTCTTCGATGTAGCATATTGTTGATTTCAGTTCATTCTTGCAAAATTTTACTCAGTGACCGTTTTCTTTTGTTAAAGTTGTGATTTTATCTCAACAATCTTTTCTTTGAATTTGAGCTTGATTTTAACACATTAAAACGTTTTAGTTATGTCTTTAGATATTAAACTAATATCCGGGGAGAAAAGACACTAATCAATATCTGACAGAGTCCCCTGGACCTGTCAAGTAGAGTACTCTTTATTTCATCTTTCGCTATGGAGGTGAAGTTATTCTTTGCTACACCGCTTGCTCCTTCGTAATGGCCTTGACTGTTTTGGCTATTTTAAAGATCCGTTTTAAATTTAGCGGATATTTTAGCTATGCTATTCTTATTCACAACCGCAATAACATGTTTGTCTCTATGGAAGTACATCTCATCTCATTCCTGCAGCTATTTTCCTATTGAGCTTCTTTGGTTTGCTTTTTTTTTTTTTGCAATGCTTATTGCCTCAGGACATAAAAAAAAATGTATGACGGATGAAAGGTGTGGTCAAATCAATGAAAAACGGTTTGCTGATGCATTGATCTCGAGGAGTGAACGATGGTGCGGCCCCTGCGTCCAAGCGGCATATGGTTGCGGATTATAGGGGGAGAGGCCAGCTGCCACCAGGTACCGGATCCGCGTCGGTCTCAGCGCTGAACATATTCCCACATCAAGTAATGGATGTCAGCTTCTGTATTTCTGGACTTGATGACGGGGCATCCAGGGTATGGATACAAATCCCAAAATTGAGGCTACGTTCGAATCACTGCCGGTGTTAAGGCCACACAAACTCTAATCCTCCGAAGCGCCACCTGCTCTGCACGGGTTAAACTGCGGGGGAGGCTTACCGTACACGAAGGTATGAGAGCACGTGCACGGCGTCTGAGGTGCTCCTTTCTTGTTAAAAGTCGGGTAGCATTGTCCAAATTTATGAGGTTAGGTATGTCGAGGTTGAGGTGGATTGTCGGGTCGCAGACCCGACAATCCACCTCAACCGCATGGCTTTGAGCGCTTAAAGGTCATGCGGAATTCATTGAATACGAACTGGCAGTGCGTGCTGTTAGGCTGCGCATGTTTTGGGGTAAGATGCCGGGGTGAGATGCTATGCGAACTCGAAGACGCAGCTTGATTTTTGATGGCTGCGAAAAAAAACTCCAAAGCGTCGTTTTATGAGTGTCTTATTAGCACTGTACAAGATTTGCCACTTTGAATCACGCAGGAGTTATACGGAGTGCGTTTACCTCAATAGAGAGGCTTTTAACGAAAAAAAAAAAAGCGAATTCGATGGCTTGCGTGCGCAAACGTCCAAAACCCATTGCCCCGCATGCTTTTCTTTTACGGGAATATGTTCACACTGAGAAAGCGAGCAAATGATATCGCAATGCGTGCTGTCTCCGAAGAAAATCTTTCGCAACATGCATGACATTCTTTTTTTTTCGTCTTTATGCCTTATTTGCATAGCTCAAGCTTTCGCAAGGATGTACTCTGGGAAGCAGAAAACAGCGTTGGCTTTGGACGCTAGGAGGCTTTGAAAGACTTTTCTTGCTACTTTAAAGCTCTGTCTCGCAACAAGGTATTAAGAGAATCAGCTGTTTTCTTCCCATACTGCATTATACAGTGCATACTTCGATAATGCATCAAAGTCGTATGCTTTCATGCTTACGCAGTCCATGTGAATGGCTTATGTGCATCATCGCGGTTATTTTTGTCGTTTACGCGTGCTAATATACCATGCCTACTGCTACGGTTTTATAGCCATAGGGAGCCGTAAAAAAACGTGTTAAAATTTAATGTTGTTAGCCGCTGAAACAAGTAAAGTTCATCTTCATTTTTTTTTTTAACCAAATCTGATGCAGTCGTGCTTCGATTCTTTGCACGAAATATTGTTATGAGGAGGAACACAACGACTTTCAAGAAGGTGACGGGTTCAATAGGTAGCCCTTAAAACTTGCAGGTGTTTTATACCCGCCTCTACTTGAGTTTGAGAAACGCCTCCGTTGCGCACTTGTACTCTGGCGGCATGCTGACCCGCTCAACACTTTCCGAGTTCAAACTGTTTAGTGCGCACCCCTGAACTTCGCTTTGAAGTAGCTCACCCTTGCCCTTTGCCTTCACCTTTTCTTACAATCCACTGAAATCCTTTCCGTAATATCTGCGGCTTCTTTCACTGAAAACCTTTCTCAGAAAAAAAGCAACGAATTCAGGAAACCTCGTATAAATTCTTATCCTAGATAAATCATTTCCTTCATTTATCTTTTCCATTTTCGCAATACACCCGCCACTCGCAAAGAAGCAGCCCCTTTCCACGTTGCTACATCATCCCTTGCCCTGGCGGGCAGAGTGTTCTAGCCAATGGCTACGAATTAATGGTTCCACCAAAAAGGGTCCTCATTTTTCTCAATTTCTGACAAGCGTGATGAATTGCACTGCGACCTCTAGAAGATCCCTGCGTCCGCGGATTTGGTCCTGGCGGACATTAATCAGTGTGCTAGGATAGGAATTGGAATCGGACGCGAGCACTATTGGTCGCGCTGGGTCACTGGTAGACCGTTAAAGACCCCTATTTCCGCTTTCTATAGACCTCGTCGGCAGTGTTAAGCTATGGATCAAAGTTATTAAGTACTTTGAAATGTGGCAAGGAGATACAAGTTATTTTTTATCCTAATCTAAGCCTTTTTTAATGCGAGAGCATTACTTCGCTATGTTCAAAGATTTCTCAGACCGTGTCCGCGGGCCGCGTCCGCAGACCGCGGCCGCACAATCGTGTCCGCAGCAGTTGCGAGTAGTTGGGGAACCGGTAGAGGTTAATGAGTGGTGTGAATCTGTAGCGGGTGACGTATTGTTGCTGCCGAAAAAAATAATTTGCTGATAAGTTACTTAGGTAATTATTTACAGGCAAAAAATGTGAAAGTTGTCTGCACCAGTTGTGAGGAATTGAGAAGTCGTAAAGGTTAACGAGTGGTCCGGGCCTGGGAGGCGCAGTTGTTACGGCGCTCGACAACTAGCTGTGTCGAAGGACGCGGGATCGAATCCCGTCCTCGGTGGCCGCTTTCCGATGGAGGCAAAAAGCAAGGTGCCCGTGTGCTGTGCGATGCCAGTGCACATTAAAGAACCCCAGGTGGCCGAAATTTCTGTAGTCCTCCAATAAGGCGTCTCTCAAATCGTGAGCCGCGTTGGACGTTAAACCCCACAAACCAACCGAGCGGTGTCAATCGATAGAGTATGACGTACTGTTTTGTGCAAAAACATAAAAGGTCAAAAAGCTAAGTATATAATTGGAGGGAAAAATAAAAGAGAAAAGGCGACAATGTTCTCCTTAGCCAATGGCTTCGCGCCAAATTTGAATGTATCAAACACTAAAATATTTAATTAAATCAGTCAGTTAAGGTGACGTCAAGGATGTGACGTCATGCAACCTAAATTCAAGCCAAAAAAGTGCATAGAAAAGGATTGGCGCTCAATTTGAAAGTACCAATGACTAAAAGAAATAAACAAGTGAATTTATGTGCCGTCAAGGATGTGACGTCACGCAACTGGAAGTAGAGCCGGAAAAGGGCATATGAATGAATTGGCGCGCAATATTGAAAATGAAATAATGTGACGTCACGCAACCGGAAGTAGAGCCGGAAAAGAGCATGGGAAGGAATCGGCGCGCAATTTGAAAGTACCAAAGTCTAAAAGGAAAAAACAAGAAGTGAGTTTTTGTAATGTAGAG
Source organism: Amblyomma maculatum (assembly GCF_055883805.1). NCBI lineage: Eukaryota > Metazoa > Arthropoda > Arachnida > Ixodida > Ixodidae > Amblyomma > Amblyomma maculatum. The sequence goes on from NC_139345.1 coordinate 140,349,877, forward strand.
GAGGTGACGTCATACAATTGGAATACAAGTCGTAAAAGGGCATAGGAAGGAATTGGCGCACAATTTGAAAGTACCAACTACTAAAATGGGTTCACAAGAAATTAATTAAGCAAGAAGCAACTAGAAGCAACTAGAAGCAACCAACAGCAGCATCCGTGCTTTTGCATTACTGCAATGCAGATTTTGCAGTGCTCTTTAAATTTTGCGTTCGAGCCTTCCATTGCTTTCAAGCAAACACGATCACATTATCTAGTTCGTCAGTATTCCTACACGTCGTTAAAATAAGCTGAGCCCTCCACTAAGTAAGCAGATACAGATGATACGTTTTAACTTGTTTCTTTCCTTCCCCCGGCATGCATGTCCTAAAGGAAACCACGAAGCTTGGCCACGCGCAAGTGATGTTGCCGCCTAGCAACAGCACAGATTCAGAAAGGTTGATTCGGACACGGTAATAAATTTAAGCTAGATATTTCTGCTAGATGCTATTCTTAAATAATCGAATATGAAATTAAAAAAAAGCAAAAAAGTAACCAAAAGAGACTTCTTAGTGTCTGCATTTTTTATCGCATAAAGTTAGGCTCGCGTGACCTGGAGTCTATTAAAAACACATGCTTTGGTCACCTTTTATTTTACGTTTACTTCTATACATCGATGCAACATTTGATACAGTGGTTAATTATTTGTAACACCAGGTAAAATGTTTCCAGGGGCTGCCCGCAAGAAGAAACAAAATTTGTCTCATAACAACAACTCAACACTGCAGCTAAAAGGTACGGTATATAAAAGTCGGTAGTCGTCGTTAAAGCCCGAGTATTGCTGAACGAATGAAGTCTGATAATGGCCGTGAAGAACGAAATCAAAAATTGATACGATCACTTCAACAGATGCGATCTAAATGTATTTTCCGCAGCTTTCAATTGAAGCAAGTACATTGGGGTGAAACGCGTTCGTTAAAAGAGGCAGCAATCATTGACACCAAAGATAACGTATGGGTTAACATTTCTTAGCTGTTAAGAGGTAACTGCCACTTCAGTTTCATAACTGCGATTGACACCATTTGGTCCAGCCCGTTGTCAGCAAAGGTGGGTTCAGACAAAAGGACCGGAGCGCGGACGGTCCGCGCGGGTCAGCACGGATCAGGTGCCACGTGACCACGCGTCCATGTGTCCATCCGGCCATCGAGCGTTCACACAAAGTCAGCGGACCACCGGCGTGTAACCTCCTCCCCAGCTCCATTCGCGCGCTGCCCAAAACCTTTCTACCGAGAGTTTCCACAGGAATGCCGAGCGAAGCCGTCATCTCGCTGCCCTGGCTATTCTACGTGAAACGGGGGAGGACGACGAGGAAGCGAAAAAGCGTCCATTTATTGCAAGCGTTCTTTATTGCAAGCATCTTCAATATTCCATATCGCTGGGCTGCTCTCTACGAGCGCTAAAAACGAGACTGTCGCCTCATCACTGAGCGCTTTTTTCGCTACTTCACCCATAATCAGCACTAGAAACCGAGTAAAGCTACAACTCCTGCACTGCACACCCAGAAGCACGAACATACAAAACACGATCCACAGCTACGAACACAGAGCGAACGACACAGCGCATGCACAACCAACAATACCCCACTCGAACTGAATACGAGATGAAAAGCGCGGTCGTAGCAACGGGGAGGTAGCAACGATAAAACAAGAAGAGCAAAGACAATCTCGGTCCGCGGCGGACGCTCGGCCCGCGCAGACTGAAGAAGGCGCTTGGCATATTTAGTCTGCTCCGCGATCCGGGGCCCCGGACCGCCACGCCATTCAGGTGGGGCTCGGGTAGCGCTGACGCGCGCGCGGACCGTCCACGCTCCGGTCTTCCCGTCTGAACCCTACTTAAGGAAACTCCAAAACAGGTCTCACTTCATCGCTAAAATAAAATAGAAAATTGTGTTATGAATCCAAAGTTCAACGCTTAGTCACGCAACGCTGCTATTTAACTAAACACTGGTTACTTGTAACCAATGTAAGCAAGACACCAAGTCTCAAAACTCTTCGCAACTCGGCGTTATCTTTTCTATCGGAATAATTCCGTAGTTTGTGTCGCAAAGGGGAAACAGCTATGCGCCTAGCGGTTCTACAGTATGTCCTGTATATAGCACGATGTAAATAGAATTTATAACATCAACGTACCCAGCGGCTGTTTGGCGACCAAAGTGTTGTGAATTCTGCTGGAAATTCAATTGAATAATTGCTGAGAATAATTGTTCTCCCAGCTATAGCTTACCAATCAGCCACGAAGAAGTCACTAACTCTGAAATACGACCCTAGTCCCAGCACCGACGACTGATAACGTCTACAATAAAGGACCTCATAATATCCCTTTCATACGACGTCTCTCCGCTTCAATGCTTGCTCCACACGAGCACACTTGCATTTCGACTCTACAATTTAAGGCCGACATTCCAACATATGCGAGCTCCCTAACCTAAGCGGTCGGATGGACGAAAACACTTGAGTGAAATAAGACCCCTAATGCTGTCCGATCGTGTTCGTCTTTATAGTTGACGAGAAAACGTTGCCTCACTAAAGCAGGTACCATGCGAGCCACACGAAGCAAAAAAAGCGAGATAACGTGAACGCATAGTATTACGGCTTTGTGTTTGCAAGCTTATCGGGCGCCTTTTAAATATAATAGTCAAGTGCAGCTTTTCACGGTTTAGAAAATTTGACAGCTTTCCAGCCATTTTATTGGCTGCATATGGCACTCATGAACCAGAACCACGCTCTGAAACTTCCTACTGAAGTGTACACGTTGTAGAACAGCTTCCTCAATAATCACATAAATGAAAATTTTCTTGACACGTGTAGGTAAATCACGTATTTATTTTTTAAAGAGCGCTTGCATCCTAGAAATTACAAATATAACGCAATTCAACTTTGTATGCATGATAGGGGGAAGTTGAGCCCAAAGTTATCTAGCAACGTATAGAAGCCGACGGCGATTCGTAAGTGCATTGGCTACCGTCGGGGTGTGTAGAGTATGCAGCGAAGATAACTAACGGAATAAAATTCAAGACCACAGCCGCAGATCATGGCCCCCACGCCTGTCCTAACTACGTTATGATTATACGGGTCAAATTCCAGATGAAGAAGAACTAAACAAGGGCAAATGGGGTACGCATCAGTTCGCAGATGAGCCAACATTTCGACAAGTGGACTTGTCTTCGTCTGGGCATAGCGATTATCACTGGCAGGAGTTTAAACACGCTTTTGTTTACGAAGAAGAAAAGCTGGGGAGGGGAAAGTGGGTGCAAAGAAAGTAGGTGTGAAGGAGTGGGGAGAAGAGGATGGGTAAGAAAGTGGGTCATGAAGTGAAAGAAAAAAGAAAAAAAAAGGAAACAAAAAACTCTTCAGTATGTATTTATCAGCCTGGAACCAGGGATTCAGTGACCTGCAAAAGAAGTAAAAGCGGCCGTACCAGGAAACACTACAATACCGAATAGGTGATTAGTCACCACTTAAGCGGGTTTGGTGCAGATACACCTTATAAGGGACAGGCTATGCAAAGGGCCTTATAAGGCATATATCTGGGGCGCCAATAATTAAAAGAAGGGGGAGGGGGGAGTAGAAAGTCAAAGGATAATTACCGCACAGTGAACCACAACAAACAAAAAAAAATAATAATCTTAAGTATGTGTCTCAAACTGGAACCAGAGATCCTGTGGCCTGCAAAAGAAGTAAAAGCGGCAGTACCAGGAAAAACCCACAGTGCCGGGTAGATGATTAGTCACCACTTAGGCAGGTTTTGAGTAGATACACTTTACAAAGGGACAGGCTTTGCGAAGGGCCCTGATAAGGCATATATCTAAGGAGGACAATTCCTAAGACTTTCTGCAAAGGTGGGGGGGATAAGTACAAAGTCACAGGATAAAAACGCACAGGGAACCGCAACTAACAACAAAATAACAAAAAAAAAATGTTTGAGGACAAATTCAAGCAACAAGTGATAAGGAGGAAATGTGTTTAGAGGAACATGTAAGGTTATGCTATTGGGGAAGGGAATAGAGTGTACATGCGTTGTGAGTTGTGACTAAACGGTACAATTAAAGCTATGCGGGATTGTTATCCCGAATAGTTATGATGCAGAGGGAATATACCTAAGGGATTCTAACGTTCCCTTAGATATATTTATTCCTGCTAGTTCCTATGTTATAAGTTTATGAATTAGATATGCCTCTCTATATTTTCTGTCCCTTGCCGATTTAAAGCCTGACTGGAGAATATATAATTTAATTTCTTCGAACTTATGGTCTTTCTGATTGAAATGCTGGGAAACAGCTTTCGGGAGGTTTCTGCCTGCATCTGCCCGATGTCCATTAAGCCTTATGTTTATTGGTTGCCCTGTCTCTCCGATGTACTGTTTATGACAGAAGGAGCATTCTAGAAGGTAGATAACGTTTTAAGATGTGCAGTTAAAGTCTTATTTTATGTGAAAAGTGAAATCGCTTGCATTACTTTTAGCCGTGGTGTCTTTTTGTATATGACTGCACGTCTTACATCTAGGTCGACAGCAAGCATGTGGTTGTGTTGGATGCTTGTTGTCGAGTTTAGAATGTACTAGAATATCTCTAAGGTTTGCGTTACGTTTGTATGTTACCATTGGTGCCTCTGGAAATATTTTCTTGAGGCGTTCATTACACGTTAGCATGGAATGGTATTTCCGCAGAATATTGTTTATGTTTGGAAGGGCATTGGAGTAATTAGTTACAAAAGAAGGCTGACTGAAGATAAAGCGCACGGGAAGACACTGCGCTTTATCTTCAGTCAAGTTACAATGCAGCACCTAGCCCAACTTCAAGTTTTGTTAAAAGAAGGCTGGCGTTCAGAGTTGGCCCTTGGTCGTTTCATGAGCACATCGTTGAGGTCTAAAGTGCTTGCTTTTTTGAGGGCCGTATTAAGGGAGTTGCCGGGATAGTTTCTCTGGATGAGTGCTGCTTTCAATGAATGAAGTTCGTTTAGGTAGTCACTATCATCGCTACATATTCTTCTAAGCCGTGTCGCCTGTCCTACAAATATTCCTTGCTTACAATGTCTCGGATGATCTGTAGAAGAACGGCTGATTGGGCGAGTTGGTGAACCATGATGGACAGTAATATAAGTGCGCAACAAAGATGCCGTCGTTGTCAACTTCTCCTCTTTGTCTCGTCTTTGTTGCGCGCTTATATTATTGTCTCGGATGATGACCCGCAAAATCTAGGTATTGTTGTTTATCCGTTGGCTTTCTGTACAAAGAAGTTTTAAGTTTTTCATTTTCCACTGACACCGTGGTGTCGAGAAAGTCGACTTTTAATTGCGGCGACTGACAATTGAATTTAATGCTAGTGTGATGATTATTAATATGCGAGACGAACCACTGAAGTTATTCTGATCGATGCTGCCATATCATGAAAATATCGTCAATATAGCGAAGGTATATAAGTGGATTTTCAGGGAATGAATTTAATATATTGGATTATTTCTTTGAAGTTTAAAACATTTCCTCGTTTCCAAATTTGAGGTCGGAGTTTTGACACAGTTTCCTTTCATTGCAACACTGGGACTGGTAAATATATCCTCCTCGCTTGGCTTCACTGTTTAGCTTCGCAGATGACCATTTGTAAAAATATGTTCCTCGGCCTAAAGGACAAATTTCTAAGCCGGAGTATCTTCCTCTCGCTGTATATTTTGCATGTTTTTCCTTTCAATGCTAAATATTAGAAAACAAAACGAAAATTACGATAGAGAGCCATCGATTCACTAATTGTTTTTCAAAAGCAGTGTAGATAATATTTTTAACCAAGCTTTCCACCTTTCCATGTTTCTGTACAGAAAAAGCCTGTCTTGCTGTTAGGCATTACTATAAATATGAATATCCAAAGCTAAATTGTCCAACCTGTTTAGAGCATTGGCACCAATAAATCGGTGTATTCAGAACGCGTAGTACGTCAGATGCAGTCCGCATATGTGTAAGCGGTTGCAGAGTTGTAGTGTGTAAGCGCCGGATTTCATTTTCGCCTTGAGCTCTTCCACCCCTCTCGGTAGCTTATTGGTTACAGCGCTAGGTTGCCGAGCCCACCGACTGGAGTTTAACCCTACCCTGGTGCTTTTAAAAAATCCCTGTTTGTGACATTTAACAGGAAGCCTTCGGCCACAGCGCGTATAACCCGATATATAAAGGCTCCATTTATCTTTATCGAACTGGATGATTATTCGAGTTGAAAGCAATCTGCTCAGTCCATTAGAAGCAGTCATCCTTTTAATTAGAAATCGGAGTTCCCAAGGCGCTTTGCGCTTCCGAGCAGTTTTTTTTTTCTTTTCTAAACCACTCATGACAAAGAAAAAAAAGTTTCGCTGCGAACCACGAATAATAGCGAAATTCGCGTTACGGCTGAACAGTAACGACGATTTAACCGCGATTCGCACGTCCTGAGCAGGACGCTTACCACTCAGACACGGAGCTGCTGGCGCCAGCGGAAAATCTGCAGCGTCGGCGCGGGGCAATATCGGCAGGGGTCCCTAGTGGCATCGCCGCTCGCACTCGCTGTTGTGTCGAATTCATTGATACTGCCAGCTATATAGAGCGATGCCGAGGGACTCGGGCGCCCTCCGTCAAACCCCGTATCTTACTCCCAACCTCGTCCTTTACGCTTCGCCGTTATTTTTAATCTTTTGTCACGTTTAAGCTATTTCAATTCCGGACTCAGCTTCCTGAGCTTCGTATACACAGTGAAGCCTGAGAACAGCACCCTATAAAAAGTGCCAGAGACCGAGCTTTTTGAATGACTGTTTGCTTTTTGAACGAGTGTTTTTTTCGTTCCCGGAATGAATCGCTGAGTTATCGAAACGCGAGAGTGCGCTGACTGGGGTGCCTGAATTCCATTTTTCCATGCCAATTTATCTGCCTATTGTCTATCCTTCTTAGCTGACGCCTCGCTTCTTCCCCGATCGCGTTTGCTATCGAAGGCACTTTTCAATAGCTTCCGCGTCCAAGTCCTAGCTGCTGCCGTTGTGCCTAGCCGCCTCTCCGGACTTGATTCTCGTCGAGTTGTTTGTTATCTTTTGTTTAACTTTCATAACTCTATGAATCGGGAAAAAAATGAAAGCGGAAATATTACAGGAAAAGGTGACACAATTTAGCGTCGTTTATTTTGAGATAAACTTTGTTCCTTCGTTTAACCATTGCGTGGAGGTTCAGGATGTTTTTTTTTTTTTGTTGTTGTTGGAAGTATTATCTCCCCTCAAGTGTATTCTCCCTTATAGGAGGATAAAATGACGAAACTACAGCGCAAGAAAACAAGGCATAGAAGTTAGGTGGGCGGATGAGGTTAAGAAGTTCGCAGGGGTAAGGAGGATGCAGCTAGCACATGACCGGGTCAACTGCAGGAATAAGGGACACGGCCTTCGCACTGCAGTAGGTATAGTACGCCTGATGATGATGATGATTGCTTCGGTCATGTGAAACAGCTAACGGGCCGCTTTCAAGCCACTCCGTTTCATCATGACTAATGTTTATTGTAAGTAAATACTTATGGTTCTTATACACGCGCTCAGGCAGATAGGTAGAGTATGAAAATGAAAGACAACTAGCGGTTCTCGCAATCATGAGGAAGGAACAACATTAGGAGAAGAAAAAAAAGCCAAGAAACTTCACTCTGTACGCCTCTGATGGAGGCAATATTGCCGCGCCCCCTTTCTACGCTACTTCATGACTCGTATATGCGTCAGCCTTTTGAAGCTAGCAGATATTGGGTGCTTACCTGGCTAGGTAGCATTGATAATTCATGCCTCACCAAGGTAATATTTTCGCCCTTACGCCGGTAGTCGTTCGTCAACTCTAGAACAAAAAAAGAACGCATTTCCTACTTTTCTTTTATCCCTCCGTGTTGCCACTACGAGCCGTGTGAATTGGAGAGCGAAATGTATTCAGCCGCTGGTTAGACTTCAGCTAACGTGACGTGACGCTCTCCCAGCCAGGTGCGCTAACCTCGAGCTAGTTTCATCATCCAATGAAATATTAAAATCAAGAACATTTGGTCTCGCTTTTTTCATCCGCGTGCATGATTGCACCCGGTTTGCCGCAAATGTTAGAAAAAATAAATCATCAGTTGTTATCAGAAGGACGGCTTGGTAGCCTTTTTGAAGTTATATCAAAATAAGTAGTAGGTCAGAAGCAGGTATGTAGAAAAAAAAGATTGACGTAGGAAAAGTGCGTCATGTTGTGTTGCTTTGATTATTATTTCTTTATTGTATTGGACTGTATATTCCTCCCTGATTTTATTCTCTCTGAGACTCGATTCACCGTTTTATATGTTGCGCTGTGCTTGTCGGTCTTCTACGGAGTTTTTGTTCAGGCTGTTTTTCACAAGGTATGTAGTGAGCATCACACCATGATTCAAGTCTCCTGGAGATTGACATTTAAAAAAAAAAGAAACAAAAAGAAGCGGTACTGTATTCGCTTCTAAACGTGTTCCCACGAAATGTAAACGACGTGAAGTTGGACGAGAGGGAAAACTCTCAAGCTAATCCTTTATGCTCACAATGCCAAAGAACGCGCGCCTATGTCGAGAAGGAAGTTAAGGGAAGGTAAAAAGCACACGAAAGCAAACAAGCTGAGAAAACGAGGGCACAGAAGAGATAACAATGATAAGGCATAACAGGATAGGAGCCGTCGCGAGTCAATTGCATCGTGCACTCGATTCATTAGGGGCACTCCTCTCGTGAAGAAGCCCATTATATCGGCGGGGCAGATGTTCTTAACGCAATTATACGAGGGTCGCGAAGCTATTTCTGGATGCCTGCATTTGTTCGCCGCACCCTAATCCACTACCGTTCTTGATTTACTTTAGTTCGCAAACTCTCATGACGTACCTATGCGTTGTGAGAACTGCATGCCTCCTCCACCTCTCGACCCGGCTTAACCATCGCCCGCCCTTACATACATCGGTGCCCCTGCGTTTTTCCTCGGTTCTCTTTCCTTGTAGTGATGAAAGTCCTGTTAAGAAGTTTGAACCCGGTGCTGCGAGAACCTCACTGCTCGCATTGTCGCGGCAACGTAGGAGGAACGTTCGATCAGCGAGCAACGTTCGAAAGCTGACTTGTGCAGATTCATCCGCCTTTTGTACTTGTCATCTTCAAGATTTGCCTCTAGCAACGGAACTCGAAATTACACTTTTATATTAAACTCCCACAAACAAAAGCCTGGAAATCCCTATTTTTGTGGCCAGTTGGTGTACATAATTTCCTCAAAACCAAATTTACTCGGTACGACTAAGACAAAGCCTCAGATTCTTGTCTATAAGCGTGCTAGATTCGCTTTTTCACCAGCATTAAAAAGGCTTTTTACGGATCTGCCTGCTCGCTAACGTGAAGGATTTTCAGAAGTTTTGCATTCGCTTTCTGCATCTTCATCCTTTCGCGCTGTCAGCGGGCCTGGTGAGAAAAGTAAGAAGGTCAGTAACATCTCGGCACACTGGGAATCAAGCTCGTTTGCGCGTGTTCAGCCGCTTTAGTATTTGGTGGCGGCGACCAATCTATGGCGCCGCAAGTTTCTCAAGCTTTTGCGAATATGAATGAATGAACGCCTTTCTTCAGGAAAGCCGTGAGAAGATTAAATTTTGATCAGTAAAGAGTAATGCAAAGGCACTTGTACTAGTGCCTGATAAAGCAATATCGACAATTTTAAAAGAAATGACCTTAGAGGATGAAAAAGAGTATTAGGGAAAACAATGTGAAAATAAATTTAGCAAACACACTTGACGCTGCCCACATGTGAGAAAGCGAAAGATTGCGTTATTTCCAAAGTGATAAGTGATGTCTTGTTGCCTAATGACCGTCAGCCATTACTTATGACCATTATCGTCAGTCGGGGCGATGTAGAATGCTTGTAAATTTCTACACCTTACACGGTTTTAACTCGTGAAACGCTGAGTGCTGCTATATGGCTTAATAACTATATGTCATGACAGAGACTGAATCACTCATGACTACGTGCAAGGTTTGCACGATCTTCGTACTTTACATCACGACACTTGCTAAGTGTTGAGTGATTTAAGGTTATACAGTAACCGTGGGTAATGAATTATAACTATGGAGTCATTTCTAAACGGTAGTATGTATGCGCTACACCTGAGTGTACGTTAATATGTAGAGCGTTCAGACATATCACATTGCATAAATATTATGACTGACGACAATTTGAAGTCATAGCGCATTACATTTTTTGACTGTGGACACCTGACGGCCTCTTAAATACGTTGCGGCACCGTATGCCAGCCTACTGACGCTATCCGATTCCGCTGCCGGCTGTTCTGGCAAAGGAACACGCATCTTTATTTGCTGATTGTGAAGCTCAATTAACAATGATACTTAAAACAACAGAAAAGACGAACATATACCAGCTTGTTTTCACCATTCAAAGAAGGGCTCAATTTCTTTATTGATGATTTGAACCAGGGTGAACCTATATTACGGTAGGCATAGAGGGGTATGTGAAATCATTTGAAGAGAAAACTGATAGGGACTTCGTTTTGGTAATGCTTTCCTTGCGTCTACTGTATGTCGGCTACTGCTGCATAATGTGAATGGTCTACGTTGTACAATCTTAATTCCTGAGGCATTTTAGGGGAACCGTGGAGAGATGCGCCATGTTCTTTTCTAACGAAACGAATAGTGACTGATGGAGATTTGAAAAAAAAAAAAATAATAATACTGGAGCTATATCGGTTAGTCGCTATTCGATCCTACACCATCTAAAAGATGGAGCGGTAGCAGCGAACACATTTAGAAAGACTGCCTTTTGCTCTTTTGGAGAAGTAACTTTGACCTGCTCTCCAAAGCCATGGTTATAATGCGAGGAGATGTCGCATTACAGGCTGATGTATTGTTCGGAGGCTGGGGACCAGATCCAGTGTAAATCACCACTACAACCCGCTCTATGGTGATAACTACGACGTTATTATATAAAGAAAGAAACACTGACGTAAGAAGCATCTACTATTGTTTTGCGCTGCAGGAAGGAGATTGTGCAATTTGTGTAAATACTGAGTGGAATTTACGAAATATCCTAAGTTATTTATCCCGTCTACCACGACATGCAACCCTCCTAACGCAGAAGAAGAAAATTCTGCGCAGCGCAGAGCAGGGAAGAATTAACATCCATTGCTCTTGATCTAAGAGACATGCCTTTGTCGGCCACTAACGCCTTCTGGGCAAAATTCTAGCCGTTCGTTTTCCACCTCCATTGGTGTCACAGAGCCAGTGTCAGAGCCTGGGCTGTACTCCCCACTCTGAAATTTCCAAGGTGTTTCACTTGCGCGTTTCATCATGGGCTGAAATGCGTCGAAGCGGAGGGTTTCAGAAATTTCGAGTGCCTCTGGATGACGTGAATGATAGATAGCCCTGTATACATGGACTCTACAGCACCGGGTCGGGTAAGCGTCGAGTAAGCGAGGTCACCATTACTCGACCCGAATGGTGTCTACATGAACTCGCTTTCTAGCGAATAAGTATCGCAGCGGCGCGTAGCGTCGAGATTTGAAGTTATTGTGCAAGTTTCTTACTCGTAATTGATTCCGTTGCCTTTTGCTATCGAGAGCTTCGATTATTATTTTTTATCGTTGACAAGGGCTAAGAAGCATTCAACTTCGCTGACGCTCTTAACCATTCCCGTTGCTTTTTAATCCCAGAGTTCGCCATAACTCGACTCCCTGACTCGGCAGCGTCGACATGCTTTTAGACAAGCGGGTCAAGCGAGTTAACCTACCCCCTGCAAGTGAGTTGACGCGACCCGCTCCGCGGCTATTTTACTCGACCCGACTGCATATACATGAACCCGAAAACTGTTTTTTTACTCGACAGGCTCACTCGACCCGACTCTGTCGAGTCCATGTATACAAGGCTATAGCGTCCAGATGCGGGTCCACGATCGTCTCAAGGGCCCATTCTGAGCTCTTTCAACATCGCGGTGGGCTCCAGAATTTGTATTTGCTGACTAGAATTGTTAGCTTAAGTATTCGCTCTAGCATAGTTACAGTGCGAAAGATTTGAGAATCAGCTGCGTAGGCCCATGAAGAAGGTGACGTTTGCTTATACGCAACTCGCCAATTTCAGTGCCAATTCACGATGGTGGGTTGATATTGATCGTTTAGTATCGAGCAACGCAAGACTAAAATCTTTATTATTTGCCACAAACTTCGCAAGATTTACAGGCACCTCTATTATTATATTGTTTCCATGTATGATAACGCCCAATTCAAACTAGTTTAGCGAACAATGTATAATTACGAGTTAGAATGTTTTATGATTTGTTTGCTGTTTTTAATTGTGTAAACATCCTCTGTCCTGCCACTTTCCTCTGTAATGCTTCGCACTTGAGGATAAATTATGGAAAGAAGACGCAAAGAAAGAAAGAAAGAAAGAAAGAAAGAAAGAAAGAAAGAAAGAAAGAAAGAAAGAAAGAAAGAAAGAAAGAAAGAAAGAAAGAAAGAAAGATAATAAGAAGGAAGGAAGGAAGGAAGGAAGCAAGGAAAGAAGACAGGAAGAAAGGAACGAAGGAAGAAAGGCAGGATGAACAGTATGAACAAGAAAGGAAGAAACCAGGATGAACAGTATGAGGGAACGAAGGAAGAAAGAAGGGAAGAAAAGAAGGTCGGATAGAAGAAGGAAGGAATCAAGGAGAAGGAAGGAAGGAAGAAGGGAAAGAAAGAAGGACGGAAGAAAGTTGGAAGGAAGGAATGAATGAATGAAGGAATGAAGGAAGAAACTATGCTTTTTTATTAACGTGCTGTGATTGTGTGAGCTTTAGACTCAAATCTTTTGCAATATGAGGACGACGTTTTTTTTTTCAAATGTATTTCACATCTTAATGCGAATAATTTTTCTTCCCGAAAGTAATGCGAATGCGCCCATTTATCGAAGCGTTTTTTTTCTTTACGGGATTCAAGATTATTTGGTTACGAGCACTTATAGCGACCTTTCTTTATTTCTCTAGCGATCTCAGAGCTAACTAAGAGTTTGCGTAATGGGATCAAAGTTATGGTATTTGAGCGTTGTGCTGCGGCAAAAAAAAAGATATATATATAACGCAGTAGGTTTACCGATTAAAGTCAGACTTGTAATACGACCATCTCATGCGTATTGCTTGTAATTTTAATGCAAGTCATATCATTCAGGCTGTTTCTCCGCATAAAACTTGACCTCATTTGCAGCCACATTCGACATACGCAGAAAAGTTCTCCAGTTGTGTCTGCAGCAACGTTTATAAACAAACTACTGAAGTGCCAGAACTTAGTAGCATATACACAATAGGATAGGAACCTAGTATAAGACTCTTGTCCACGAAAGTAGCTACGAAATGCACGCGGCTAGCTTCCTATTATATCTCATAGCTACCCCTACTATTGAATCAATGTAGAAAGGGGCATCAAGGAGAGCCATCATTTTGTGCCCCCGAAGGAAAGGAGGAATGGCGGTGGAGGGAAATCGAAAAAGTGCGGACGCAGAGGAAGACGTCCGTGAAAGGAAGAGGGGAAAAACGAGAGCGGTAGAGAAAAAGGGGAGAAGGAAAGCGGACACTATCGCTTTCCATACAAGTCCCTATACCGATGGACGGAAGCCGACAGCCAGTATAGACATCAGGAGATATAGAGCGCACGCGCGCGACACTGCAAATGAAGACCGCGACTCGACAGGCTCCGCTGCACCATCGCTCCTCTGGCACCCCCGTCCTGCCGTTCCTCTTTTGCTCCCCTGATGTTCTCCCCGCCTCCCGTTTCCTCCCTGTCATTAGGACGTCCGGCGTCCACCTTCCCCTGCGTGATGCGCGTCCGTCGCAAGGGGGCGGAAGCGGCAGCAGCAACAGCGCAGCTCTCTCGGAAGCGCCACTATCTCTCTCGTGGGCTTCCGATTAATAAGTAGATAAGATTGACAAATTACAGCTCCACGCCCCCCTAACGAGCGGCCCAACTCGACCTAGCTTGAGCCTCATCCTAACCCTATCGTGCTCAGTTCTTCTCCCCCTTTTCCTCCATTTGTTCTCCTCGCTTCAGTCCACTCTGCGTTCCGAGGAAGCGGAGACGGACGCTTTCGGGGCGCGTGTTTCACGGTGCCACTGTGTATATAAAGAGCGCGTCGACGGCTGCGCACCGTCGGCTGCTCTGCAGGGCATTTGCCAGCAGCTCTTTCGTGTGTACAGAGTGCTAGTGCTGCGCTTTTGCTATGGGGGTCACGGGTGCCAACGGCTTGAGTCTTGGCAGGAGCCGTAGCGGAAGTGCCGCGGAGGTGTTTACTCCGGGCTTGACGGCTGTTGTTGAAATCTGTGTGATTTGCTTCTTAATCGCGGAAGAAATAAACTGTTAGAATAAATGTTTTTCCACATGATGCTACCATTTTTTTTTTTCATATATGGAAAGCGAATAGGAGCACAATGAGGCAAGTCCTTCTGTTCAAAGCTGGAGGCTTTGAACAGAAGGACAGAAGGACCAAAGCTGTCAATGCTTCTTGATGGAAGTTAATTTTAAAATCCCACCTTCAATTACTTCCTGAGGAATGATACGACCGTAGCAGCACTTAAAACCTGTGCGATATATACAGCTTCGCACGGTGAAAAGAAAGAGAAAAGCAACAGTGTTTTTTTAATGTTAAAATAAAGACTACCCTGTTCTCGTCTGGCTCTACGCACCCCTAAATTGCCGTCAAGTGAAGCAGAACGAAGTCGCGACGCCCCAAATTTCTTTGCGCTCGGCGCGGCAGCGTGATTGCTCCGAGGCAGCAATCACGTGCGCGTCCCAAAATCGCCCAGAGAAGGAAAGGAAGACCGGGGAAACAGAGAAGAGAATAGGAGTTTGCTGCGAAGCTCACTTAGGTTGATCGACCCGGAAGTAACGATCGGACGGAAGACGCCATCTTAAGAATGTAAGCGCCGTAATGCGGAAATGAATGGCTTGAACCACAGCGGGCCCTGTCCTCGATTTCGCTCGCTTATACAAATAGCTCTCCACCCTTTGCTTATGCTATACTCGCCAGAGTAAGGCCGTGAGTGCGTGGCTGAAAAAGTAAAGGGGAAGTAAAATTGAATTTAAGGTCTCATCTTAGGGTAGGTAAAAATATAAAGAGACCCTCCATGAGGAACAAAGAGTGCTTTTGAACGATGGGGTGTTTTGGTCATTTAACAAAATAACGCATTAAAATGTGCGCCGAGATGTTTTTCAGCAAGAAATTTCTGCTCCGCTTGGTAAGGATGACAAAATACATTTTCTTTTCTATACTTAATTTCATCCAGGTCACCTTTGGCGAAACTTCAGTGGATGACATCCAATGTAAGCAACTTAAGTTGAGATGATATATCCGGATTTATATTATTTATATTTCAGAAAAAAGGGGACAAAACGTAGCAGGAACAGAGATTTGGTTGCTTTTTTATACGTATGGGTACAACCCTTTTCTCCCTATTTGGCGCCACAGGCTGGTGTTGGCAACGACATTATCGGCGTTTCTTCTTCCGCTAACACTTACTTGCAACGCTTGTTATTTGGTGTGATTTTGATAAAGTAAGATACCGGGGATTTTCCGCGAGACATAGCAGTAATGTTCAGCCAGACTGACCCGCTAGAACACCGGCCATTTGTTACAATACGTATACCAACAGACGGCTCCAGCTCATCGTGAAAGCCTTTCAAGCTCGCCTATCGTCGTCTGTAGAAACATCAGCTGCAGAAAATGAACGGCTAAAAGGCCATTGCCATCGACAGCTTGTGCTCGACTTGAGAACTGGATAAGGCATACTAGATAAATAGTGTTGGTAGCGTTGCGTCATGGCTGGAGAAACTCCGTCACAGTAGGGAATTGACTTGGCTAGGACCTTTCTGGTCCACCTCGTAAAAGAGGGAAGCCTCAGTGTCAATCCAATTCAATCGTGCATTAGGAGTCTGTTCCTGAAAGCCGTTTTGAGAGAGGCCAAGGCGATTTCAAGGCGAGACCGAATGTTGTACTTAAAGGTGGGTTACAAATTCTCGAGAAGGGGGAGGGGGGAGAAGGGGGAGAGAGAGAGAGAGCAGTAATCATCATCATCATCATCAGCCTGACTATACCCACTGCAGGGCGAAGGTCTCTCCCATATTTCTCCACTTAACCCGGTTCTGTGCTAGTTGCATCCACTTGTCCCCTGCGAACTTCTTAATCTCATCCGCCCACCTAACTTTCTGCCGCCCCCTGCTACGCTTTCCTTCCCTTGGAATCCATTTTGTTACCCTCAGCGACCATCGGTTATCCTCTCTTCGCACTGCATGTTCTGCCCATGTCCATTTCTTCTTCTTGATTTCCACTAGAATGTCGGTAACTTGAGTTATTTCTCTGACCCACTGTGCACGCTTCCTATCTCTGAATGTTACCCCTACCATTTTTCGTTTCATAGCCCTCTGGGTTGTCCTCAACTTAAGTAGAACTCTCTTGGTTAGCCTCCACGTTTCAGCCCCATAGGTGAGTACAGGCAAGATGCAACAGTTGTATACTTTCCTCTTGAGCGATACCGGTAAGCTGCTAGTCATAATCTGCGAGTGCTTGCCAAATGCGCTCTATCCCAATCTTATTCTTCTTGTTATTTCCTTTTCATGGTCGGGATCTGCGGTAACTACCTGTCCTAAGTAGACAAATTCCCCTACTACTTCCAGTACTTCGCTACCTAATTTAAACTGCTGTTCCTTCCCAAGGCTGTTGAACATTACCTTAGTCTTCTGCATATTGATTTTCAAGCCTACCTTTCTACTTTGCCAGTCTAGGTCATCAATCCTTATTTGCAGTTCATCCCCCAAGTTGCAAGGCAATGTCATTCGCGAGCAGTACTTGCACAAAAATTTTTAACTACTACTCGAGTGTGGTGTTCTTGCAAAACAAGATTAAATATGCAGAAATAAAGCTGACTACAGGCGTTTCATTCCTAATTGCAGGGTTCTTTCCTTGGATGGTTCGCTAACGTATTTCGCATGCTCCTTTGAGAAGGTTGGAAGACATGTACCATTTGCCACGAGAAGATGACCACCGCAGCAGGTTAATTACTTTTGTTATGTGTGTTTTTTTAGGAATGCATTGAGTAAGTACTAAAATAAGCAGTCGTGAAAGGACACAGTGCGATGGTTTGTGCCACTGCTGAGTTTGAAGGCACTGACAAGGCGGTGAAATGTCTAGTTTTTACTTAAAGAAACAAAATCTATTTAAAGGTATGCTGTTCTAGCAAGTAGCGCGTCTTTCCGGAAAAAAAAAACTAAAAGAGTACATCTAGTACATGTGATATTCCCTGATGACATGCTGCAAGACTATGGCGCTCAATTTGAGCTGAATGCGTTATTTTGCCATGTCATGTACCTTTTCTTGCCTGTCCGCTTGGCGTACCCAAGATGTTATAGATTGCCAACTGTGTGGTCATTACTTTGAGCAAGCCAGTAAGAAAAAGTTTATGATACAGTACAGCAGAGCAAACAATTGAGCAAGAAAACAATTTAAAATTAGCTTCATAGCCAAAGCAATACGTCCTCAGAAGATATGTCGCGTTTCCATATCGCATGTCTAAAATCTGCTTTAGTGGTGAGGGGAAAAAAGAAGGATGTTTATATGAGCCGGAGAATCTAGGAATATTGTGGGTTTGAAGAGGGGTTTATTGGGGGTTATTCGGAGGCCTGGAGATGGCGACCGCGGTGACACACGACAATCGTAGAGTGAAGCACAATCTCGTCCGAACAAGACAGTCCCAGTTTCCAGTGCGCGCGCCAGCTGATCGGCCAGGAACCCAGCAATCTTCATCGTCGTTTGCGTGGGCGCTGTATCACCTTCTTCCTTACAATTGCCCCGGCGGACAGAGGGAGCCATCCTGGTGACTTAAGGTGAGGGGACGAAAAAGGGATCGTAATATTGCTTAAGTCGACTGGCGTGAACAGCTTCTCGCCCGCGGCGACCGTGGTCCGAAGACGGCGTTGCCGGCTCCACGACGTAGTTAACTGGAGATGTACGCTCTAATACACGATAAGGGCCATGATACTTTGCAGATAATTTGGAATCAGCCGGAACACACAGCCAAACGAGGGTGTTGGTAGGAAAGTCAGAAGCGGGCTTGCCGTGATCGCTCTCATGTCGGTGAAGATCTTGAATGCCTGACGTGAATGAGCGAGCCAGCTGACAACACTGCTCAGCATTACGGTCAACAGCAAAAAGAGAAGTGTACTCTGAACAGTCGGGGTGGTAAGGAAGTACTGTGTCCAGCAAAAAGGAAGGCTCACGACCGTATAAGACAAAGAATGGCGAAAATCCATCCTTTGCCTGAGACGCTGTGTTATAGGCATAGTTGACGTACGGAAGCACCTGATCCCAATTTGACGCGTCAGAAGAAACGTACTTAGCGAGCATGTCACAAAGAGTTCGGCTAAACCTTTCTGTGAGGCCGTTGGTTTGAGGATGGTAAGCTGTGGGGGTTTGATGTACTGTTTGGCAAGCTTCCAACAGCTCGTGGACTACTTGTGACAGGAAGACGCGACCAAGGTCACTGAGACGTTCGCGAGGAGCCCTGTGACGTAGAACGAAGTGGCGCAGGTTGAAGGAGGGGACGTCACGAGCACAAGCAGTAGGCATGGATGCATTCTCCGCGTAGAGAGTCAAGTGATCCACGGCGACTATTATCCAGCGGTTGCCTGATGTCGAAGATAGAAGGGGCCCATAGAGTTCAATGCCGACACGATCAAAGGGTCGCGCTGGACAAGGCAATGGCTGTAATGGGCCGGCGGAGGGGCGCGGAGACGACTTTTGCTGCTGACTAGCAGTAGAGGAGCGAATATAGAGGCGGAAAAAGTTGTACATCCCCCGCCATTAGTACCGCTGGCGGAGAGGCTCGTATGTCTTCAACAAGCCAGCATGTGCGCTTTGCGTGTCGGCATGGTGATGGGCATGTGCGAAGATGGCGAGGAATGACCAAAAGCTATTTGCGACCATCCAGGCGATAGCTTTTGCGATACAGCAGACCACCCCGGATCGTAAAATGGAAAGCTTGGCGACCTCGTGGGAATGAAGACGTTGAGGACGCGGTGAAGACATCTAGGAACGAAGATATCCAGGAGTCCCGGTGTTGTTCGAAAGGCAGGTCGTCGGAAGTAAGGGTTGCAACGTAGGGTTCGGATATCGAGTCCGAGGGTGCAGGAGAGGGACCGGCGAGTGCGACAAGGCGTCAGCGTCGGCGTGTTTGCGTCCCGATCGATATATTACTTCAAAGGCAAAGTCTTGAAGGCGAAGAGCCAGCGGCTGAGGCGTCCAGAAGGGTCTTGCCGGGAAGCCAACGAGCAGATGGCATGGTGGTTGGTGATAACGTTGAAGCGGCGGCCATATAAGTAGGGGCGAAACTTTGTTAACGCTCACACGATTGCAAGACACTCCTTTTTGCGTGACGGTGTAGTTAGATTTAGCTTTCGTTAGCGCTCTGCTAGCTTAAGCAACTACATATTCTGAAAAACTGGGTTTACGTTGAGCGAGGGCAGCACTGAGACCGATGCCGCTGGTGTCAGTGTGCACCTCTGTAGGAGCCGATGGATCGTAATGGCGGAGAATGGGCGGTGAAGTGAGTAGCCTCGGAGTGTAGTGAAAGCATCGTCGCAGATTGCAGTTCAAGTAGGCAAGTCGGCAGGACCATTCAGCAATCTTGTAAGCGGTGCAATGATGGTAGCGAAATGTCGGACAAAACGGTCAAAATATGAAAATAGGCCGACGAAGCTACGTAGCCTTTAACAGAAGTCGGTTTTGGGAATTCAGTGATCGCAAGTAGTTTGTCCGGATCGAGCAGGAAGCCATTTTAAACAAGACATGACCAAGTATTGGCACCTTGAGGACGCCAAAATGACATTTCTTCAGGTTAAGGTGGAGACAGGCGCCAGTGAGACAACTCGATTTGGTGCAAGCGCACGAGGTGCGTCAGAACATCGGGAGAAAAAAGACGATATCATCCAACTATATCATTTTCTTTCACAAATTGATATGGCATCGTCTTAGAAATTCGTCGTGCTTCCTACTGGTCCTAACCGCGGAATTAGAGCTATTCAAAAGTTGGTTTGTGAATTTTAAGCGAAGCATATACAGCTGGTTCGGCAGAAAAGGGAACGCCGTTTTGAGGACAGCATGCGCGATAAAATATGCACCAAAATCCTCACAGAACAGTTTTTTGCGTAGCGTTCAGTGCAGAGTCATTACATTTCGCTTGTCATTTAGCATCCGTATGATAGTCAACTTCGAAGGCATGGCAGTGGCGGTACAGTGGTTAAGATGGCCGACTACTGTGCCGGAATTCCCGGGTTCGATCTCAACTGCCGGCGGCTGCCTTTCGATGAAGGCGAAACGGAGTGGCGTCCTTGTGCTGTGCGATGTCAGTGCATGTTAAAGAACCCCAGGTCGTCCAAATTTCCGGAGTCCTTCACTACGGCATCTCTCACCGTCTGAGTCGTTTTGTGACGTTAACCCCTACAACCTAAATCAACTTGGAGGCTAGTTTGCGTTGGAGACTCGAACCGTAAACAGATGCACCTTTAATTGTGTGTCATTTATTTGAAGTGTAGGCCTCCACTGAAAATTGAATCAGATACGGCGTCTTTGTTTCCTCCCAACCCAAACCATGTAAAGTCGTTCAACACTATGGCAATCTCAGTCCCAGTCTCATAATGCCGAAAATTCTCGAAATGGAAATGCGGCTTTATATCACATCTTCTCTTAAGGCAAAGCTGAAGCGTGCTGCTAATATTTAGTTATTTAGTGCACATTTAGATAAAGTTTTAAGGAAACTTGCATCCGCTGCAGCTTAGAGTATGTTTCTGGAATTATTTGTTTTTTACTTGTAACCTAATGGTTTCATTAAATTTCGAAAGTTGTCAGTCATGCATCAGTCGTACGCCATGATAATGGAATGGCGTTGTTTTCGCTTTTCTTAGGGCAGGCATGTCGAAAGAACGTCGAAATTTATTCTCTTGCTCGGCAACTTTGCCGGATGCACATGCAGGGTACTGTGCAGGGGCCGGCTGTGCGCATTTGACTGCCATCGGCAGTCACTGTATTAATTAAGACCTTCTGATGAAGATCCTCACTAATAGCTCCCCACTAATAGACTGGTTGGCCATTGTAGTATGGGAATTCATACACAAATAAATAATCAACACCAGATAAAGTATACAAAACACACGATTAATAAACGCTGGTCCCCTATTGACTAAAAATGGAATCTCCTTCGCGGTTGAAAGCAACTGTAACCCCGATTTTATTTTGCACCATCGGCGTAGCATAGTCTAGAGACTGAAGTTCTTTGCAAAAGGTCTCCTCTAGGCCAAACTAATTTTTTTATTTCTGTAGCGCTGCACGGAAGACAAACTACAATGTTCAAAACTGCTACCTTTTCTACTTTAGCTATCTCTACCCACTGTATTTACGAAAGCTTCCAAGCTGAAGGATGGCAGCTCGAAAAACCAGTTCCTAAAGCACCTCTGTGCGTGCGCCCCACTTAAGGTGGGGCAACTATTTGAAGGGGTCGACGCCATCTGAGCTCGTTTTCAAGTGTTTTATCCGCTATTCGATTGCCCTGTGCCCTCCCGGCCCGGGACCGACTGCCCTGCCTGCGTACGCGAAGCGCTGCTACGTCCACAAAGCTTCCCCCTCCCTCCCCCCCCCCCCCCCCCCCCCCATGTAAAATGACAATGTCGCCTACCGCAGCAATTCAGTGATCGGAGAAATATCGGAAGGATGATTGATTTAGCAAGGGCATGAAAAAAATATATTTGTTTGCACTCACCTGTAAGTTCATAAAAATATATGTCGTTATCCGTTTGTCGCAGTTAAGATGTCCTTTGTAATACAGTGTATCATACTTTTGTGGGGCACTCAAGGCACGACTACTGATTTTAACACCCGATAAATGCAGCAAAATTTACACGGTAAGAAAATGCAAGCAAAGCAGGAGTACTGGTTTCAGATTGTTTATTCTTGCTGTTGTCTTGTGAATATGCACGCATTAATTGTCCCACTG
This sequence comes from Amblyomma maculatum, assembly GCF_055883805.1. Taxonomy (NCBI): domain Eukaryota; kingdom Metazoa; phylum Arthropoda; class Arachnida; order Ixodida; family Ixodidae; genus Amblyomma; species Amblyomma maculatum. The sequence goes on from NC_139345.1 coordinate 140,371,920, forward strand.
AACACGAAATATCAAAATATCGCCAAATATCTAAAAACGAGCATTCTTTTCTTTGCAGTGCGACGTGATGCAACGTTGATGTCTGTCTTCTTCACGGGCGATCTTCAATCGATCGATGAGTTCGGCAACATAATGATGGGTCCTTGAAACGTCATTTTCTGCCTTTAGAATTTATGCGCACCGAACAACAGCAATGAGCATCAATACTGATTTCAAATCAGGGAATAATATCGAGGCAGATGGGGCATCTCTAAGCGGAAGTGAAATGAAAAAACGCCGTACGTTGTGCCAAGCCAGTTCACCTTAAACAAACCTAAATGATCTCATTTCCTTAAGAGCCCTCCACTACAACACCATTGCATGACTAATTGTGTTTCCTCTCTCTTTCTTTTGCACACGCACAAACACACGCACACGCAAAAACGCACGCGCTCGCGTGCGCACATACGCACACACACAAGCACACACACACACCTCAAAATCACACACACACACACTCACACATGCACACTCACACTCACAAACACACATAGAGACACACACACTCACACACACACTCACTCACACTCACAAACACACATAGAGACACACACACTCACACACACACTCACTCACAAATACACGCACACACACGCGCGCGCATTCGCACACGCACGGACATGAACAGTACGCTACTACACGCACATACACACATGCGGAAAATAGTGACTACGCAAGCGCGCACGCTCGCATACACATGCAAGCAGATATATCCGCTGCCTTCCTCATATATCATGTGTATTCATTCTCTTGTTTATTAGAAAATTAATCTAAATTGGCGACATATGCTGAAAAGACAATTTAGCGGGAAACCTATGGCCAACTCAAAAATAAATCGCAAAAAGTTTCCAAGATCTGTTCTTCACGGTGCGCATTATCACTATTTTCATGCCATATATTTGTGGCAAAGGAGCAACTTAAGTACCAGCGAGTTGACAGGGCGAGGGGCGCCGACACGCTTACTGAGACCCTGGGAGGAGTGGAGAAATGCTATGGGAAACAGCACCACCTGCTTCTTGTTTTTAGAAACATTGTCCTCTTCGTAATGATGTCCCAGTAAATTATAACTTTTCGTGTTATGTTCTGCACCACAGATACGGGGTATTTCTGGAATGAATTGCTGTCCACCTTGTATTTCCTGAGCTCCCTGTGAAGAGCGCTCAAACATCGACCTGTCGCACGAAGGCGGTAAATGTTATGAGGAAGTAATGATTGCGCTAGACCGCGGGCATACAGACACGATATTTGCCTTGAAAACTGCACTGTGCCCTTTATCGATCTGCTGATTAAAGATTTCACTTTCTTTGTTCCGCTGCTCAACTAACTAGTGCTTTACGTAGGTGTGCTGACAGCTGTGTGGTTGAGAACTTTCAGGCATATTATTCACGTTACCTCCTTCGAACCGGCCCTATCGAACTGCATACAAAGTACACAGAGGACACTTTCTTTCTAAAGACGGCCAATGTTATAGGACAATAATATGTGCAGGTACGTAAAATTTTCATTTTAGACCATCAGCACCCGTTCCGCAGTCCTATCGTCCGGAGGAGGGCGTCATTGACGTCAATTATGCGTGGCTGGGATATGGGCTTTCCTTGCCAGCGCCAGCTTTTTCTTTTAGGATGAGCCTTTTCTGGCTCATCCTAACTGTGCGCAGAAATTGCTATTAGAAAACGTTATTCACACTTGAAAATAAAGAAACGAAATTTGTCGCTTCCACCGGCAATCGAATCAATCAATATCCTTCAAATCTCAAGCAGAGCACGCAAGCTAGTGCTCTACGCCGGGCTATTTCACTTTATTGCGTGGCTTTGAGTGACTAAATTTGAGGAAGAGAACCCCCAATCACAAAAATGATGGCATATGGTAATGTACGTACGTTTAGGGACGCAATGATCACCCAGCTTAGTCTGTGGTTCCGTCACATTAAACCTCCCGTCACAATAACCAAGGCTCTACATATGAGAGCCAGTCGGGAGGCTCTGCAGCCGTTTTTTGAACGGCGACAAACCACTCCTTACTGTCCTCAGAAGAAATTCGAGCAGGCCTTGCATCCCTTTAACAGTGATAGCCTGCCATTTTAGAGCGCCATATACAGTGGAGACCCATAAGCATAGTTACATTAATTACAACCCCATTCTCATTATATATGCTTAAATGTCAAACATCGTGCGAGTCTAGTGGTAAATCTTTCTTTATTGTCCGTTTCAATATTGCGTCCCAAAAATAAACCCTCTCCAAGTAATGAAACATTGTATATTGTTTTTTTTTTTTTTTACAGATTAGACGATGTGTTTCCCACGGGAATAAAATCTCTTCCCCCTATAAACTTATTTACTGGTAACGCTGGGCAGGTAATTTTAAAGAAAAAAGGTTTTAGCTCTCGTGACACCTGCATGAAACATTGTATATTGTTTTTTTTTGCAGATTAGACGATGTGTTTCCCACGGGAATAAAATCTCTTCCCCCTATAAACTTATTTGCTGGTAACGCTGGGCAGGTAATTTTAAAGAAAAAAGGTTTTAGCTCTCGTGACACCTGCATGAAACATTGTATATTGTTTTTTTTTGCAGATTAGACGATGTGTTTCCCACGGGAATAAAATCTCTTCCCCCTATAAACTTATTTGCTGGTAACGCTGGGCAGGTAATTTTAAAGAAAAAAGGTTTTAGCTCTCGTGACACCTGCATGAAACATTGTATATTGTTTTTTTTTTGCAGATTAGACGATGTGTTTCCCACGGGAATAAAATCTCTTCCCCCTATAAACTTATTTGCTGGTAACGCTGGGCAGGTAATTTTAAAGAAAAAAGGTTTTAGCTCTCGTGACACCTGCATGAAACATTGTATATTGTTTTTTTTTGCAGATTAGACGATGTGTTTCCCACGGGAATAAAATCTCTTCCCCCTATAAACTTATTTGCTGGTAACGCTGGGCAGGTAATTTTAAAGAAAAAAGGTTTTAGCTCTCGTGACACCTGCATGAAACATTGTATATTGTTTTTTTTTTGCAGATTAGACGATGTGTTTCCCACGGGAATAAAATCTCTTCCCCCTATAAACTTATTTGCTGGTAACGCTGGGCAGGTAATTTTAAAGAAAAAAGGTTTTAGCTCTCGTGACACCTGCATGAAACATTGTATATTGTTTTTTTTTTGCAGATTAGACGATGTGTTTCCCACGGGAATAAAATCTCTTCCCCCTATAAACTTATTTGCTGGTAACGCTGGGCAGGTAATTTTAAAGAAAAAAGGTTTTAGCTCTCGTGACACCTGCATGAAACATTGTATATTGTTTTTTTTTTGCAGATTAGACGATGTGTTTCCCACGGGAATAAAATCTCTTCCCCCTATAAACTTATTTGCTGGTAACGCTGGGCAGGTAATTTTAAAGAAAAAAGGTTTTAGCTCGCGTGAAAACCAATAACCTACAGATCGCGGTAAAGATTTATCCGCTTTTCGTCGCGCAGGTATTGCACTAACAACGCGCTGAAAGAAATCTTGCAGCGACCTTCCTTAATAACCAATAATCCCTCCTGCTACTTCTTCGCTCGAGACAACAAACTCCGGCAACAGGCACCGCAGCCTAACTTTGCATACGGTGCGCATGAAAGGGTCGGGTGTATCACTGGAAAGCACAACTTTTTGGACCCCCTGGCGTAAAAAAAAAAGAAGCCTCAGTCCCGAACCCCCTTTTTAATCTGTCAGAAAGCCTATTGCATGTAATATTTGCTTTTGTAAGCAAGCTAATTGGTACCTAATGCAAATGTTGTATTCTTCACGCGTAAACATACAGAAGCGCCAGGAGGTTTTGCCGCCTTCGTTTGTGCTTCAGAATAAGGACGCTTAACGGGCAGGACGAACTTATAACTTCTCGCCGTGCTCGCGTGAAAGAAATCGTAATTCTCCTTGTCTAGCGTAAGGATGATAGGAATGATGACAATGACGGTGTATTTAGCTGATGATAGCGATGACAGTAACTATGCAGGTTATGATAATGAAAATAGTAGCGATGACAACAGCGCGAATTAAGTTAATAATGAGGACTGTTGGGAAAGTTATGATGGTCGTACCGATATGGCAATGACGATAAAGTTAATGAAAATGACCTGTAAAGTGGCTCTCGCCATTTTCTCTTTAAAGCAGACTTAATCGGAGTTTATAAAACTTAGTCTTTTTTGAAACAAAAGTCGTCTCCAAATAAAGCGTTGCATGAGGATCCTTTTATTTGTGATCAAATCTTGTGCCGCAAAGCGTTTCGTTTTTGGGAAAAAGGGAACATTTAGGCAAAATATGAAGGGTAGGAGCTCGGGAGGAGGCCTATACGCACTGTGAAGGCAACGATAGATACCGCCGTATCAGACGACATGGTTTTCCTCACTCTAAGCGCAAGCGAGCAAACGGATGCAGCACTGTATACCTGTTCTCAGGATGTCCGCCCGCAGGAGCGCGGCGTCCAGAAGCACAAATCATCAGCCACTCTTGCAGAACAGATCATAGAGTCTTGCGCTTCGTGCAGTAGCTTCACCCAGCTCTATACATGGAAAGACATGTGTCCACGGGTGCGTTCTTCAATCGCCAGCACAGCATGTAAGCTCCAAGAAGTTACATATTTCTTTTTTTTTTCAGCTTCGCCTTCATGTTCTTCTTCGGCTTGCTTTACCTAGTGTCAGTTTTGCCTGCTCTATCAGGTGTTTAACTTCATTGTGCCGAAAATGTTCGGAATTATTTGTAAGCCAAGCACTTAATTTCCCGATAATATAAATTATCTTATTGGGCTACAGTGTTTGCTAAAGGATATCTAGATTTTTTTTATTAATTTATAATCTCCATGAATGACTGAAATATGCGTGATCATTAACTTTCTTCGAAACGCCTTTCCATTCTAGCTTTGCTTCACCAATTGTAGTGGTCTAGTGCTAAATGTGGCTTTGTGAGCAAACGCTTAATAAGCATCGGATTGTGCTAAAGGCGTTAAGGCAAGAACTGTTCGTAAAAATTATGAAGTTTCATTGCAAAATATGGGTAAATAGTTTTCCCATGCTTTTGGTTTACCTCCATCTGTTATGGTTCGCATCGTATGAGGCGTAGAGTAGCTGTTGAATGCCTCACGACCGGAACTTATTTGAAAACATTTTATTCTTGGTTTCATTTGATTTTCGCAAACAATGTGCTGGGGTAGTGGGTCTCTTTGAGTAATTAGAAGCGGTTCTGGGACCTTTAGCAACGGAAAGAAAACGAACACTCATTGACATGCTTTTGCGAACACAATACCAATACAACTATGACGCCCTCATCTGTACAGTTCATCATATCACTTGGCACAGCTCCATGGGAGAGGTGCAGAGATTTTCTAATGGAGCGCTGTCACCAATGTGATGAGATGGCACGATTTATGCTTTGGCTTGGATAGATAATATCTGGAAACAATGGTAACGTGAACACCAGAGCAGGGTCTGCCGATGTGGAACAAGAATCGAGTACAGCCTGTGGGAAAAACTATGCTGTACAAATCGGTACGTGCTTCAAAGACCGCCACCCAGAACTTTGTAGTAACGTGCCTGAACAGCGAGAAGGTCTTTTGCATGCACACTTCATGAAATGTAAACAGAAAAGTATAAACGAAAATGGGAACCAAAACGATTCAGATGAAATGTCTGTGTAACAGCTTCATACCAAGAATGCTCTGTTATCTCGAAAAACCGCTGTGAACTGACTCGAGACTTTTTAGAAGCCGAGATGATAGATCGGTTGGGTGTCTCCTTCGTGGCCAAGCCTTTTATCGCTCTTTTAAGGAGCTGGTATACTTAAGTCAAGATATGAATATCTGGCCTACTGCGAATGTGTGATGTTGGCTTTTTCAGCTATATATATACGGCTCTGAGGTTCGAAATAAACTGTTGCAATCACCGCTCGTGTATCCCCTGTATCTTCATTTTGTCCTTGTCTTTCTTTGAGCTGTACACTTCCATCATGAATAACCAACACGCCCAGACTGCTAAGGTACTGAGTAGAGCCTACTGAGTTTGGAAGTTCAACGAAAAGTTAAAGCTGCGGGAATAGAACTAGGAGTAGAGGCAGAGAAACGAATAGCAAGCATACCACGGGAGCAGAGTGCCAGCTGTGCATGCCAAAGGTGAGACCCTAACATCGCCATTTACTCTTTCTGTCGCACAAGTACAAGGAAGAACTGAGACACTGCCTTTTAAAGAAAAGGGATGAAAGAAACGGCCACAAGCTCCCAGAAATCTTCGGTAAAACATAAAATATTCCTAGAGGCTGGATGTGTGAAGAGGCAAACCCAGAGGCACTCTCTATATAAGGTTCCATTTGAAATGGATATCAAGTTATATATAAATTACAGTGATGTCAGTGTTACGCCAACATTATTGTCACGGAGATCACCCATAATTTGACGGGAGCCTTGACTCATCCCAGCACGCACTAGTAAGCCATTGGCTGTGAGATGCATCCTGTGCTGCAATCGGTTCTCTAATGGTTCGGTGGCTTCCCATAGACGTCGCAAACCCTCATTTACCTCACTAAACAATATCGACCAATGCCAGAGGACAATATGAATCCAAAATGAAAAATTGACATTGAGTCTTTATCCAGTATGGCCTTATATATGAAACAACATTGCGCATCGTGTTAAATAGAGGAACAAAGTTAAGCATACTACAAAATGCAAAATATTAAAAAATCTCCGTAATGAAATGTGAGGCAGAAAAAGTCGAAATCAGCGTATGGCTGACATGATTACAAACGACGCTCTACCAGACTAAAGGCAGTGGTTAAGTAAAAAATCCCGATGCGCCGTGCAAAATTGCAAACAAGCGTGAGGGAAGGCTAGAAGCAAACAGTAGTTCTAGTGTGAACATCAAAAACACGGTAAAGAATTGCAGCCTTCGCGTATAACGAAATTTATGTTTGGTGTTTGGGGTCTTATTAAACCATTTTTTGGCTGCGCCTTCCATTAGGCCAATGCACCGTGAATTTGGCGCTTGTTACTCTTTCCTGGAGCTATCCTCACGCTGCTTAAAGCATGCTTGTGTCGCTAAGCCACGGGCTGCAAAGCTTGCAGGTTTGTGTGTACCCTGAAATTATGCGAAAGCGTTTGACTGTGTAGATCAAAGCAGATTGTGGCAAGCTCTCCAAGAGATGGGAGTTCCAATTCACCTCATCTGTCTGCTTAGGAACCTGTATGAAGGGCAACAGGCCACAGTCAGAACTGGGAATGGTCTTACTGATTGGTTTCCGATTGAGAAAGGAGTGAGGCAAGGCTGCATACTGTCGCCCTGCCTATTTAACCTATATGCAGAGTGCATCATGAGGAAGGCGGCCTGGACGAGTCTTCAGCTGGAGTGAAGATTGCTGGAAAACGTATCAACAACCTTAGATATGCGGATGATACCACTTTAATGGCAGAAAGTGAAGTGGAACTCAAGAGGCTTCTGATGCGCGTACAAGAAGAGAGTGAGAAGTATGGGCTTAAACTGATCATTAAAAAGACAAAGATTATGGCGTCTTGCCCTATCAAGTATTGGAGCATCAATGGACAAGAAGTGGAAGCTGTGACAGATTTTCTCTTCTTGGGCTCCAAGATTACCTCGAAAGGAGACTGCAGCCATGAAATTAGGAGACGCCTGCTTCTGGGAAAAAGAGCAATGGTTAGCCTTGACCGCCTAGTAAAGAGCAGAGACATTAGTCTGCCAACTAAGATCCGTGTAACTCGTTCTATGGTCTTTCCAGTTGTGATGTATGGATGCGAGAGTTGGACTGTGAAAAAGGCTGACCGCCGAAGAATTGACGTGTTTGAATTGTGGTGCTGGCGAAGACTCTTGAGAGTTCCTTGGACTGCCAGAAGATCAAATCAGTCGATATTTCGACCATAAACCCTGACTGCTCATTGGAGGGTCAAATTCTAAAGTTAAAGCTCAGCTACTTTGGTCATCTGATGAGAATAGAGGAGTCGCTGGAGAAAACTTTGATATTGGGAAAGGTTGAGGGTCGCCGAAGAAGGGGTAGGCAGCGAACGCGATGGTTAGATGGCATTCTCGAGGCACTGAAGATGGAGTTATGTGATGTTAGGAAGATAGTGAGAGACCGGAAAGCCTGGCGTGACATGGTCCATAGGGTCACGAAGGGTCGGACACGACTGAACGACTGAACCCACTGTGTACCATGCAAAGCTAACTGCCCTTGATTGCAGCGCCTGGCTACAATAATCTCGCTTCACTTACCATTCAGTGTAGTTATTGGCTGCTCTCGCTTTAGGACATTCAGGACAAACAGTTTCTGTAGGGTTCAAGTGTCCACAGAAAAATGTGACTGATACTGTGCATTATTTCCCTTCCTATAAACCAACGCACAAGGTTAGCTTGCTCGTGTGTTCATTATGTCACCACAGCGAAGCTCTTCAGACTAACCTTGTGGACCGCCTTTGTATCGCGTCACAGTGTCATGACCTTGATCCTTTGACCTTTGGGTTATCATTGACCTTTAAGTGCCTTTCATTGGCAGTTGACCTCGGACCTTTGGGAGATCCGGTGACCCTTAAAATATGGTTTGCGAGAGCGATAAGTGTGGCGGAGCTTTATGATTCATCACGTGATTGACGTCATAGAGCGCTATCACATGTTGGAAACAACCATGACGTCAGCTGCGTTTGGAGTATATGAGCAGGGAGCAATCGCACCTGGAGCCAGAGCCAGCGATGGGAGACTACGGAGACGGCAATGCGCTTAGCGCTCTGCGAAGATGATAACTCTTGCTCAGTGGGATGATGCTTAGACCTAGTCTTCACCAAAGATACACCAGTCTAAATTTATCGTTACCAAATTTGAAACCATGGCTCACTACGTCTCTGACCATAAAGATGTTTACATAGCACTTAGGAACAGTGAAAGTTCAAGGGATGATTAAGGAGAGCCGCAAGTTGAAATTATGTCTGAAAAAAGAGGTCTGACATGGTAGCAGTGTCCGCCTAATACCATGTTTAACCTCTGTAATTTTCTTTCTCACTTTTCGAAGAAATGAATCTGGTATTCTTCAAGAATAAACATGTGTATTTTTTCAACCGGAAAATTCGTGCGTCAATTTTATAGTTCCTTATGTAATGAAGCTATTCTAAAATAATCGCCTTTCTTAATACGCCTCCTCTCAGTTATATGACCTGTTTGGGTCAGTTACAACTAAAGATGTAATCGAGCTTCCTTTGCTTACGAGCCGCTCTCATGTCAACGCTATTTAGGTTATGCCCGTCTTCGTGATGCAGTGAAAAAGATGCCCGACATCTGTGCCGGGTACCCGGATTCGGTCCCGAGCACTGTTGCCTACGTTTCGATGGAGGTGACATGGAGCGGTGTCTGTGTGCTGTGCTATGAGAGAGCACGTTAAGGAATCCCAGGTGGTTAATAATTTAAGAAATCTTCCACTACGGCGTCTCTGATAGCCTGAGTCGCTTCGAGACCTCAAACTCTACAAACCAAACCAAGGTATTAAGCTTGTATTTAGTCAAACGCCGTCTACAGATTTTGGTATGAGGCAGTGTATTAGAGGGGTTGCAGAAAATAGTTCAAGTCACTAGAAAATTTTGAATATGAGCTGGCATTGGCCACACACCTCCATACCTTTTTTAAGGGGAAACAATTTCCGGGGTCAAACCATGGGCGGCTGCTCAGACGTAACACAGATCAAGCAAGCAGAACTTGTTTTGGTAAAGAGTTGACCTCTGGAAAAGTAAAGGGTGTGAGTGCATAAACCATTTCTTGCGAGATGTTTCTTTATCCCAATTATAACATAGAACCTTAGCCAAAGTACAAGAAGCCTTCAGGTAATGGAAATAAAAAAAGAACTAGAGTTAGACGTCTACAATAAATTTCCTATGTCTTGCATTAAGATCTTCGATTTTCAAGATGTCATCCAGTTGCTTCCTTGCTTCGCGGGTTAAAAGAGGGCAAAGAAAAACCAAGATGTTACGATCAAATAAATGCCCTGTTCTTGTATTATGCATGCAAGCATACTTTTGCCTGTTCCAGAGCGAATTCGTCTAAGCGCGGAGCCATATCTCATCATGGTTTGCACCATTTTTCTGCGAGACATGCCGAGCGCAAGCGCCAACAATCCTGTTCTCAGAAAAGGCCCTGACGTGAAGTTCAAAAACACGGTGCGTTTTTTTTTTCTTTATGTTTACTCGACTGCTCTTCCTCATGACTTATGACATCATTTTTTTTCCGTTTCTCGCCAGCTTGCGGTGGCGGTGACATCGGGAATAGACTTTAAGAGGCACCATGAAGCGACCAACTTCTTTCAACGCAGCCGGAATTTCGTTGCGACAGAGCGGATCTATCCGGGGCCGTTGACTGCAGAGTATTTCGAAGGCTGTCGCCGAAGCCCGCCTGATCCTGAGTGAGCTGGGAGAACGTTACTCAACGCTGCTGCTGTTTTCAATGGCAGAGACCTCTGCCGCTGTTTCGGAGAAATGACAGAGCCAAGCTTTCGTAAACGGAGAGAAGTTGTGCGTCACCGCCTTCACAACGCCTCAAGACAACGAAGAAGCGCTTACGGGCGCACCTATTTCTTCGCTTGCTTGCACCTTATCTCGCTCTACTTTTTGGATCCTGCCTACACGACCGCTCGAATAGGTCATTCACACTGTGCTGGCTGGGATGAAAAGCTTGCTATTTGAATTTTTCACACCGTGTTTTCCTGGATGAACTTCGGTTTTCCCATGCGTAAAGGTATTGCAAAGTGCGAGAACAAAGAGTTCAGATGAGTTCAGCGAAGGTGCGCGGACGTGTAGATGTTCTCATTGTGTATTACTCATCAAGAAGCGCAGGAAAAAGGAATTGGGTGAGATGATGGGGAAGACTCAGTTTTTGGGGTGGCATGGATCCTGTATGCAAGCCTGTGATCTTTCAAACTACATGAGAAACAGCCATCTGCCTTTTCAGTATACTTTCTATCAGCTTATCAATAAATAGCCATATAAATATGCAAAGAAACGCCATCTCGCATTTGACAAACTTTTTATTTTTTATTTTTATTTATTTATTTTATTTATTTTTTAAAATAGAATATATTTTTAAGTGTCTTGAAGGGACTTGAGAGCAAAGGCGGAGAAAAGCGGTAGAGTTACCACACTCCCAACATTAACATTTATTTTATTTCTAGGTTCAACTAGGCACTTTTCTACCCTTCATTTTTTCAGCTTTTATGAGTTTCGTGCAGTGTACCTCTTAGAACTAACACCTAATTTTTCCAATTTTAAACTAGCTACATGAATTTATCGAGAACGCGCCCGAGCGAACAAAGTGAGCCAGTCTACTCGCAGCACAGTTTCACAATGTATTTTGGGTTCCTGACTGTTCCTGACGCTAAAAGGCAGGCGCGAGAAAAGGTAGAACATCTCACAAGTGGCAGTGGATTAAAGGGGAAAACCTACGTTCATACACGCAGAGAAAGTAGGAAGAACATGCCCCCTCCTTAAACCCAACTTTCTTGCATATTGAACTTGACTTCAGATGACTTTACGCCGACGCCAAATTATACTTTAAGGCCCAGAAGAAATGTAAACACACATTTCCTTTCTGCCCCTCTGCACGTTTAATACAAAAATAGGTATGCTGTGACCCCAGAGGGCAAACAAACAATAGCAGGGAATAACAAAAAGTAGAGTGCAGCGGTGGCGTAGCGGTAGAACATCCGCCTCGCATGCAAGAGGACCGAGGTTCAAATCCCCGGTGCCGCGCAAGTCTCCACCGGATGAAAAAAAAAAGAAAAAAAAATCCGCGTGTCGATGGAATTGCATACACAGGTTTGGGGTGCGACCTGATGCCGGTGAACACCTCCGGCAACGCACTCCCTCACCAGAACAGGAGTTGGCCACCCTGGTGCCGTAAATGGCCGCAACCTCCTATGATAAGCTCCATAAAACCCCAGCCCTCAGTCACCAGCGGCTGCGGAACAACTGACCACGGCGGCGGTCAGACCTGTGATGCAGCAGGGGGTGCTAAGAAAGCCTGGCTCCGCTGGACAGGCCGCCATTGGAAACTGACCCTGGCAACGTTTAATGCTAGAACCCTAGCTAGTGAAGCTAGTTTAGCAGTGCTGTTAGAGGAACTAGAGGGCATGAAATGGGATGTCATAGGGCTTAGTGAGGTTAGCAGGCCGAATGAGGCATATACTGTACTGAAGGATGGGCATGTACTGTGTTATAGAGGTTTACCAGAGAGGCGACAACTAGGAGTAGGTTTCCTTGTCAATAAGTATATAGCGGGTAATATAGATGAATTCTATAGTATTAATGAGAGGGTTCCAGGCATCGTAATTAGGCCTAATAAGCGGTATAAACTGAAGGTTGTACAGGCCTATGCACCTACATGTAGTTATGATGACCAGGCAGTTGAAAGCTTCTATGAAGATGTAGAATCGGCAATGCGAAAAGTAAAGACGCAGTACACTGTTCTAATGGGCGACTTCTATGCCAAGGTAGGGAAAAAACAGGCAGGAGACAAGGCAGTAGGTGCCTATGACATTGGTTCTAGGAATAGCAGGGGGGGAGTTACTAGTTGAGTTTGCAGAGCGCAATAACTTGCGAATCATGAATACCTTCTTCAGCAAACGGAAGAACCGGAAATGGACATGAAAAAGTCCTAACGGAGAGACTAAAAATGAAATCGACTTCATAATGTGTTCAACCCCCGCCATTATGTAAGATGTAGAGGTAATCGGGAAAGTGCGATGCAGTGACCACAGGATGGTGAGGTCCCGAATTAGCCTAAATCTGAAGAAGGAACGCAACAGATTAGTAAGAAAGAAACCCATCAACGAATTAGCGGTGAGGGGGAGGGCAGAAGAGTTCAGGATCTCGCTACAGAATAGGTATTCAGCTCTAACTGAGGATGGCGACATTACCCTAGAGGCAAGGAACAATAATTTCAGAGACATCATTACTGAGTGCGTGGTAGAAGTAGGCGGCAGGATAGTTAGAGAGGATACCGGTAAGCTGTCTAAGGAGACGAAAGATTTGATTAAGAAACGCCAGAGTATGAAAGCTTCCAATCCAACAGACCAGATCGAATTGGCCGAGATATCAAAGCTAATCAATAAGCGCAAGGTGGCCGATATAAGGAAGTATAACATGGAGAACATTGAGCATGCTGTAAAGAACGGGGGAAGCCTTAAAGCGGTAAAGAAGAAATTGGGCATAGGCAAAAACCAGATGTATGCGATAAGGGACAAGGCGGGCAACGTCATCACTAATATGGAAAAGATAGTCAAAGTAGCCGAGGAGTTCTATACAGATCTCTACAGTAGCCAAAGTAGTCAGGACCGTAATGAGATTGGCGATAGGGAAAAACAGTCAGACGTTCCACCAGTGACGAAGGACGAGGTCAAGGAAGCACTAGAAACTATGAAAAGGGGGAAATCAGCTGGAGAGGATCAGATAACTACAGATTTGCTGAAGGACGGGGGAGATATCGTGCTAGAAAAACTGGCCACCCTGTATACGCAGTGCCTGGTGTCATCGACGGTACCGGTGCCATGGAAGAATGCAAACATTATCCTCATTCACAAGAAAGGGGTCTCTAAGGACCTTAAAAATTAGAGACCAATCAGCTTACTGTCTGTTACGTATAAGGTATTTACTGAGGTAATCGCTAATAGAATCAGGACAACCTTAGACTGCAATCAAGCAAAGGATCAAGCAGGGTTTCGGAAACGGTACTCTACTATCGATCATATCTATACCATCAATCAGGTGATAGAAAAATGCTCGGAATATAACCATCCCTTATACATAGCATTCATTGATTACGAAAAAGCATTTGACTCAGTTGAAACCTCGGCGGTGATACAGGCATTGCGAAATCAGGGGGTAGACGAGCCGTACGTGAAAGTGCTGGAAGATATATATATAGTGGCTGCACAGCAACCATAGTTCTGCATAAAGAAAGTAACAAAATTCCCATAAAGAAAGGTGTTAGGCAAGGAGACACAATCTCTTCAGTACTATTCGCAGCTTGTTTAGAGGAAGTATTCAGAGACTTGGAATGGGAGCAGTTAGGGATAAGGGTAGATGGAGAATACCTCAGTAATCTGCGATTTGCTGATGACATTGCCTTGCTAAGCAACTCGGGGGATGAACTGCAAATAATGATTGATGAGCTAGACAGGAAAAGTAGAAAGGTAGGCTTGAAAATCAATATGCAGAAGACTAAGGTAATGTTCAACAGCCTCGGGAAGGAACAGCAGTTTACAGTAGGAAGCGAATAGTAGTAGGCGAATATGTCTACTTAGGACAGGTAGTAACAGCAGATCCGGACCATGAAAAGGAAATAACAAGAAAAATAAGATTAGGATGGAGCGCATTTGGCACGCACTCGCAGATTATGACTAGCAGCTTACCGGTATCGCTCAAAAGGAAAGTATACAACAGTTGCATCTTGCCTGTACTCACCTATGGGGCTGAAACGTGGAGGCTAACCAAGAGAGTTCTGAGGACGACCCAGAGGGCTATGGAACGAAAAATGGTAGGGGTAACATTAAGAGATAGAAAGCGTGCAGAGTGGGTCAGAGAAATAACTGAAGTTACCGACATTCTAGTAGAAATTAAGAAGAAGAAATGGACATGGGCAGGACATGTAGTGCGAAGAGAGGATAACCGATGGTCGCTGAGAGTAACAAACTGTATTCCAAGGGAAGGAAAGCGTAGCAGGGGGCGAGAGAAAGTTAGGTGGGCGGATGGGATTAAGAAGTTCACAGAGGTCAAATGGATGCAGCTAGCACAGAACCGGATTAAGTGGAGAAATATGGGAGAGGCTTCGCCCTGCAGTGGGTATAATCAGGCTGATGATGATGATGATGAACAAAAAGTACAGATATCAGGCATGCATTCTTTATTTATGGGAACTTAGTGGTACTACATGCAATAATAAACATGGCTGGCAGGTTCATGGAAATTCAACTACCATTAAATTCATTTTTGTAGAAATTAAGGGACTGGTGAGTTATAAGAACAATTCATGGCTCACAAATGCAGGGTGACGTTTCAGCTCACAGTCGCTGGAAATGGAGCAGAAGAAAGAAGCTTGTTTCAATAAACATGGCACAAAATTGTTGGTAGTGCACCTGTCTTGTTTGCTTGCAGTCAAATGTGTAGGGCCCAATCCCCGGACAAGACGAGACAACGTTGACGTGCGTACACTTCAACTGTTGATTCTCCGAGTGACGCGGTGAGAGCGGAGGGGCGGCGGGTAGCCCACGAGTGCGTACCGCTGCTGCGAGGGGGAGAGAAAGAGATGAAGAAAGACACGTGGGTGAGCGCGGTGGTGGAACATGAAAATTAAGAACCAGGGCTCTCGTTTGCTCTTTTCTATCTATTTTTTCATTTTTGGTGCTTTTCTTTCTGCAGGGACAACGGCTGGTTTGACTAGCTTAAGACTGGTACGAATTCACCAGGATGCAAATATTACACTTTTATACGCCCTTTCAGTATTTAAAAAAATGGAGGCTAATAATTTTAACCTGTTGCTTGAGGCGTAAATTATTTGCTCTTTTTTTTTTCTTCATTTCCTCCTCCACAAATGGCACACACTAAAATGACATCACAAGCTACCTACAGCCACGATTTCCGCGCACATCTTGAAGGGTACAGTGGAGCTTGACGTACACATGAAACTCTATTGAACTAGAATGGAGCATGAATAGTTGTTAAGCTCCATCAGATGGCCGATCAATTGTTCAAATGGGTTATTGCGATTCATATTGGTACATTTTCCAACAAGACATTACGCTCAATATTTAGCTTTCTGACAATTGCTTCATCGCATTTTTATGGTGATGTCTCGACAATCTAGAATCCTGGCTTCGACGCCTAAAGTCATGAAGGAAGCGGGAACTTTCTTCTCACCGTGGCCCCTTTTACACCTAAGGTGTTGAGTCGGCTTACACAGAAGTGCGCGCTCTTGTACAGGCCGCTGACGTTGACGTGGAAACATTCTCCATTACTCAACTTTAATTTCGACGGTTCATAATGCTCTAACTTAAGACACTGCAGTGTCGTTGAAAGAAATGCGCCTATTAGATATTTTGACATGTTTTTTATACTTTGCCTGTATAATTACACTCGTTTGGTCTCGGCTGTTTTTTTTTTTTGTGTTATTTTTTTCTTTCCGCAACTTCATGTTCCATCGCTTACATCTGTTCTGTGTCTGGAAGAGCAGAAGGAAGCGATTTGTTTCTTTTTTTCGTACCCTTGCTTTTGTGAAGGGAAGAGACACTTCTTACTTTCTTGGGGAGAATGCTAGACGTCTCTCGTTAACTGCAGCTTGAGAGCTCACAAACACAGCGATGAACCATGGCGAAATTGTCTAACTTTTAGGGGATACTGGCACTATGAGAAGTCGCAGGCAAGCATGGGTTCAGATAAGCGTCTCATTTACACATTATTTTCTGATAGCACCAACAAATATCGCTCTTCAACGTGCCTGTACGAAAATGCGCCTCAGCCTGATTTACAACGTCACTTTCTCAAAAACAGACTGTCTAAGGATGAACTGCACCTCACTATTGAGCCAGCTATTCAAAGCACTGCAATAAAACAAAGGAGCCAAGTGCCGCACCATGCGCGCAAAAAGAGTTCGTATTACGCACGAGGCAGAGGAAATGTTGAAGCGACCAAATAGAATGCGCACGCCATGAGATGGGCCAGTTTTGCTCGAGGGAAAATAAACTGCGAAATGTCGGCGGCCTCTGCTACGAGCAGCAAAACATGTGGCCGCAATCCGCGTGTCTCGTGTCATCTCCAGCAAGTATGGTCGGGGCTGCGAATTTCCCTCTTTCTTAGTTTTTCCCATAAAACTTACTCATTTTTCCTTAGCTTGTTGTTTAACTGCTGCAAAGAAGTAGAGAGGGCGATGAATGATGAGTGCTTCTACGCCGCAACGGGAACCGTTTTTCAAGAAATGGCGTGCAAACCCATTCGCCAGCGCCAAAACAACATGAATGCAAGGAACGCCCTGACGGTCAAGCAGGCCATCGCGACGCCCCCTTGACTTTGCTTTGTTCGGTGCAGTGTCGACACAGGCCCAGATTGAGAACGCTATCTTTGCATCTCGAAATGATGTGTCCACTTATTCAGCCTTCTACTCAAGGTTGTGGGCATCACTGACTGCTGTTTCAGAACAACAACACTGGAGCGTTGGCAGCGACCATTCTCCTGTTCGTACGTTATTAGCAAAAATGGAACATGAAACACTGGCCCAACACGGTAATTACGGGGCCTAGCAAGTGCTTTCAGCTGAAAGAACAAGTCTTGGCAGTTTTCTGCCTGCATGAGTTTCAGCAGTCCATGGATACGGGATGAGAAAAAAGCGTCAGTCTGGACACCGCACAGGAAAAACAAGTCTCCCGTTTCACTTTATTTTGTTGACATAAGGAGGGAGAGTGTAATGAATGTGATGCAGATTAGTAGGTAATGTTTGAATCCTACTCATGGAAGGTAACCACATATGCAACGCGCAGCCGAGATGTGCATTACCGTAACGTTGGAGCAGCTTATACAAAGAAAACGTTTCGCGCACACAAACGACATGATTCTTTCTGACTTGAGGGTGGAGTGAACATAACTGCGGTAAGATTTCAGGACCACCATAGCTCCTTAGCTCTCTCTCAGGCTTCCACTGCATCGTAAAACCAAATAGTTTAGCAAAATTAATGTTAGAACAATACTTAAAATTATACATAGTTTATGGTTCTAAGCGCCTGAACAAGCAATCAATGCTTACGTACCACTTCCATCTCTCTTCCAAGGTTATTTTCATAAGTCCCTTATAGGCGTAGCTTATACTAAAACATATGATTCCAAACCCCAGCAGGCCTAGTTTCCGAAGTAGGTTATTCACATCAGTAGGAGCGAACCACTTGCATTCCAATGGGGAAGAGAATTTGTAATCGCTAACAGCGTTACTGAACATCTTGAGAGAAAATAACGGTCTTGACCGCTGACATTAGAGTGTACATCTTGCGGCCTTAGTGGGCGTCTTAGTCCTACGCCTGACAAAAAAAAAAATAAACCTTAGTGAGGCGGCATACTTATTCCTGAATACAAACCGATGTTTGCGCACCTACCCAAGAATTATATACCAAATAAAGAAGTGCAAGAGGTCCCTGCAATGAATGTGGTTACGCAGACTGCAACATAGTTACTGCGCTAGCAATACACGCCTCATTCTGCAGAAGATGTGGCGTCTGATGCAGTGATCTGCACACATTTCACCTCCTGTCTGCCACAGTTGGGCGCTGCAAACTGGAGAGAGGGATATTCATATCTTAAATTATTGACCCCCCCCCCCCCACCCGAAAGCAAAGATGATCCGCCATAACCTGTCAAGCTTGACAAAGGCAGCTCTTATCAACAAGTATATATGAGGCAAATTATATCAGAAAATATGAAGGGCAGATAAGAATTATAAAAGTAGGAGCTGAAAGCATTGAGAAGACCTAAATCTATTATATTGTTAGCGTAAAATAGTAATTATGTAACTCACATTTTGTGAAAAATATAGCAAATATTAATGGCAGTGCTTATTACTCTTGGTTTTGTCTCCGACAGCTTTCCTTCCAAGGATCCGGCCCCGCTCCAAACGTATCTGCGCCGCGTTGAGTGTCCAGGCCAATAGCGAGTGCAGACAATAACCGCAAAGGAAAAAAAAAACTGTTTTAGTTAGAAAGCGCTGGCTGGCTTTTTGAAGACATTACGTAGGGGCTGCAATTTCTATATGGGCCAATAATGAGTTTGAAATAAACACGAAGAGATGACTTATCTTGAGGGAGCATTTGCACGCACAACCTGCAAAGAGTTGGCCCCCAGGACTGCTAACGACTGGGCGCTTGTTTCCCTCTTTCTCTATATTTTATCATGAAACCCTTGTGGCGCTAAAACCAGCGTCTGGCCGTCCCGATTCATGGTCATGAAGTTTGGAGTTGGAGATAATTTCTTTCTTTCTGCAAGGAAGGGAAAGCCAAGGCAAAAGGCGACAGGCCTGACTGGACCTTGGTTCCCAAAACAGACAACAGCAGACTACAGCACACATCTCTAGTGTATATATAATATAAAAAAAGCATTATGCAAAACTCACATACGATATATCAAAGATATCAACACATGCATTATTCATTAAAGATTCCAATCAACACACCAGGCGCTCAATAACAAATTTCATGGCAGAAAATATTCACACAAAAAAGGTTGCATATGAGAAAACTACAGCGACTTCCATCCGTGAAACTATAGGGAATATTCATTGAACTGTTGTTTTACGTTCTTTTTAAATACCCTAGGTGCCAATGAAAATTCCTCATTCAGTGCTGTGTTGTTGATAAAGGATGGTACCTGAAAAGTTAATTTCTGTTTTCCATAACTAGTTAGAGCATTAGGTAAAAGTTTTTTTCGTGTTCTCAGATTATACGTAACTGTAGATTCATCACGTAGAGTAGTATACAGCCTATTACGGTGAATGTACTGCAGAAGACGAAAATAGTAAATCTGATGAGCGGCTAAAACGACATATTTTTCAAACAAATGATCTGTATGCAAGTCTCGCTGTATATCGTAATAACCTTCAATAGCTCGAAGGGATTTTTTTGGGAGAGCTAACAACTTATTAATATTTTTAGAAGCAGTGGTTCCCCATATGAGAATAGAGTATGTTTATTTGGAATAAAAAAGATCATAATAAATTGAAATCTTTAGCCAAACGGGCAGCAAATTAGAAATTCTGTAAACACATTCTACAATTCTCAAGTATTTTACTAAATGTAAAATGTGCGTATTCCATAAAAGGTTTCATTGACCCGAGCGCTTTGAAACTTGTGATTCGTAACTTGCTTTATAACGCTGCTGTAATATTTATTGCTATACTACATTGAAGAGTGGTGTGAATTTGCTAAATATGATGTAAGTAGATTTAATAAGATTCAAATTTAGTTTATTTGCGTCATCAAATCTCAAATTATTTAAATAATCATTGACCGTAATTTCTAGTTTAGGTAAGGAACAGTCAAAAAAAAAATAATATTGGTATCATCCACGTACATGATCAACTCAGGTGAGTTAGGAAAATTTGTAATATCATTAATATACAAAATAAATAACAGTGGTCACAGAATTGATCCTTGCGGAACCCCATGCCGTATGGTTTAGTTGAGCAGCAGTTATTAACTCGTACAAATTGTAGCCTATTCCACAGATTCTTAATAAATCTAGAGGCACACCACGCATTCCATGATCAGTCAATTAAGTCGTTTTAATTAAGTAAGCCTTATGTCAGCGAAGAAATGCGTTCATCCTAATCAAGAAGCCCGCAGCCTCTCTAGAGGCCTTTCTAGAGAACCTCACAACACCACCACCGACCTCCGTATTTATTTCCACCTCGTATTGGTTACTCACCATAACATCAAGCAGCTAGACCAAAGATTCTTAAGAGCATCCACAACAACGGATACGACGTTGCGATGCCTTCCGCATGTGGATACGACCTCGCCTGTCACCTAACTCAGTGTGCTTGCATACACAGCCTCTTCACGGGCATGCTTCAGTTCAGTTCAGGCGTTCAGTCGTGTCCGACTCTTCGTGACCCTATGGACCATGTCACGCCACGCTTTCCGGTCTCTCACTATCTTCTTAACATCACATAGCTTCATCTGCAATGCCTCGAGAATGCCATCTAACCATCGCGTTCGCTGCCTACCCCTTCTCCGGCGACCCTCAACCTTTCCCAACATCAAATCTTTCTCCAGCGACTCCTCTCTTCTCATCAGATGACCAAAGTAGCTGAGCTTTAACTTTAGAATTTGACCCTCCAATGAGCAGTCAGGGTTTATGGTCGACAATATCGACTTATTTGATCTTCTGGCAGTCCAAGAAACTCTTAAGAGTCTTCGCCAGCACCACAATTCAAACGCGTCAATTCTTCGGCGGTCAGCCTTTTTCACAGTCCAACTCTCGCATCCATACATCACAACTGGAAAGACCATAGCACGGGTTATACGGATCTTGGTTGGCAGACTAGTGTCTCTGCTCTTTACTAGGCGGTCAAGGCTAACCATTGCTCTCTTTCCCAGAAGCAGGCGTCTCCTAATTTCATGGCTGCAGTCTCCTTCCGAGGTAATCTTGGCGCCCAAGAACAGAAAATCTGTCACAGCTTCCACTTCTTGTCCATTGATGCTCCAAGACTTGATAGGGCAAGACGCCATGATCTTCGTCTTTTTAATGTTCAGTTTAAGACCAAACTTCTCACTCTCTTCTTGTACGCGCATCAGAAGTCTCTTGAGTTCCACTTCACTTTCTGCCATTAAAGTGGTATCATCCGCATATCTAAGGTTGTTGATACGTTTTCCAGCAATCTTCACTCCAGCTGAAGACTCGTCCAGACCGGCCTTCCTCATGATGCACGGGCAAGCAGGCACGGGCATGCTTAGAGAGCCGCAAAATTCTACCCTGTGCCATCCATTGCAATCTCCATTCTAGTATGGGTCGTTTTTGCATGTTAAATGTATAAAGAAAACGAACCAAAATTTCGTTTGGAGGCAAATCGATCTTTTTAAGTGGGGTTACGCGAAAGCCTTTCCTGCGGCTTTGGGCTGATTTGTCGCTTTTCATTAACTTCCTTTCTTTTCTTGCTTTTTACTTTTCCTACCCTTCCGGTTTTGGTTGCTTTTGCTCTGATTTACTGCTTTTACTTCTTTTTTCTCCTTTCAATTTTACTATTTTTTTTAATCTTCACAAATTTTTTTGACGTCACACATTGAAAAGCCCGACATTAAAGCTTTGAAATAATTCTGTACACTTTTTGCGCAGTTTCGACGTCCATGGCTGTTCTGACGTCTGCGCACTATATCTACATTCATCGCCGATTCCACGTTGAATTGTCTTTTGTGGCTCTAATTATTAGGATAATTATCTCACTTAGAAAAGATTGCACATAAAGACATATTTTTATCCTCATACAACCATTCTTGCGCTGATGAGGGACGTTATTGTTCAGAACGCACGGGGGTGACACCACCTTCGGACGAACATTTCCTGCGCACATTCATGAGCCCATAATGGCTTCCGTCTGAGAACATCTACATGTGGTGTCACCGAGATCCCTCAAACGGTGCTCTGCTACAATTGCGCAGTGTTTCCTTCCCTCTTAACTAAACTATATTGGAGACGATATGCGTGGCAAGGCAAGGTTGGCTGGAGCCACCCTTGCCCCTTCGGTGACATATGCTAATGATGATTTAGAATACAAAGTGCCTAGAATATGCTCTATGGTCTATGCTGGCCGCTACAGTAGGTCTTCGCGACGTTCCCTGGATTTAGAAGACGTTGAATTTAAGGGTAAAAACTCGCCCGTATATATGGCTACCGGACAATGCTTAAGACGGAGCTTGCTTTAGTTTCTGCAGTATATCAGATGTCATCACTTTATCTAGGTTATCAACAACCTCATCTTATAAGGCATGGCTAGTGTGGGAGAAAAAAAGATATATGCGTGCTCTCAGAGCACCGTCCCTGGAGATCTTTAGAGAAGAGAATCAGTCAGAAGGCAGGAACCTTCCATACAGTATGAGATGAGAACACCGGATGCTAGAGTTGCCACAGCAACTTCGGCAGTGTATGTCATAGCCTAGCGAAAAAAAGGAACTTTGAAATGAAGTTTATTTTCGAACGTCACTTCGCCGTCTTCGGCACTAGGTGCCTCCTAGGCAATGACCAATGTTACTTCTAACACCAAGAAGAAAACCCCTGTTCCCCGACTGGAGGGGGTCAACGATACCAGTCTGGTGAATTTCATCACCACCAAACGTTCTTAACATCTACCAGGCCTGTAGATGAAGCTACGGACCTCATAATCGTTGTCGGATATTTCCTCGGAAGCACCTTCGAGGGTCGCTAGCGCCTAAACCGCGGGCTCAAAATGCTTATTCGCGCAGATTCTTCATCTGTGTTATAACCTGACGCATTTTCTGGCCTTATATGAATCCATCTCCATCCGACTGTTGGTCTAGACGCGCCAAGAAACGAACTGGCGAGAGCTGAATTGAGGTACCTGTCACCTCACAGAAATCTTCAAAAACGAGAGAAATTAGTGGCGACACTTTTTTCTGTTTTCGTGCATGCTTGCCTCGACTCTAGTAAGTAGACTGTGATATCTGGGTAACTTGAGGATAATGTTACTAGACTGCATACAGAAACCTCTGTGCGTCACCCCTACAGGGCGACGCACGGGTTAAGTTCAAGGTAATACCTGAGAAAATGTTTACCAAAGGTAGCGACTCCAAAGACTGGTAGGCTGTCAGGAAGCCGCCGTAAAACAAAGCCCTTACTTGAACATGCTTACAAGTGACGATTTTCCAAGCTCAAGTTCTTGTAATAAAAGGCTGAACGGTATACTGTGTGTTAAGAACCCTTGGGTGTAGAGGCCACAGCTCACTGCTTCGGCTGCATCTCCTTCAAATGCAAACACATCGATTGTTTAACTCATGTGTTCTTTGGCAATCACAAAAGGGCGTCTGAGCCAGGAGCTTTATAGCCATTCATTCCAGAGCACATTGAAGGAGGCAGAGAAGGAAAGTACAGTTCCTGACCATCTACCCTGCTACAAAGGATAGGGCACACCTGGTGGGAGAGGAGCGGCGTGAAATATGAAGAAACCACGTGGTTAACAGTGGTGATAAGCAGTACCTTGCAGCTTTCTACTGCCATTAAGAGAAGAACCTAAGATGCAGATATGTGTGAAGGTAGCGGAAGTATGTGGCACAATAGGCATGCCGCTGCCGCCGCTAAACTCCTCTACCGAGAAAAGAAATGGCGGAGTTACCGACGTGCCCTTGCCGCGGCGGGCTGAAGGAGCCTAATGCAAGCCCTATTTACTAAATGAGCTTCGCCTCGATGTTCGCTGTCACTAGGCGAGAACACAGTGGACACGAAAGAGTCTGAATGTTCTCTCATATCTTGCCTTGAGCAGTAGTGCATTCACCATGTGAGCGAAACTGCGTACGGGTACTCTTCAAGCTCTTTTGCACATGAGATCATGTTGAAATGCGTGCCGAAAATTCTAAAACGGTTTCCAGTGATGGCTGTGTACCTCTCGCATATCGCGCAATCCAAAGATTTCACGTGCTTGCCACCCGCCGCAGTAACAGCACCTATCGACGCCTACAGCTGCAATTGTTAATTTAATGTTGATATACAGACAAATGATGCTTCCATGCTTCTGCCGCGAAAGCATATCCTGTTCCTTTCTCTAGTAGCTCCTCTCCCAAGCTCAAAGAGGGAAAAATGGGCATATGTCTGCTCGATCCACAACCTATGCCGACATTCAGAGACTATGCGTTTCAGAATGAAACCCTTGTACAACACCACAAATGGATCTCCTTCAACTTCATGATGAAAACTAAAGCGAAAAAAAAAAAAGACGAGACACTGAAGCTTCGAAGAAACCACACAGGATAAGCGCTTACTAGTAAAAAAGCGTTTTATTCCACGCTCTTACTCATGACAATCAAGTAGTGTGTGAGAAGTGCTAGTCAAAGAGCGAGTATTTCAGGAGAAAACGATGTGGATAACGATTCATATTAACTGCCCCAGATAATGATAATAAGTCGACTGCATTGAAGGTATACAGAACATTGTCAGTTATCTAGCATCCACCGGCTTGAGTGCAAACGCTGAATGTGTTTCATGTCCCTTTTCTCTTCCCCTCTTTAATCCCCTTATCCTTTTTTTCCACTGTAGGGTAGCCAAACGGAGGGATTTCTGGTTAATACCCCTGACGGCCCTCCTCCTTCGTATCTATCTAAGTTTTCAAAGCCGGTGGAGCATCCTACTATGCAGCACCTAAGTGAGGGCATCTGAGGTTTTGCTTTCCCAGTCTGCAGTACTTTTCGTCCTTCAAAACAGTCAGTTATTTAGGTTTATCTCTAAATGTTATTTCATAATGTTAGAAACAAAAAGTAAAGGCTGAATTCTAAACCGTCTTGCTAATGTGCGAACGAAATCCGCCACTAAGGTCGCGTCTACTTCATCATCATCGTCCGCCAAATTACAGCCACTGCAGGCCTAAGGCCTCTCTCATATTAATCCCACTAATGCGGTCCTCTGCTAGCTGTATCCAATTGATCCTTGCAAACCACTTAACCTCATTTGCTCACCTAACATCCGGCTGCCCCTAATACGCTTTTCATCCCTTGGAATCATATTTGGTACTCTTAGCGACCATCTATTATCCTCACTTCGCACTACATGCTCTGCCCATGCGCATTTCTTCTTCGTGATATTTACTAGAACGTCATTAACTCGAGATATTTCTTTTGCCCACTTTGCACGACAGCCCATCATGTTTCGTTCTATAGCTCCTTACGCTGTCAGCTTAACTCTAACCCTTTTCTCTAGCCTTCACGTTTTAGCCCCGTACGTGTGTAGATGCAACTGCAATATACTTTCCACCTAATTGATGTCGGTAAGCGCCTTGTCACTACCGTCGAAATAAAACAGTTTTAGTATAACTGGCTGCCACAATATTAAAAACTTCCATGTAATACCGTCAAGGGCGGCTTAAGCAACCGAAAAGCGTGTTTGGAAACAAATGCGCTTTTACCTCGAGTGCTCTCCTCGATAGGGTTTTGCGTCCGCTTTGGAAGAGAGACGACAGCAGCTGCAACTGCATTGAGCGATCTCTGAGGGCCGGAAAATATAGACACGGTAATGCTTTCCAATATGATGGGACGCTTTAGAACTTACCATTTATTCCTGAGGTCAATAATTCAAAGTTAGCAGATTAGTTTTTAATCATTCTGCAAATATTGGAAAGAGACAACTACTGCGAATTAAGCCACGCAACTCTGAAGACCCTGCAGTTTGTTTCTGTGGGACTACCTTGCAACTGGGACAAAAAACACGTCTCTGAATATCTTTACGCTAATCTGCCGCAAATGAAACTATACCTCAACAGTGGCACTGAAAATTAGAAATCGAGAGCACGTTAATCATACTATTAGATATATTTATTAAAAAAGGGTAAGACCCGACTGTAGCCTGCATTCTTTTTTAATTAAACGCAAGCGCTTTAGCAACTACTTTATGTAAAAGCACGTGACCTAAATATGGACCCGCGTTTCTTTACAGACTGTACAAGCAAGTTTTTGTTTTCTAGAAAGTGCTCCAGAAGACACTTCAGAAGGAGCTTTCGCTTGAACACCATCACATCAGGCACCTCCCGGTACCTTGTAATGTATTACTGTCAGCATAGTGAAGGGAGAAACAAGATTGCAGCGTGTCATGCAGATCTTGAAGAACGGCCAGTGAGAAAGTTCTTGAACGAAGTCAATGTAAGATATATTGATAAAACATCTTCAGATACAAGGTTCCGGCATCTGATTGGCTTTCGTGCCTCGATTATTAAGAGCAGTTGGAGAATTTAGGTATTTTACAGCAGTCAAATGCAGCTGAGGATGTTTACGGTAATATTGAAAAATTTGATGCCAATAAACAAAAACAAAAATAAACCGTGGCCAAGTTGGCAACAGGCTTGGTAACGATCGTGGGTTCGAGTCCTACTTGATATTTTTGAAAACGTTGTCTCAGCGGGGATAATTGGTTGAAACAGGCAAACCTTTACGGCATGCTGCGAGTTTATTACGAATTACATTTCATGATTTCGTCTTTTTTATTCTAAGCGTGACGTCACTGTTAACGTGAAAGTTGTGTTGAGTTAGAAATACCCGCCTCCGCATACGTGGCTGTGATTTTATGAGGCTATCAGCCAATGAAGCATTTTCACTCGTGCCCAAAGACGTCGCCAACTATGCTCCAGGATTTTCGGCAATCCGCGTCCAGCATTAAACTGAAACTTTTACATGGTATAGAGAAAACCCAGATTTATAACTCCCAGTAACAATTACCGTGGAGGCAATGCCTTGGAATGTTAAGCAGCTTAAGAACATTTTCTTTCGGTAATAGTATTGTATAACTTTTGGAAATGATATGACTTTCTTTTGGTGTTATCTTGTGGTGATATCATTTCTGATGCATTAGTATACTCCTCTTTTTTCTCTTTGTTTTGGAATGCTGTGTGTGCATGTGGCTAAACTGATTTCAAATGCAAGAGAGTTGCATATATTATCTCCTTTTTCAAGGTTACCTAATTTTTCGATTTCTTAGACTCCACTATGGGCCTAGAATTTTTGTTTGCCACCGCACATTGCTGTCGCCCTTGTAAGTGTCCACGCCAATATCTTTTGTGTAACCAGCATTTTCCATTGGTATTGTATGCCTTGCTGTCAAGTGCCACCTGTCGCTCTGTCGCTCTTATATGTAGGGGGGGGGGGGGGGGGGGGACGAGGACCAGTCAAGCTGCGGCCGCCGCTTTTAGCCTCGTCTCCCTCCATCTTTGATGGAAAATGAAGCATATCGTATCGTAATCTTATCGTATACCAAGCAAAGCTGACGGAAGGCATTTGCGATTAAGGTGATGCCCCTATATTCAGAAGAAATCTATATAAACAGGCTAGGTGGATACCACAGAGCATTTGTTAAAGCAAAAAAAAAAAAAAAACTGTAGGAAATATTGTACGGTATTGGTCATTATATCGTGCCCCCGTATCTATTCGATGCTACTCGAATAAGTATTATTTTAGTTAACAACCCCAACTATTTGCAGTGCGATATTCACATTCGCATTTACACATTGATTCCTAATATTTTTGTTTATCGTTGGGTTACATGAGGTCATTACTACGAGAGACTGACCCCTCATTCTGCTTTCTGTGAACCTCTTCAGAGTTTCAGGCGCTGTCTAAAAACCCAAGTGGCATTCGTTGTCGCATCCAAAAGTACCAACATTTCCCAAACAAAAAAATCCTGGCTTTGTCGAGTGAGTGCCTGAAGTTTTGCTCTGGAACCTAATGGCCCCAGAGATTGATAGAACTCACTTCACACTGTCAAGATAAATGATCCTGGATGGCAGTTCCGCCACAGCCACCGCACCTTTTAAGAATCGTCGCATCCTCACTCTCCCTTTCATAGGGTCATTACAAGAAATATCTGCTTGAAAAATGGATGATATAGACGCTTTTTAAAAATATCAGTAAAAATGTTTCTAAATAATTCTGCGTTGACTATAAAAAAGAATTACAGCCGCATAATATAGTTTGGCGGGAAGTAGAAAATATTGCAACGTTGTCTTAAGTGCAGCCTGACTAACTTCTGAAACAACCAAAAAGGACGTCGAGGAACCAATCCCAACTGAAAAAAATTGTCTGTCGACATCTCGCACTGAAAATAGCAGCACAGGAGTAATGTAAATAGAGTATTCACGTTTTGTTCGATCTGGTCAATCGTCACTGCTTTCATTCGCGCCTGCGCCTTCTCTATTGCCCGAGTCACCCAGTTGGTTCGGAGGTTTCTTAAAAGGACTGGAAAAAAAAAAAAAAAACCGGCATAATCATCCAGTCTGGATGAAAAGCCACAAATTGAATTTCATTTCAATCCGAAATAATTTAAACATATAAGTGAAAACAAATACGATTAACCCCGTGTCACTGCCTAAGTAGGAAGTAAACATATTACTTTGCTCGCTTCAGCAAATGCATGAGATCAAAGAAATGTCGGGCGTCACGTGGTGCTTCCGAGCACAGCTATAGGATGGAATCTCGGAAAGGCGATAGAAAGCAGTGATGAGAATTGAACTGGCGCTCTATACACCCGGACGCACGCACACGTTTGGAGCGCCGATGTAAAGTGCGTATATTGTCACTGCAAAGGGAAGCACGCGCGCATACCACTCATCGCGCGCGTTTCGGGAAAGGCATCCGCTTAAATGTTTCGAGCTCTTTGAAACGGGTGGTGGGTCGCCATTACGTGCTCTCTGTGGCTTCTCGTCGCATTCTATTCGCAGCGAGAACGAAATTGTGAGGGAGGATGAAGACGAGAAAGCGACGAAAAAGCGAGGAGATAGATATGGGACAGAGAGGAAAAGACAGAGACAGAAAGAGAGAGAGACGCGCTCATAAAATATTCCGGCCCGGACGAGCTGCCGCTGAATCGATCGCGGGACCCGCAGAATTGGTCGCCTCTTTATCGAAGGGCCAGCGTGCACTGCAGCAGTGCTTGCTTATTTAGTTATTTTCCATTCATGTCTTTCTCGATCCACCACCACCCCCTCTCTTTGTTCATCCTGTGCCTTATCGGCGTATACACCACTGACGTGCTCTATGCCGTTGTCTGCATCGATGCTACTCTTGCGGTCCTTTCCTAGTTGCCCCTCTCCACACTCCACAACGCAGCCGTGCTTTTGCTTTTGGCTCCGCGGTCGAGTCGCTGCGTTCGCGCGGTCCGCGTTCCTTCCGGCAAACGCTGGAATTCCTGCGGAGATTGCGACCGCCCCAGTGTCGGCGCGCCGATCGGCAAGCACGCTGTCGGCGACGACAGTTTCCCGTGTACAGCCAGCTGCACGTGCAATAAGTACAAACTAGTACAAACGGGAAGGAGCAAAGCGACCAGCGCTCCCCTCTTCTCGTGAATGCGAAGCCGCCGTTTTCTGGCAGCCACGTCAAGTTGATTGTTGGTGGACATGCCTCGACTTCCGAGGAACACGTGGCGTTGGCATTTAACGGCTGGACGGATGTTGCTGTGCTGTTTTCTTTCCGCGTGCACCGCGGAATATAAGAGAAAACAAAAGGATGGCTATATTTGGGTGAATAAAATTATACGAGAGCCAACGCACTACTCACCGCTACCCGGAGCATTCGGCGAGAAAAGAAATACTAACTGAAATCTGTTAACATTCTAAGAAACCTCTCCCCGAGTCATTCCACAAAGTAGTGGTGGTTGCGTCAGCTGCAGTTGCTGGTTTCAATATCTGGTAGCTGTCACTGACGTGTCTACAAACTAGGCAATGTCGATGCCATCAAGCGCCGACGTGTCCCCAACCGAATGCGCACATTCGGGCTACCGTAACGGGAGTCACTGAGAGCATGTCATTTGCAACCATAGTTCGTTGTTTCGTTTGAAATAAACGCTTAATCTAAAACAAATAGCGGTAGCAACCCACACACACACACACACACACACACACACACACACACACACACACACACACACACACACACACACACACACACACACACACACACACACACACACACACACACACACACACACACACACACACACACACACACACACACACACACACACACACACACACACACACACACACACACACACACACACACACACACACACACACACACACACACACACACACACACACACACACACACACACACACACACACACACACACACACACACACACACACACACACACACACACACACACACACACACACACACACACACACACACACACACACACACACACACACACACACACACACACACACACACACACACACACACACACACACACACACACACACACACACACACACACACACACACACACACACACACACACACACACACACACACACACACACACACACACACACACACACACACACACACACACACACACACACACACACACACACACACACACACACACACACACACACACACACACACACACACACACACACACACACACACACACACACACACACACACACACACACACACACACACACACACACACACACACACACACGCACACGCACACGCACACACGCACACACACACGCACACACACACACACACACACACACGCACACACACGCACACACGCACACACACGCACACACGCACACGCACACGCGCACACGCACACGCACACACACACACACACACACACACACACACACACACACACACACACACACACACACACACACACACACACACACACACACACACACACAGAGACGGCGATGCGTCTAGCTGTTTGTTTTTCGTCGGTGTGCCTACTGCTGTTTAGTTAGATATGCGCAACCAAGAAGCCTGACACCTCACCCTTGTAAGCGCTGGAACCACAGCTCTTCAAATTTACAAGTATGCAGAATATGCTGGAAGTTAGGAGGCGAAAGTGTGACAAACCGCTACACATAACCCCTCCCAGGCCTTAGTAATACCTCTGCGTAGTGGGCTTCACTTTTCACGTAGTGCAATGTAAGTTAAGCAGCTGTTTGCTAGAAGAAGCAGTTTTAATTTATTTAATATGTGTTGATGAACATGTAGCCTTTTTATTGCGAAAACAATAGTACTCCCATTTTCGCCCTTCGCGTAACCACGGTCGGTAGGCACCTTTGACTTTTAATGACCCCAGATGGCTGTGACGTCATACCAGCTGTGAGACATGGGCTACCAGGTCGGGTAGTCAGGTGGTGGCGGTCGGTAGGCACGGCGCACCGAGGATGACATGATGACGTCACTGTGACGTCCTACCAGCTGCGATAGATTGGTTACCAAGTCCAGTCGTCGGGTGGCGATGGTCGGTAGGCATGGCGTGCCGCGGATGAGATGATGACGTCACTGCGACGACGTACCAACTGCAAGAGATGGGCTACAAAGTCGAGTCACCGGGTGGCGGCGGTCGTTACGCACGGCGCACTGCAGCTGGAGCCGCGCTGCTATACCTAGTGAAGACGCTGCTGTCACCCCTTCTCTCGCAGTTGAGAGGAGGAGAAGGAAAACGATAGGTATATAAATGCTCGAGCTTGCTCAGCTGAGGCACTTGCTATGCATCTCATAAACAGAAAGAAAAGTCGCGCCGTCTCGATTAAGCCAGGAAACGATAGCGGGCTACAGAGACAGATGAAGAACGGGAACAGCGTCTCGCTCGATTTCGCGCTCAGGATGCAGCTAGACGAGCGCGAGCGCGTCGCGCTTCTCTTGAATCGTCCTGAACCGGTGACAACTCCGAATGAGATATAATGGACGCTTTGAACGAAGACTCTTCGCCGACGTGTAATTGTTGTATTATTGCTTTCGCAACCTACCAGGTTCAACTGAAACTAAGCCTCAGCTAATTTGTTATGTTGTTTTATGATATCGTGGATTTTGTATCTTTCCTTCCACAAGGATTCTGTGTCTTTTCTCTTGCTTTTCTTGATATTTATTAATGATTTACCTAACTCAGCCTCTTCTCAAATCAGACTTTTCGCTGACTATTGTGTGATTTATCGCAAAATGTAGACTAAAGACGATCGCCTAGCCCTTCAATCAGACCTCGACACAGTAACAGCATGGTGCTCTACTTGGCTTATGCAAGTTAACCTTTCTAAAACAAACTTTATGTGTTTTACTAACCGAATGTTCGGACTTCAAACAGCGTATTCTTCAAATAACACTCCAGTAGAGTTGGCGACCACATATAAATATCTAGGTCTTCACCTTCTTTCAGATCCAACATGGAACCACCATATTAACCTTATTCTTGCATCCGCTAATCGGTCTTTAGGTCCCCTAAAACATAACCTAAAGCATGCTCCCTCCCACCTCCGATTGCGTGCTTACACCACTCTTATTCGACCTAAAATTGAATTTGCTTCGGCTATTTGGGACCCTCACCAAGCATACTTATTAAGTAACATCGAATCATTGCAGAATCGCGCAGTTCGTTTTATCTTCTCTGATTATTCACGTCCCACCAGCATCACATCGTTGAAGAAACGCGCCGATTTTCAGGATGTATGCTTCCGCCGTAAACTTGCAAGCTTATCACTTCTTCATAAACTGTATCATCATCAAATGCTTCATAACGAATTTTTTTCTTCGCCTTCTTCCATTTTTGACCGCCGCGACCATCCATATAAATTTAGGCGCTTGTCATGTCGTACATCTAACTATGCACCTTTATTCATACCATGTACGACAACTGTCTGGAACGCTCTTTCTTCACATGTTGCTGCCGTCACTGATGCTGATACATTTTAGGTCTATTGGATGCCACTACATCTGCTTAAACTTTTTGTGTTCATTGTTCACTTACCAGTGCATCTGGTTTCTGTCTTTATTTCTGGTAATGATAATTATCGTTTTATTTTCATGCCGTTTTGTTGAGACATTGTATAACTTATATCAACGTTACTGTTTGCCGCTCTGTTCATGTTTTTTTTTTTTCGCTTTCTAAGCTTCAATGTTTAATTTTGTGTTTTGTATTTTTGCAAATATCTATATGCTTTTATCTGTTTTGTTGTTTCTAGTAATTGTGGTTTATTTGTTTGCTTTTGATTATGTGCCTGTATTTCCACCTATGTAATACCCTCGAACTAAGGGCCTTTAGGAGTTTGTTGTATAAGTAAATAAATAAATAAATAAATAAATAATATCAATGTAGCACAGTCCGGAGGTATTTCGCATATATGAACCATGCTATGTACCGATCATTTGCGTCCTCATTATGAGACTTCATTATTGAGTGATATAAAAGTCGATTTACAAAGCTCACAACTCTTTCAGATGTCTGTGGAGATCTTGTTGGCTGCACGACATTTGCTCTAGCCATTGACTAATTGGCACATTGAGAGGCTAACTATGAGGGAAAACTTTTCGGGATGCAATTTTGTCAGTAATATATGTATTTTAGCGGTCTCACGCTGTATATTGCCTTGAATTTATAGAAAATAAAGGATTTCTCAGCAATCATTTCGCAACCACCGGTCAAGTTGAACAAGTCCTTTTGACCTTTAACTAAACTT
Organism: Amblyomma maculatum; assembly: GCF_055883805.1. Taxonomy (NCBI): domain Eukaryota; kingdom Metazoa; phylum Arthropoda; class Arachnida; order Ixodida; family Ixodidae; genus Amblyomma; species Amblyomma maculatum. The sequence continues at coordinate 140,405,673 of NC_139345.1, forward strand.
CACCATTATTTTTTGGTCAAAAGCCGTCTGGTCCTAGATGCCCAAACGAAACTTCTGCCACCATCCCGCAGAGAATTTCCCAATGCGTTTCTCCGCAGGGTGACTGAAAACTCTCTGTGATCTCTACGCCCCCGTTCGGACAGTGTTTCCTCATGATGCTTGCCACACATCCGCTTAACGAACTAGAAGCATTCAATTGACAGGCCGTTCGTTATCAGAGCCCAAGATCAAAAGGAAAGCGATTGCACTGCCACAGTTCTGAGCCAACGAGTCTGTTTTAAACTCTGGTGAGCGGTCGCTAAACGGACGGTGCCCCCTGCGGTATTTGTTGGATTCAAGGTTGCACTTCGCCGCAAAGGCATGCAGCCGGAAAATGGCGAAAGCTATTATATACTTCGTGAAAGAGGGCGAGTAAAATAGTGAAATACTCGTAGAGCTGTTCTTGGAATTTATTACGCGAAACAGATGAGATAAAAGGACGAAGTTTCATTGCGGCATAGCGCTAAAACTGGATCCTTTTTGTGGCAACCAAATGCTACTATCGCAACCAATCACCCGAATAAGCTTGCAGCGCCAGTCTAAAAGCAGACTCAGTTGCCTCACCAGTTTTGTGCGCCCAAACTTCAGGTGGCAGAACACATCTGGCAAGCCGTTTGAATTTAAGGAACGATAGAAAGTCAGAAGAGCCTGTTTTAGTAATTACCTTAATATGTAACTACTTTCATAAGCCGAAGGTACCCGGGACAAATCGGGCTATTCACTGATGTGGCCAGCGGAAGCCACTGTCATTTTTGTAATAAACTCTGGAGTCTCCCACAACACCATACATATGCCGTCCTAACCGATCTAACAGTTAAGCAGCAGACATATATGATCCGAAGCTACTTCTGCATTTTTCAGTTACTTCCAACTCCAGGAAATTTACTGACGTTATCTCTGCTTCTGAGTCCCAGCTTAGCTTATGTCAATTCGCTCGCAAGTAATTCCGGTTCAACTGGAAATCATCAGCTTGATGTAAAAAAAAAAAAAAACATGCAGTCGAGATCCCTTTTATCAGTTTAGTTCATGCCAGAAAATAAATTTATTCCATAGCTCCTATTGGTTCCTTTATCCGTGTACAATGTAAATGTGATGTTTACGCAATTCTATTGCGACAGCTCCAAGTGAGCACCGGTGTCCTACAAGCCTATAAATCCCGCTGACTATCTCAAGGTGCGTTTTAATCCCTCTCGGACTTCTTTTCAGTGTGGCTTCCTGTGGTGTCAGTCGTTTACTTTTTTGAGGAGCTATAGTGATTGTTTCTAGAGAAATGTTACTACCGTGTTGCACCTTAGAGCACTGTGTTCTTTGTAGCTACCTCTAAGTCTATACCGTTGCACTTCCCCCTTAAGATTCAAGGTAATGCGCTTCGTCTCACGCCTCGAGCAATTAAGCACGAAAATGTCGATAAAATGGTGAACCCTGCAGCGTCATTAACATATATATTTACCATACCCTACCCAACCTCCAAAATACCAATTTTAAAGGTGTAGTGAGTAGTAGCTGAGAAGCAACATCTCCTTTCTTGCGATCACATCCTATTTATGCACTTTGTAGATCTTTCTTTGCAGCTGTATGGTGGTCTTAGCTACAGCGTTGGTATTTCGTGGAACATTTACTTATATATAAGAACGCAATTTCATTATCCACGGCCGGAGTACTTCATTTCAGCACTGCAAATTTGGTTTCAAATGAATAGATTGATTTTTTTCTTTTCCTTGATAGGTGTGAGAGGGTGCTTGCATTAATCAGTGGCTCAGTAAGTCTCTCGGAGTGTAGCTGCAGGGTCAGTCGACAGCCTGTCAGAAAAGCGACCTTTGCGCCGACTTCTGCTCTAGTTTCTTGTAAATAATGGTGAGTAACTTTAACTAGACCCGCTCAGCACTGCTGTTTTACTTTGTATAAAAGAGGCAACTGTTTTTTTTTCTTTTCGCTACTGATGCGTTGAAAGAAAATGACCTGCCTTGTGACGCTTCAAGAACTCAGAAAGAACTAGAAGAAAGTAATCAAGAAACAGTCGTAACAGCATGCATAAAACTAGCAAAAGATCGCACCTCCCCCCTCCCCCCTCCCTCCTTTTGATGCGGAACTGTAGGGTACATCACTTTCCTACTCTCAGTTATTATTCAGGGTGGTCAAAAAGCAAACAACAATGGTGGAACATACAGTGTACTGGAATGCAACCCTAGAGAAATAGCGTTCAGTACGCTTGATATTTTGCTCATTATATACAGGAGTAAAGATGTAAATCACGAAAGAGGTAAAACACAGTCTTTTAGAGAAATATTGTTAGGGAACATAACTTGTAGGATTCCAAATGCTGTCTCAGATACCGAGGAGACCCGGTAGCGACGATATCGCAACCTTTTCTTACTGATAAAAACCAGATCTTCACCTTCTAAATATCACGAACCCAGTTTCAACGGTCCTAATACCAATAAAATCCATGTTTAAAACGAACACAAAATAGCTGATAACAGTGCCTCATGGTATTACGAATACACTTTACGAACTTGCTTGATAGACCTATTCTTAATCAGCGATCGTGCGCTCCTGGCATAGATCCTCACTAATTTTAAGAGTTATTACTATAGAAAATTTCTCTCAACCCTGCAAGAAACTTGACGAGAAACAAGAAAATTGAAACAGGTTGAACAGACATATATACATCATGAGAAAGTCTTTTGTACTTGGGATTCGACCCTGGGACCATAGCATCCAACTGAGCATGGTTTGGACATAGATTGTCACGAAAGACTCAAACAACTCGAAATGGATAAATGATCAGTCCAAAGTTGTTTTAAGGTATCAATACGTTATAATTCCGAGGGGAGGGGGGGGGAGAGAAGAGAAACGAGTACTGCTGAAGTCTAAACCTGGGAGCAGTATTAAACTTTCAAGAGCGGTACAATTTTAAGCCATCTAGCGTTATTCACACGGTAACAACTGAATAATTTTCATTTTAAATAACAGCCTCATGCACCTGGGGTGACCCGCATAAGTAACACTACCTGCAAATTAATGTGGAAGTCACATTCATAAAAGGGTTAGAATGATACACCTCTTCTGTTACGCCACCAGAATATTTGCCTATGCTCCTTTTTGCACTCTAACACTCCGTGTGCTCCCATCGCACCAAGTTAGAAGTGCCCACTCTTTATCACTGATGGCGTGAGAAACCTATCAAACAATCTTACCAAAGGAGACTTACTAAAGGAAACTTACCAAAGGAGCGTATTTTGCATGCTTCATTGACGTCATAATATACGGTATTGAAAGTCAGACTGAGGACTGTGCGTCGTCGTCATAGTCATCATCGTTTTGTCGTTGGCATAACATTCCACCTGCCCGGCGTAGGAGAAGGATAGGTGGAAAAAGCTTGGGCGAATTAGATGCGGGTCATTTGTTTATACATCGCAACGAACACGGGCACTACAAGTGTTCGAGCGGACGATCACGAGCACGCCTACGGCACGTGGGATTGAAACATGGATTGTAAGCATTGAGGTGATAAAGATTGTTACCCGATTTGGGAGCGACTAAATGGGAAGATGAGATGAGAAAAAAATCAATGACCACAAGTTTCGATTCAAGCAAGCAATTGACCTGTCCCGCTCCAAAGTTACCAACTGCCTCCGTTGACGGCCTAAAGTGACATTGGAGCCCAAATGACTAGACCGACCCTTTACACCTGCACATCACAATGTGCCACTGTTCTGAAGCCCTTGACCATTACCACCCTCTTCTGCATGTCCTCAATCTGTTGACATCATATAGGCACCTTAGGCACATTCGTCAAAGCCACGGTGTGCGTACTTACTTCACGGTACATCCCTCCGAAGACCAGTGCGTTATCTTAAGATTATTCGAGAACGACATAGTGGTAGACAGCAACAGATTCAACTTTCATGTAGGCTACCGTCGAAGCAGTGAACATCGGCCCAGAAGAAATGCATCTTTCAATTCCAGGCGTCTTGGAGGAGATTATTTTATGACACAAATTAATAAACGCTCCTTATTCCTGCATAAGGGAGAGGATTATACAATATATAGTTTAGACAGTGCACGTATATGAAAGTGAAAGAGAGCTCGCGTGATGCGCTGCCAAGACGGCCGCACCCCACGATTCCTCCAATGGCTCACGCGACTAAGCAACCGGTAGGCAAGTAGCACGAGGCCCGTTGAACGATTCATGTTTCTCTAACGGAGTCGCATATATGTCCTCCTTCTTCTCTGATGGCCCCTTTTTCACTCCTCGTCCTCGGACGGTGCCGACTGCGTTTAAGCACCGTTCTTTTGTGAGTTAAGGCATATAATTGCATGTACAAAGTGCCGTCGGATCAAGTCCTTGTCGCGAACTAGTGTCGAACGTGACTAGCCGATACAAGCTAAACACGAAAGGACATGGTATGCTAATACAGTAACCAGTGCATAAAAGAGCAGTTGCGTTACAATTTTTATACGAAAGAGGTACTATTTGTCGCCACGAAGTTCGTTGGTGATTCCGTTGGCCGACACCATCTTTAGGGCTGCCGAGTTTATTGAAAATGCTAATATAACAACACCAAACGGATTTTCGCACAAGGGCTCTAGTAAGGCTTTTTGCTTAAAACTGCTCCTGGTAATCTTCCGTTCCCAGTACATGCATAACGTAAACACGGATTTGTCTTGTCGCGCTGGTGAGCGCGGTTGCTGTGTGGGCTATGTAAGGGCAAGCGCTTTGCATCATCCGCTCCATATCACACGCTCACGATGGCATCACAAGCTCACGATGGCACCCGGTACATTAGTGAGTCGTGGCAGCGCCGTTACATGGTACGATATACAGAGGACTTCTGTGAATGCGAAGCGCTGAGAAAATAGAGAAGAAAGAAACGAAGAGAAGATAGAGAAGAAAGAAGCAGAAGGAGAGAAAGACGCGCGCCGCAACAGCCGTTGTCTACCACCGAAACAGTAGCGGGTGCAATAACAGCCGTTGTCCACCACCGAAACAGTAGCGGGTGCAATGACGGCCTACAACACATAGAAAGTTGGTGGCAGGCTAGCCCCCGCCGCAAGCGACAGTGACCTACCAGTCCCCGCCCCGCAGCGCCAGGAGCAGTAACCCTCGCGAAGAAAGATGAGGAGTGCGCCCTCCCTCTCGTTGAGTTTGACGATTTAGACAGTATAGCGCGAACGATGAAACTGATTTTTTTATTTTAGGGAAATCAACTAAGAAATGGCTGTTTACGATTAGTGCCCCTTAAAAATTCTGCATCTGCTACAGGTGTAGGCCCACACATTATAAAACGATCTTCCTTCGAAAAGCAGGGAGTCACTGATCGATGGCGCCTGCAACTGAATAAACGCTGCAGGAGCAATTGTTGCCGAACCGTTAGGCAAGGCTTCTTCTTATGGCCCTCGCACTACGCTACAAAGGGGGTGAGGAAACGAACGCTCGGTGACGCCGGACGCTGACGTCGGTCCAAAGAAACAGTGCGAGCGCAGGAGAAGGGCGGTGCGAGCGCAGTTTGATGGCCGAGTTTCGAACGAGCGCTGCTGCCGAGCATGCGGCTTCAAAGAGAGCCGCATCGCACTTCGGGAATACAAAAAAAGAGGAGAGACGGGGTGCAGGAGGACTTCCGCCGCAGCACTCACTTGCAGCGGCGGGGTTAATTAATCATTACCTCCTCACAACAAATTACGCGAAGTAAGGAAGAGGCTGTTCGAGCTATCACCCAAGGCTGCTGCTCTTCCTCGATCTCGGAGTCACCGAATACGTGAGCATCTCAAGCTGGAGCAGTGGCTTTGATGCGGTACCTAGCACCACAATGGCAGCGTATTGAAACAAGAGGGTGGCCTGAATACAGTGATGAGAGAGAGAGGGTGGGGCATGTAGTGGTTAGGAAACACACCTAGAAAGGAGAGCATATCTAAACACTTGGTACAGTGATTCCTGCTACATATTCGAAAGGCATACAAGCTGCGATAAAATTTAGGGTTTCTTTCGAGAAAACGCTGGAAAGGGTGGAGACGAAAAAAGGTAACTGAAATAAAAACAAATATAAGCTACCTAAATCACGGGAAGAGTCGGCTGCCACTGAGGCTCTGGCTGAGTATAATTACGAGCGCGAGGGTATCTGGAAGGTATGCAACTCATGTGGGGTGCTCGCGAGCTAGGCAAACTAAAGGCGTATACCTGCCCGGCCGTTTTTTTAGAATGCCCAAGATTTAGAAAAAAAAAAGGACGACTGTCTTTTTATTTATTTTGTCCTAGGGCTATATTGGAGTCTACGTTGGACATCGGGTCAGAAGCAAAATATTTCAGTTAGCTTGCTAATAAACAAAATTCGTTCATTAACATTATTTTTTTCTTCATTTTAGGGCGTATATTGTATTTGAAGAACTGAAGCATTTACACCAAATAGAATAGCCTAGAAATTGTAAAGACCTGTAGCACGCGTTGAAAAGGCCGCAGATGTCAGCTTGATAGGCAGTTTTACACCGTATCACCGCGCGTGTGCCGTAGATGGCTTCATTCTGATATTTCGTAACTTTGCTGGAATTACCTGAGCTCTAGACAAGATGGGCGCATGTAGGTTCATTGAAAATGTCGCTTCAAACGTGGCTTCAGTGTAACCCCTGCGCCGGCATCCGATGCGCGCAGTCATTTCGCTCGCTATCCGGCATCAGATCGCTCATTGGCGGAGCCGTTTAATCCGGACGAGCCCGCTGGCGCTCTGTTTATATGTGGATCAACCTATCATGATTACATTTGCAGGCTTTCTAGGGAGCGCTACAATGTTGATAGAATGTTTTTCCAAAATTATAATATGCAGAGAACGACTTCAATTCTTCAAATGAAAAAGACATCAGAAACACCAGAAAATGTTTTAGCAGTTTATTAACATATATATTTAATTAGAGAAATAACTGAATCATTCTGCCTTTTATCTGGTTACTACCGTAGGCGCCAACATAACCCGAGGCTAAAATAGATCTAAGGTCATTTACCTTCTTTTATATTTTTACCACTCTAAAAGAATACCTTTTATACAAAACAAACGTGAGTATAAGCAAAGTGACGTACACGTGATGAATTGAAATAACATTAAAGAACATTTTAAAAGCAAAGTGAAGCCATTTTTAATTTAACTACTATATCGGATTAAGAATATTGTGCTGATTTTTTCCTGACAAACGTATTTGAAATTGTCAATGAAAGCCTTGGTAAAAAGTTCTGAATCCAAAGGATTTTCGTCTCAGCTGCAAAACGAGCCATCAGGCCATCAATAATGACTAATTGGCATTTAAAATGCTAAGAATGCATTTTTTATCACAGCAACAAAAAAGTGTCTAAAAGCATTTCGCGGTCCTTCCGACTTTAACGGCGCCGTGTGGGCTTCATTTTGTGGCTTAGACGAAAATCCTGTTGCTTCATAATTTTTTACCAAGGCTGTAGTTTAGTAGTTTAGGGTAAATGTGGGAAGCGGGAAATTTTTATGGAGAACATTCCCTTGCTTCAAGAATACCCATGTAACCCAAATAAATAAACATTTATTTGGGTTACATGGGTCATGTGTTAAGGGCGAGGTTGGTCAGGTCGGGTCCTGAGTCCGGGACTCCTTTGGCTGATGCCACTACGGTAGCTTTTGCCAGCAAGGTCCTATGTGCCGGAAGGTCAAAGCCGGAGTGGGCCACCTCCTAATCCACCCACGTTGAGTTTTCTTCGCAAGGAATGGCTTGGCTTTCTTTCTGGTCTTCTTTCTGGCAGCAACATGTACATTCAGGTGAGAAAGTACCTAAACTTATTTTGTGCACTCTAACTGGGCTGTTGTAGGACAGTGTAAACACCTGAGGTGACACTCTTCTGATTTATCGAGGCATTTAGCAGGTGCTGGGAATATTTGTCTGCGGGGGTGGTCATGCGAGTGGTCCTGGGAGATGAATACTCCAGCTGCAGCATGTGCACACTGGTTTCCCTCTTCCACTTGATAACCAGACACCCAGGTTAGTTTATTGTGTGAGGCCTGATGTCTGGCTTGTAATAGGATGTTACAGTCCAAGAGGGAAACATGGACTCACATGTAGTTTCTGTAGGCTCTTTGGGAGTCGGTTACGTATATGTAATCGGTATGTATTGCGGCTAGCGCGATCGCTTCCTCCTACATTTATGCGACCCCTGAATTTATAGCCATCAGCTCTGCTACCGTATGGCCTAGACGAATGACGGCTGCTGTTTTGATGCCTTCTAGGGACCTGTAGCATTCGCATGAAGAACCTAGGACATATATCGTTCAGAACTTCATGATATGGTGATATGGTGTGGTATGGTATGGTATGGTATGGTGGTGTGGTCTAGTAGGTTATGGTATGGTATGGTGTTGTATTGTATGGTATGATATGGTTTATGGTGAGCCCATTCCTTGAGATGTCCTACTTGGGGATGGCTTGCTGATTAGAACCTGCTCAAACACGGATCTAGCATTCGAACTTCACCACTACAGTCGCCGCCCTCCCGGTTTGCCACCTTTGATCACTCAGATGGGCTTGTGCCCAGACGCCTCACCCAGGTCTGCGCTGAACAATGTTGACATCATTACTTTAACCCTCCCTTTTTTGCGATTGCCAGCGGTAAAAACGTGCACAAATGGTTCACACACTGCCGACGCGCGATATCACACGTGAGACACGATCACCAAGCATAGCAAGGTGATGTTCGCGAAAAAAATAAAATAAACACTGCTCTTACTTCGCACAACGAATAATCAACGTCCTGGGCATACTTTATTGCGTATCTAAGCAAGTGTTTTAGTGACTCCGCTGCAAGGAAGGAGCGAGCAGAACATACACTGTTTTACGGGGCGGCTCTGTGGAGAGAACAGTACCCTGCACATTGCAGTGGTCCTGAAGCTTTGTACTCGCATTTTAAATGAGGACAAGGTAGGTCATCACCTGAATAGTATAGCCTAAGAGATCTAATACTAATTTACTACTAATCTGAGCCCAGCAACGGTCTCAAACGGGATTGAGCCCTGTTGCACCTTTGAGAATCTTAAGATGCGGAAAACTACTCCAAAGTTCGATCGCTTGGTTACTGTATACCTACAGTGACACACATTGACTGCCCTTCCGACCGTGATCATGCTGCTAGTATTCGGTAGATTTTACGTGACGAGTTAAAGCGCTATCCTGATCTAATATGTCGTCCAAGTTAGCTGCCATCAACATATCAGCCGGCTAGGCATCAGTCGATGTCTATCAAAGCAGCGTACTACGAGGGGTAACTGGTACCTCAGAAGTCTCGGCCTCGCCAAACCCCTAGCTCGCCGCATGAAACACGTGTATTGTTTAGGGAGCAGCCGCCGGTTATCTACGAGGAGTAGGCATGACGCGGTGCCCTTCTTGCACCTTTTGACACCGTGATGCCTTACAGAGGTGGACTTCTATTCGTCCGTCTATGGCTTGCTTCACTTGTGCAAATCCTAGTCACATCAACTGGTTTTGCTATCACCGCCGCTTCTATCGCTACGGTTTTACGCCCTATACTGCACTGTCAGCCTACAAAGCTCTCGCCAGCAGGTACGCTGCACTCACCTGCTCCAGACCCTTAGCGCTTGCGTCGCATTGTGATACCTTCATCAGAACCTCCCTACCCTTTCTGCCCTATTCATTAAGGTTTTATGAGTTAAGACCTTCACGAAGAACGTGCGAAGGTCATCGCCCGAAGATCAACAGCCGAAGACCGTCGTCCCCTTGCATAGCACGCTTCACCTCAAGGTCTTCGTGGCAGTTACAATAGTGCACGGTGGTGGTTTAGTATCGTGCGGTACGGCGGGGTATGGAATGGGATCGTATGATAAGGTACAATATTGCTTAGGAATGTATAAATTTGTCAGGAATTTATGATACGGCAGAGTGCAGAATTGGGCCTTGAAATCTGAAACCTGCATATGAGAAATGAGTGACGTCGTAGTGAAAAGAATACCATTGACGACCTGGGTGTCTTTAACGTGTAAAGACATCCAACAGCAGACGCCCTTTCTTCTATTTAGCCTCCATTAAAATATGTACGGCACGACAGCGATTCTTCGCGTTCAGGAAGCAGGAAGCTAAAGCCATTAAGCAACCGTGGCTCGTAGCTTATAACCAACAGTGAAGAAGTTGTTATGTCAAATGTCTAAATGATACCAAACACGAACTCCGTGTACACCGCTATACTGGCTTAGGATCATGATGCTGAACGAGTGGTAGAGCACAGGGTGGGTTACAATTCCTTTAAAAATGTCACCTGGTCTAATATAAGGGAGAATAATTCATAATGTGAAGATATCGCGTTCACTCACGTGGGAAATCAGGGATGCCAAAACAAATTAAGTTCTTTCCTGGACGAGCTACAACGGAACGCGCAAAATAATCCCTTTTAGCATAAATTTTTCGTTAGCATATCTGATGTAGTCCTCTTCATTGACGAAGGGAAGCTGCGGGCGGAGTAGCGTGACGCGCCACAGTTCAGTCTATTTAATCCTCTTGAATCTCTATAATGTCCTGAAGACAGTGTAAGACTGGCTAAGCGATACATTTAACCATACGGGTTTTATTAGGAAAATATGGAGTGATTTGGCAATGAGTATTGTAGAGAAGTGTAAGTGGCTTCATTCCTTTTTATTTAGTTACGCGCTATTTTCATGACCCTTGAAGATAAACAGGCGTGTTTGTTTTTTACAGTTTTGCAGTTTATTCTTATAATAAGATTGATGTTATATTTACGTATGAATTGAATAGTCAACTTTTGACTGATGTAATGCAGTTAAAGTCTTAAGTTTTGCCGATGTGTTGGCCTTGTGGAAGTTGTGCCTAATGAAGCCCAGCTCTTTAGGCGCCCTGAGAACGTTGGGGACTCTAAGAAAGGTTTAGTACACGTTAACTATAAATGAACGCCTAAATATTTATTCTGGTTAGTAAATCCGACTGGACGTTGTTTAATGTGTACCCACATTGTACCTATTTGTTCTTTGCGACATCATTGTGCAAACAGGCTTTATGAGAGTTTTCCATGCGGTGCTGCTCGTTCAATGTTTTCGCATCCGGACAGCAACAAGGTGAGAATAATGAGATTAAGCGGCAACACGTCGTTTGCTAACTTGCGGCTTGGTGTTTTTGCATATTGAAATGGGCGGTTTGGTCCGTCTGCAGTGTGTATCCATGGGTGTTCTTTCATATATTCAGTACCCCCGTGCATATTCCTTTAAAAGCGTCTAATCCGTCAGTGTAATATAAGCATCAATACTAATAGACAGCTTACTGTCTGTTACGTATAAGGTATTTACTAAGGTAATCGCTAATTGAATCAGGACAACCTTAGACTGCAATCAAGCAAAGGATCAAGCAGGTGGCAAACTTTTCGAAAAAAGAAGAGAAACGGTACTCTACTATCGATCATAGCCATACCATGTACCAGGGGATAGAAAAATGCTCAGAATATAACCAGCCCTTATACATAGCATTCATTGATTACGAAAAAGCATTTAACTCACTAAAAACCTCGGCGGTGATGCAGGCATTGCGAAATCAGAGAGTAGACGAGCCGTACGTGAAAGTGCTAGAAGATATATATAGTGGCTGCACAGAAACCATAGATCTGCATAAAGAAAGTAACAAAGTTCCTATAAAGAAAGGTGTTAGGCAAGGAGGCACAATCTCCCCAGTACTATTCACAGCTTGCTTAGAGGAATTATTCAGAGACTTCGAATGGGAGCTGTTAGGGATAAGGGTAGATGGAGAATACATCAGTAATCTGCGATTTGCTGATGACATTGCCTTGCTAAGCAACTCGGGGGATGAACTGCAAATTATGATTGATGACCTAGATAGGAAAAGTAGAAAGGTAGGCTTGAAAATCAATATGCAGAATACTAAGGTAATATTCAACAGCCTCGGGAAGGCACAGCAGTTTACATTAGGTAGCGAGGTACTGGAAGTAGTAAGCGAATATGTCTACTTAGGACAGGTAGTAACCGCAGATCCGGACCATGGAAAGGAAATAACAAGAAGAATAAGATTGGGATGGAGCGCATTTGGCAAGCACTGGCAGATTATGACTAGCAGCTTACCGGTATCGCTCAAGAGGAAATTATACAACAGTGTCATCTTACCTGTACTCACCTATGGGGCTGAAACGTCGAGCCTAACCAAGAGAGTTCAGCTTACGTTGAGGACAACCCAGAGGGCTATGGAACGAAAAATGGTAGGGGTAACATTAAGAGATAGGAAGCGTGCAGAATGGGCCAGAGAAATAACTCATGTTACCGACATTCTAGTGGAAATTAAGAAGAAGAAATCGGCATGGGCAGGACATGTAGTGCGAAGAGAGGATAACCGATGGTCGCTTAGGGTAACAAACTGGATTCCAAGGGAAGGAAAGTGTAGCAGGGGACGGCAGAAAGTTAGGTGGGTGGATGAGGTTAAGAAGTTCGCAGGGGTCAAATGGATACAGGTAGCACGGAACCGGGTTAAGTGGAGAAACATGGGAGAGGCCTTCGCCCTGCAGTGGGTATAGTCAGGCTGATGATAATGATGATGAGTAATAGATTCAAGGAATCCTCAGCCAAGTTCTTGCGCGCCCATTTAGTTCGTAGGATCTTCGCCAGGCACGATGATGAAAAGCACGGGGCTGCGCACCACCTAGAAATGAGAATCAGTGCTATTTTGAAGCATACGTGCGTTTCGTACGTGGCGTGAGTTAGGCGGGCTTACTTGACCTCCCTAAACATGCTGCCATACTGTGGTTGATACACAGAGGAATCGCATTAGAAAGCCTTGAGTCGACTTGAAAGAGAAGTGATTTATTCGAGCCAGGTTGCACGAATGAATATATTTCAGCCAGAAACACGTTGAACTGATCGGCTTCGTTGAAAGTGCATAATTATACCTGGCGTTCATAATTATATGGAGTCACCCGCAATGGCCTTTCTTATAACTCTTGAGTCACTCCTGGACAGAAAGCCCTAAAAATTACAATTTCGCAAGCGACGGTCACTTGTTAAAAGCGACCTGGCAGGATTTGGGAGCCAAAATGGCAGCTATGCTCCTGTATTCTGATTTATCTTGAGAAATATATCGGGTAGAATACGTTAGAGGGAATAGGCCAAGTCAAATGTTATCACAATTGTGAATTGTTCTGGCGTTCTCTAAAACACCCGTGCCGTCTTCCAAAAATCTGGAAATATAAAACAAGGTGTTTGGAGGGGGGCGCAGATTAGAAGGCTGTTTTTGTTCATTCAATCGGGGGCTGCATTGAGGCCTCCTGCGTAATTTCTCAAAATTACTAGTAAGAGCATAAATTATGCCATCTTTAGACAAAAATTTTATAATTTGCAATGAAAGCGCAGCCGTAATCTCTATTGGCTTTTCATTTTATATCCGGGTCTGTTTACCAGATTGTTGCACAGGTAGAGCGCGTTGGTACCTGAACACGTTTACCAAAAAGGTGCAGTATATACGTGAAGACATCGACGGTACCAGTGCCAGACTGGTGTTGCCAGTGTGTGCGGCACCTATTTGCTCTGCTTTATAATTTATTATAAAAGTATTAACCATAAACTCATCAATATCTGAACCATAGCAGTAACTGTGTATATTATCTGGATCGGTAAAAAACATCCTCGGCTGAAAATAAAAATGGCGCTTTTGCGCAGATGGTAACATCTGCGAATGTGGTAACATCTGCGAATAAAAAAGGGGACTAGGATGCTAACGCCAGAAAAGCACATTTTAAAGCGCGTTCTTCACGAAAATGTGGAGTTCCACTCACGTTACAACTTGGAATAAAATTCCTTGCCAGAACGGGCTCAGCCCCCCGCAGTCACATTTTGAACCATAAATTGCGATATTTGAGCTGGTTGCCTTAATTCCGAGGAGGAAAGCGCTGCATCGATTCAGATACAAAACAACTGTATCATCTGTTTTCCCTCCTTTTCAGCGCAGTTGTCAAGTGCAGATGTCTACTTTCTAGTCCCTTTATTCTACTTTGTTTTAAGATCACTTCGATGATTTTCCCCGTGGCAACAACGTCGTACTACTTCTTAGTCAAGTTTTTCATCGATTCGCAGGCGAATTATTGCCAGCACCGTGATCACCGTTAACCCTTGGAGCATTCGAATGATGCAATGAGGCATTTTGACAACTGCGGGCCATTCAATTTTAATGATCTGATCCCTTGGCGACTTGAGTGGTTCAAAATATTAAAGACTTAAATACTGGAAAGTTCTTTGGATAATAAAGATTCGTACAGGTCCAGGGTCCAGGGACAACGTTTACCAGTGAGGAACTCGACGATATATAAACAAATTGCCAGACACGTGTTCATCGAAACGATATGCTTCATATCATGATGAGAATTTGCTTTTCAGTTTCTTTCTGCCCTCTTATCGAGTAATTAAAACCTCCGTAATAACGAATCCGCAATGTTATCGAAAATATTTTTTAGTCTGCTATGAATTATTCTAGGGTATGTTTGGGAAAACATTGGTAGATAGAGCCTAAGCCTCCGATCCGTGCCTAAGTATCGCCTGTTATATTTTCTCTGAGCTCACAACCAGTAATCGACTGCCGTTAAGTACGTTTGGGGTGCACTTATGAAATTTTTATAAGGAAGAAAGAAGCATTTCAAAATAATATCCACCGATGTGTTGGTTGTTGTCGTAACGCAAAAGCACGTAAAAATTTATCTTCGAAAACACTTCCATGATATGTTCCAAATTTTCGGTATCGCATTTTTGGTATGTGAGAGTATCGCACTCTAATGCCACCTTGAATCTCTGTAGAAAATAAAATTAAAAAAGACCAAATAAATCAATATATACCTGGGTGCCAAATAGGCGTTTTCTTCACTCCTTTTACATGCAAGAATATGTAATGAAAAAACATTTGAGCCGTACTCGTTGCTGCTGTAAATCAAATGATACGTTTGGACAAATATGTGCGGATTTTTTCTGTGTTTGAAGGAGAACTCTTCAACTATCCATAGTCCACACAAAATGCTACGTTATCTAACATGCACATTTATGATTTCGTAATGCCATCGGAAAACAGTTTTATACCCTTTTAAGAAGACGGCCTCAAAAAGCCTTGGTTTCATTAGACTTCAGAAACGTGGTATGCAGTTTGGAAAGTAACTCAGCGCAAAGCTATGCACATGCAGCTCAGATGAACCGATCATTTTCGAACTGTATAAATTTTTTGTTTCGAAATTTATGTCCGCAGAAAACCACTTAATTATCCTGCTTCCAGGAATTTGTGCAAGTGTCACTGGGTTTTTTTAAAATCAAGAACTACGTTTTTGTTGAATTCCTCGCCACTGGATAGAAAAAACGCTGCATTCACGACAATATAATCTAGAAGCGTTGAACGCGTTGACAATGCTGCAGACCACAAACGAACAGACAAGTAGATGTAGCACTGGGAACTTTTTTTTTGGACTGACTTGCGCCAACAAAACAACTGAACAACACGGTGGGTGGCGATAGCAAACTCGTGCTCGCTAGTTGTCGAGCAGCGACCCCCATTTTGTATCAGCGCTCAATTTAAAAGCAGTGAAGAAACGTCTACATAAACCCGACAACGGTGACTAGCATAACCTGGAACGCTGTAGCAATACAAGCGCGTGGCTTAAATCCTTCGAGATACACTTGAATCATCTGCCATAACTAAAAAAAAATGAAAAAGCCGCGTCTCGCGGCAACGAGCATGACGAAATAAGAAATACAGAATTGATCCGAGCGCTGAGTCAGAGTGATAAGGCTGCATGAAAGCGGCTGTCGAAAAAAAACAAATAAACATTTGAATGATTCGCGGCAATACGGGATCATGATATGGTATATGGCAGTCGGCAACAATTGATTTCTAACACCATTGCCGAAAGTCGAAGCCAATCCTGAAGCCGGCGTGAATCTGCAGATTTATTCTGCCTCAGCTCCACAATGCATTCTTTTTACTTGCACATAACGTGACAAAGGATAAAATCAAGGACAGCATACGACTGCAACCAGGAGGAAATCGTCAAGACCAATCCCGACCTTAAGGCCTGTATAGACGCCCGGATGCAAAATCACTTTTTTCATTTGTACATTTATCTTGCAAACGGTGTGCTTGACTGCTGTCTTACCAACGACTTGCTGCAGGCAAAGAAAAATGACACTTGAGCGGGGCTGCTACCTCTCGGTCTGTTCCGACAGCGTACAACCTTTGTTCTCCGTCGCCGCTTCTGGTATACGCTTTGCCAACTGAAGCGCTATTCACTTCCGGCCTTCAGTCTTTTGTGGCAGTTCTTTTTTCCTTCGGTAGAGCATGGACATGCGTTTAAGTGCCATCTTAAAAAAGCGAAAAGCGGGAAAGTTACATCCACCTCACCGATACATAGATGTTTGGGAAAGTGTACGCACAAATGAGTGCTCTCAACAGCGCTTAAACTTGGTGCCGTACGTTCTTTTTCTATTCTTTGTCTCTTAGGAGTAGCAGTTTCTGCGCTCTCGGTTATTGGGATTTCCTTAACGCCACAATGTCACCTAAAATCAAGTTTTACGTAGCTTTACGCTCAGCTAACCTTAACTTAACTCTTACAGGTAAACAAACTTAGAAACTTGAGATCCTGAAGCTGAGTGGTGCAGCGAGCAATACTGAGCTTGACGAAGTGGAATGCTTACCGGCGGAATTCAGCTGTGTATGAGTGCTCACGGTCTCAAACGCGATTCTGTCTATTTTTGTGACGAATTCACAGTTTCTTTTCGCCCAAATATTTTCAGCCAAAATTCAGAAATGGCGTGAAACGATTCGCAACACTACTTATTTTGGAAAACAAAACCTCACCTAAGCTCAGAACTGACTGATATGTATCGTGGTTAAAGATATTCTTTTAAAAAATGCTGATGATAAAAGTTGGGCAAGAAGCCGTTTTGCCATGTCACGCGAGAGTGATCGTTGAAGCACCTATAGAGAGATAGACATCAGTAGAAGTTCTGGACATACCAATTAAATGTCTTCCATTTTTGTGTAATGTAAGTTATATACCAGTTTATTCTTTTAAAATATAATAAATGAAGCGGGCTTACCTGCCTCACATATAAGGACAAGCCTGATAAGATTTCGGCAGATATTTAAAAAAAAAAGCCAAAGAAAGAAAAACAATAGGCTGACGTGATGGCTCATATGGGAGAGAAAGACTCCACGAACCATTTTTGCACGAGCAATACAAAGCAGAGATCTCAACGTGGAACTCAAGACGAAGGACATTCGTCGGGCTGCCGGCACATCCTATCCATTTTCCATGTCTCGAATACTGCAGCGCGGACGCCTTAATAAACTGCTCGGCTAAAATAATAAAAAAAAGAATATCCTACTGATCAAGTATCTTACCGGAAGAAGTTGATGTTCAGACAAATACTGTTTTCAGTGCTTATGTAGCAGTCTATCTACCATTAATGCTATTTCGAGGCAGCATTTGAAAATCTAGATTGCACTGCTGGATTGATGGTACAGTTCCGTTTAGTGCCTAGTGCACCTTTAAAAAGCGTGCTGATGCTTTTGAGTGGATACAGGATGCCCTGCCGGTGTAGCATGGGCTGCAACATGATGAGCCAGCCACAGTGGCAATACATTGAAAGTGGTGCAATGCAGAATTTCCATAGAAATGATATCGATGTCCGTGTTATATTTCCTCATTTTTGAAAAGGTTTCACTTTTCTGCATTAATCGGCACAATGGTGAAGCTTGAGCTTTAGCAGGCAATAAACTAATGCACTGAGGTCAACACATTACCGACTGAGTGCATGGAGGAAAATATTCAACGGTAACCGCAAGGCGTAATAAAAACATTCCTACTATGCTGGCGTTTTATTGTTAATTTTTTTTCTAAATACTACAGTTATGATTTCTTCCACTACTGTAGTTCATTGCTTTATTCATTGCGTTGCAGCGCATATTAATATTAACGTGTAAAATTTCTTTAGTTATGTACAAATACCGCTGCCCATAACAGGGGGCCCTACCAGGAAGGACATGAATAATACAGTAAGGCATAATATGAGCTCACTTCAGTGAGCAGGAGATATAGATTGTAGCTTAATTGCAATGGGATGCTGTACGGTAAAAGTTACGCTAATTGAAATTTAATGCATATTACACTTCACATCAGGCTTATTTTTAAGCTTAGTAATAGGTTTAACGTAATGAATAGTGCGCAAACTATATTTCTCGATATTCGTAATTGTTATATCATTAAATACCTTACCGATATAAAGCGGAAATACACCTTGTCGCCGTCATTAAGGTTCCTTAGCTTTGTGAAAGATTACATTATTCTATATATTTCGTTTTTGGTTTGTTCGGTTAAAAATCAGGATAAATATTACTCACGTTCAGTGTCTAAGCTTCTGCCCATAGCCAAAATTCTGCCCATTAAGTTCTACGGCTGTCCTAAAAATAAATAAACAGTTTTTCATAAACTGCTAACAACCAGTAAGAGTAACAATTAATACAGCATCATAAATAAGACATATGGCAGATGAGAAAATAATAAACACTTCGCGCATAACTTTCCTTTCTACGTTTTCTACGATTATCACGCCGATGAAGTTTCTAAACATGAACTGAAGTTGTCGAGCCGGAGATTACAACGACAAACCTGACCCATGTGACACCACCAGAAAAACAAAACCCATCAAGAAGCGATACTCGCGCTATTCTCGGTGTGGCAAGTAAATAGAAGTCGTAAAATGGGGCATGTGGTATCGAGAAAAAGAAACAGCTTGAAAACAGTGCCACCTAAAACAAGAGCACAAGACACAGAGAGAGAAAGACAGAGACAAAGTTCGACGCTATACACACTGCTTTGCGGATAACTAACCCGTCTAAACGGACACCGTCCTCCATAGAGGAGTCCACCTCGAAACCGTAGGAATGCGCGCTCTCTGGAACGCTGACATCAAACTCTGCGGCGCAGATATGGGCACTCGCAAACATAGAAAACGAAAGAATGCCAGCAGGAAAAGAAAAAAAAATGTGCGGATAGAGCGCCGAAGGCAAGCAACCAGAACGGAACTGGAGACGTTCCAGCGGTGCGGATACTTTCACGCTCACCCTTCCCTATCCGTTCGCAGTGGCGTATCGTACGGCATTTGACGGAAGCACGCCACGCGACCCTCCCGCATAGAAGCAAAAGAAAAAGGTGCAGGAACGGGTTGAAACAGCGCGGAGGGTAGCAGGAATTGGGATGCACAGTGTGTGTATAAGGAAGGACACACATGCAGTTGTAGGCGAATGAAAGGGCGTGGTAGGAAATGGGAAGTTCGAGTGGATCGCCAGGAAGCGAAGCGCAGCCCTGTTCGACCGTTCCACCACTGCTACGTCGTCCGCGCCATCTATCAGCTCACGGGATGCCTGTCGTGTTTGCACCGGCTTCAGTGGCATGCGGTCCGCCGACTTCCGCTTTTGGCGCGTCCGGCAACAGCGTGCAGGGCTTTGTTCCATCATTCTTGCGTGGCCCTCTCTCCGACGCCTCCCTTGCACGCCACGTGGCATAGTGATCCTTTGCGCGTTAGAGGCCAACAGCATTAACATCGTGCGTACCTCTTTCCCACCTTCAACACCTAATCTTTTTGCAACCTCCTTGCACTCTTCCTTTCTATATTTTCCGCTCAGCATGTTAAAGGATACCAAGTAGCACTCATAGCTCGACACTTCGATGGAAAGCCCAACTTCCGAAAGAAGACTGAGGAATCAACAAAGAGCAAGTAGGCAGGCAAGTGTGTTCCGCGGCCACTACTGTTGAAGCAAAACGAGAAACACTTTCCATCAACAAAACTTCTACACACACATCACGGGGTTTCTTCAAACACGGCAGATTTACGTTTGTTTCGTGACATGAAAGAAAAACTAAGAACAAATTTAATGCATGTACTGTGGTCTACACTAGGCTACGATGAAGACCCTTACGTATAGTGCTAACAATTCTGTGGTGCTGCATTGAGTAGCAACCACCTTTATTGAAGTTATCAGTGAACACCCATATTCTGAAACGGGGGGCCACTCGCCTGTTGTTAGAGTGTGATTTTTTCCGAAGCAAACTTCCAGCTATAGGCACAGACCCTCGGTTGGTCGCAGGCAATCCCCTGAGGCTGCATCTTTATTCGATGATCTCTCTCCTTTTCTCTTACCAGCAGTCTGCAGCCTCTTTCTCTGCTCACCGTGTCATATTTTCGTTAAAGGCCGATAGAGCATTTAAAGGGGATCCAGTTGCCGTCCAACTGCCCACACCGCTCCACCCTCAGGGAATGTTTTGGCTTTAAGGGTCTATTAGACAGGCTGCGCGCACCGGTCCGCAGTCTCAACGCTAATGATTCAGCCGAGGCCTGCGCCATCGGCGTTGGCCGACCATTGTGTAGGGCTGCTTTCCAGTGATAGCGTTGGGGCACTCGGTGCTACAACGAACGGTCGAGTTCCGGGTTTCCGCATTGTGTTGGTAGATATTCTCAAGGATTGTAAGTCGCTCCCTTTGGGATGGTTTCTTTTGAGATATTTTTGCTTGGTCAAAGTAGAAGCTGACTAAACCCGTCCAAAGATGGCAAAATTTGTTCTGCTAGTTTGAAGTGTGCATTATATTTTGGATGAGATTTGTTCGTGCAGGTACTTTAAATGACTTAGAAAATGGTTACCTAAGTCCTCACATGGATGCTACCCGTAAGTTATTGTTTGTGAACGTGGGGAAAATGCGGTCGTATTTTCATTGTCGCTCAGAAGTGGGGATGAACTCGGACGAGCCTGCTATTCCCTCCCATGGCAAATAAAAGCCTATATCATGAAAGCGATGTAGAACTTTGGATGGTATTCGGATATAAATTAAGCCTTTGCGATGTAAACGCCATTGGCTAACTGATTTGACAGCACCATGCGCTCCAGCAAACGAACAATAGTTTTAAATATAGGCCTTCAAATACATATATGCTCTTTTTCTTTGAACATTTTGTAATCTTATTACAGCTCCAGACAGGCTGATAAAGGAGTAAGACAGTCATCGATGGTGACTAGGTGACAGAAGCCCTGTCATTAAACAAATACATCAAAGAAAACAGTAAGCCATTTGCCTCGGAACTTTCAGCGGTTCACGAAATTCTGCTGAAAGGTACCGAAGTAGTCATCCCAAAGAAGCTGCGTGCGGGAATGCTTAGGCGCATCCACGAGGGCCATTTGGAGATAAATAAGTGTAACAATAAGTGTAAAGAATGCATTTAGTGTTCTGGCCTGGTTTGAATTCTAACGTAGACATGGTATGGAAATTTGCGGTATGTAAGATCTGTGCATACCAAGAGCCGAGCTAGCCGTTCTTGATGCGACCCCCACCTGATCACCCCTGGTACCGAGTTAGCATAGATTTTTTTCAATAGGCTGGATGCACGTATCTTGAGGTCTTTGACGCCAAATCAAATTTTCCAGAGGTATAAAACCTCGCGGACACTGCAGTCATCGACAAGTTGGGTGCCATCTTCGCAAGAGATGGAATTCCGGTGGCATGCACCGACAACAGCCCCCAGTCTTCAAGCCACCAATTCACCCATTTCGCCAAACAAGATACAATTTCAAACATGTAACTTCGAGCCCCGAGTTTCCACGTTTCAACGGGCTGATGGAAAAGGGTATTCAAGTTCTCAAGCGGCTTCTGAAGAAGCCTAGGAACGCCCATAAAGATTTTGGCTAAGTTTACTTTGTTACCGCTCTGCTCCTTGCAGGATGGTCGGTCACCGGCAGAACGTCTTCAGGGCAGGCACCTGCGTACGAGGCTACCCGACTTCGCACAGCAGTTCAAGCAGTCTCTAACGAAGCGCCAGCAATTGTCGTCAGGGTGGCAGCTGCGCTCACTGCAACCCGGTCAAGTGGTTCGTGTGAAAGGCAAGATCTGGCAGCGAAAGGCGATGGTGCTGGCGTATGTAGCACCTTGGTCCTACAATATAGCAAAAGAAGAAGGCACAACACATAGGTGTAACCGTCAACATCTGTTGGCAACGACGGAGGCATTTGATAACTCTAGCAACAGCGACGACAGTGACGTCGGAGATAGTGACACAGAAGAGACTGGGCATCAGAGCTCTCATTGTGCGACTACCCTGACACTTCGAAGATCTTCACGGACTACGGCTGAACCACGACGTTTGGCATACGGAGAGAAATTTGAACAAACAATTTAGCATCCCGTCTGTTCGTGCTGCTAATTGCATTGACATTGTACTGCGTGTCTCGCTCTTTATTTGATACCTCGTTAAAAAAAATTGGAAGATGTATCTTGCTTGGTCATGCCGACCATGACACGTACTGGGCAACACAGTGCGCACGTAAATGGCAACGTGGATTTTTACCACGGTCTTGTAGTCCTGCTTGTCTTCGCCGTCCTCGAACGTAAAATTATTGAAGACTTCCAGTGCGTCATCCCCGGCAGCAGTCAGTAGTCCAGCGGTTTTAGCACCTTCCGTCAGCGGTTTGGCTGTTTCTGATGCTTGTACGAACACAGGTTCAATTTTTTTTAAAGTTCCCAGTTTCTGTGAACATTTCCAGTTAGGCGAGAATGGTCAGGTGGCTTCAGTAGCTCCAAGATTGTAGATACGGACGGAGCGTCGTTGCTGCTTCCGCAACTTTTTACATAATGCATCATCCCCAGACAGGCTGATAAGTGAGTAAGAGTCACAGACGGATCTGGGAATAGCACACATGACGCGAGCCATGGCACGTGTCATGGCAAGTGCGCAATGTATTGGGCAGCACGTGCCATGGTCGGCATGTCCCTGCACGATACAATGTATTTGTGATTTCGATTTAGGATAGATTTTCCAATTTTTAGGCCTCATACGTTCCCTTGATGACCCCTACCATAGGCACAAAATTCTCGTCGCATCATAAAGACGATTATATCCGAAGCTAATACCTTCCTCTCTGCTCCAGAGGGAACAGGATGAGGTGGTAAATGGAAGCTTCTTGAAACGGGAAAAAAATACGTGATATAAACAGGCATGGTTCCCAAAGAGCTTGAGACTAACTACGACTAATTGAGGCCCATGCATACTGAGTGTTCGGCCTTTTTGTTAAATGCACCCAGCTTATCAAGTGCGACACTATAAGAAAAATGTGGAATATACAAGAGGTTTAGACTGCTCGGTTTCCCCCAGAGCCACTTTAGCAGAATCGATTGTGATGGTGGCTCTGAAGCCCATCCCATTTGCTACGTTGTATTCCCTGCGCGGCGTTTCCCTTGGGTGTATTGAGTGGTCGACCAGCCGCCAAGAGGAATGTCACACAATTCATGAAACGTGCGGGGTTCGGTAGGAAGTCTGAGCAAGTCAATGTGTAGGTACTTACTCGCGCTTTCGGTCATTCTATCTACGCCACAATAGAAGATACAGGAGGAGAAAAAGAAAGGAGAGGCAGGGGACATGCCGTAAACGCTAGCTGGGAGCATTTATAAATCAGTTCGGTCCTCTCCGGTAAATGGATTTCCACCTCCCACAACTCCCCCACCTTTGCCCTCGGGGTGTCTTTCTTGTTTGCTGATTCGCAAAAGGCGCCCTCCGGATCGTGTTCGTCCATACAATCAATGCGCAGTCACGGAGCTTCTCTGGTGTCTGGCCAGACAGCCATGCCTTCGCTTCTCCCTCCCTGCGGGTCTAACAAACCCGCGTCCCCTGCCTCGGATACGAACCGAGCCGGTGTTGCAACAAAGAACGGTTCCCTTTTGTATGGTCTACTGTAATTACATTCTTGCGTTTCAACATCGCTTCAAGTTTTTATCGCACAATTAGCCGCAAGGCGCACAAGATTTGGGCAAGGTTAACGAGAAACTCATGACGGCAAGCACGCAGTGCCGTTTAATTTAAGGAAACACGCTGCCGTGTGTATAGGCGTTGTTCGTCAACCACAAGTGGAGTTATTAGTGATTTCGTTGGAATCCCATTTCCCCCGAGTAATATGGCAGAACACCGTTTATTTTCCTGGAAACATGAACAGTACGTCCAGGCTTGATGTTCGGTTGGTTGGTTCTTATTAAGCTTGACCAAAAGTTGCGAAAATAAAAAGCAAAAAAGATGAGTTAGTTTGTAGCAGCTGTCATTTTATGTCGAATTCTTTTGTCCGTATGAGCACCAATTTCAGTTATGCTGTGCAGAGTAGTTTCCACTCGTTTGTCTGACAGACAGCTGCTGCACAAGTTGGGTACTAGTCAGGAGTCGTTTAAGTCAGGCTCCACCAATGGGGCCTCCTCATCAAGGTTAAGGCTCTTTTGACAAGCAGTGGTTTTCATTAGACGGGGAGGCCTAGTCGATCGTACTGACGCATTGTGCAGATTCCGCTGTAATTTTCTTAATCTGAATTTAAATGTCTACAGCTCGCTTATTACACAAATTTATACAGGTGCTCATGAAGTAGACAGCATTTTGTTTTACCTCAGAGATGGCTGATATATGAGTTAGGTATGGAAGGCCGCCATCGCCCATGTTGAAGTCCACATTTATATTATGTGACTTTTAATGTACGTTCCTTTTTACTTCTGATAAATAAGAATGTAGATTCGCTGCTACAATATTTTGTATTCCAAAGATTATGATCCAAACAGCAAGTTCACGCCAATCAGCACTCTCTATGTGATATGACCTTACAGGGGTATCCCCTAACGTGCGTGAACATATCATGAGCAATATATTCTGTAATAATGCAAAGAATTGCTAATCATGGTGATTTACTACTCTCAAATGAATGTAACAGCACTTTGTGGCCATCCAGTCTGAGTGAATACCTTTTGTGCATTTAATCAGGCACCTGTAAAGAGCATAAACATTATTTAAACGAGTATTGCAAGTCTAGAGGCTTGTAACTAAATTAGTAATAAAACCCTTCAACATGAATAAATTCACTAGTTAACTTATTGGCAGGATTCTTTGAGATGGCAAGCTCAATTATCATTTTGCCAGCTGCCTTATATATTGGCATTTTGTTTGCGGTTGAAACAGTAGCGGACCTCACTGATTTTATAATGCGAAAAAAAAAGAAAGGAAAAGGCTTGAGTAGACACTCATTCAGCGGTCTTTATACACAGGATGCTAGAAGAACCTAACGGTGGCAATGTTATGTTCTGGTTATGACTGTAATATACCACGAAAATATTAATCTATTCTATGATGACAGAAAGGCACGAACCTTTATGCAGTTAGGAGCTTCCTGTCGCTATATGTGCTGTCACCAGCTTTCATCCTTTATCAAAATTTCTTCACATTCTTGATTGTTAGTCGGAGAATATTTAAAAGCTGAGGAAACTGCACTTTGTATTGTGTTTGACGTTAGGGGGGCTAAAATAAAATCTGAAGTCGGCACAGATGAGAGAAAAGCTTTTGAATGATGTGCTATTCATTGCATATACGGTTGTATATCAGGGATAAAAAAACTAATGTGTGGTTTTAAAGCGCGAGCTTTCATAGATTACGCCCATAAACAAAACAATGTGGGTGAAACAGCGGAGTCGATGTCTCACTGTAGAGCGTCACGCGTGGAGAGAATGAATAAGATAGTTAGGGAAGAGCAAAAATCTGGCGGAACGCGAGCCCTCATCTAGAGAGCGGAGCTCACGCCGGTTTTGGAAGTAACAAAGTTCGTTATTGTTTACCACCATGAGGATGTGGCTACCTATGTGACACCAGCTATGGTTGCGGCGGCGGGAATAGCGAAAGAGTAGTCATTTGCGGTTTCTATGGAATAGTAGCAACTTGTATATTGGAGGTATATAAGAGGAAAATCGATGACATCGATTTAGCGTCACCTGTTTCTGCGTTCGTGCTTGGTGACGTCATACATACCATGGCACCGCAACTTTGCACACGCAGAAAGTTTTGAGCAGTTTCTAAAAACCTTTTTGTACGTGTTTTGTTTCACACTGTATAACATCACGATAACAATCAATACAAGGTATGTTCTTCCTTCGGCAAATGTTTTTTATTTACTAATCTTCACATATTTCCACTTGATATTTTAGAGCAGTCTGACTTATTTGTTCTGAGCGTAGGACAATCTAGAAGCAAAACATTGCCACGCACCACAAGCATAAGCCATTTCTGCTAACGTTTTAATAAAGGAATATTAGAATATACATAGCTGTTTTACTGCTATTTCCAACAGCGCAATCCGCTGGAGTTCTATGACAGTCTTACTTACTGCTTGTGAGTAGAGTGAGAAACTTTAAAGCAAATATTTCATACATATCGACTTTGAACCATGCCCGTTAACAAGTGCATGAGGCTAATTTGCATTGTCTCAAAGTTGGCTCCCAAATTGAGTCGTTCCAGAATCTCTGACTTGTAATACCGTAAAAAGCCTGAGACTGACGAGTGAAAGCTCTCGCGTGATGCGCGGCTGCAAGAGAGGCTGTTACAGTGGTCAAGACCACTGAGTGTAGACAGGATATGCGGCTCGCCACAACATGCAGCGTTAACGAAGCCTGACGAAGAAGAGGGCAATATCTTGTGATGTTCGACAATTGCACCTGTCAGAGGATCTCATTACATACCGCATGAGGCTGACGATGGGCGCAAAAGAAGGTTGAGTATAAACGGCATCGTGAAGGTGCATCAGTCTGCCTGCGAAATGCGGAACGAAAGCTGGCGCCACAGACCTCTTGGCTGCTACTACAGATTTCTTAATGCAAATCCGCTTTCGCTAAACAATGCGCAAAAGCCGTTAAGCTTACTTCCAAAAAATTGTTTTACTTTTGCAAATTACTCCATATAGTCATAATTATCATCTGTTGCTGCGAGCACCTGCTAGCATGTATCCTTACCATTCTGCCTGTAGCGATTACAAGGAAGTTGTGCTCTTTGTTTGTGGTCAATACTATAGAGACACGGCTTTATTTATTTTGCTGCAGCTCTGATTGGGACAAATTAATCTCGTAAGATTACAGTAAAGTCCGATTTTATTTCGCATTGATTCAAACTGTTCTTTTTTACCTTGGCTAGCGTATTTAAGCCTTCCATCGCCGATTTTAAACTAAGCTGTGCCGAATGTAGCCGAAATTCATAGTTAAGCATCAGCTAGCAAAAAACTTTTCGTTTGAGTATTTAAAAGACATTGGGCTTCTTGACAAGCTAAAGTGCCACGCATTTTTCACGCTATGAAATTTGTGTACTTGATGGTGAATGTCAGACTTTTTTCATGCTATCACTTTGGTAAGCTCAATTATAGGATTATGTATGTTATCACTTCATTGTTTAAAATTGCTCGACGATGGGCCTTATTAATACTCATCTAATGGTAGCATTCTGCCTTCCTCTACTTTTATTTTTTTTTATTTTCAACGCCTTTCTGATTCTGCCTTTTCTCCCATATCCCTTTTCCTACGCAGAGTAGCATGTCAGCAAATCTTAAAAGCCGCATAAATTCCTTGCTTTTCAATAAAGAGTTCGCACTCTCTTTCTGCAGAAAGCGACTACAGGTGCAGCGTCGAAAGTTTAATTAGTATATATATATATATATATATATATATATATATATATATATATATATATATATATATATATATATATATATATATACTGCCACGTGGTGGTGGCAAGGTCGTCAACCACAAATGAAGAGTCTAGGAGTGCACGAAAGAATCTCTTCATTAGGCTGACATGCGCCCACAAAAGGGCTAACCGATTAGTGAACGGCGCTAACAGCAAATGGGCTCGCTGGTCGTAGAACAGAGAATGGTGGTTGCATTCGTCAGCGCTAAATTTAAAGTGGGCGAACAACAATCAATATAACCGGCCAAAGGGACTTGCAAACGTCTAGAACACTACACTACACAAACAGTTGTACTTCGCTGTGATCCCCTGGGAAAAAAAGTGTATGCATCTCGCGCAGCAAGAAAAGGGATAAAGCTGCGTCTCTCGGCTACGAACATGAAGAAATGAATAGTACTGCATCAAGCTGTGCTCTACAATCACAGTGGCTACGTCGCATGCCGACGGCTCTTGAGAAAGAAGCAATAAATATTCGCCGCAATAGTACGAGCTTGAAATCCGCTACTTAGCTCTTCAGTGCCGTGGATGAGAACTTCAAATTATTGTCCAAGCGTTTGGTGGCGTGTGAAGGAGCGCCTAAATTTTGCACCTCTGGTCAGTGTTTTGTTTGAAATGTTTGCGAGCACTGTGGAAGTAATTGCAAACTTCCGCTCAATTTTCTGTGCTAAAGCAACAATTCTATCATAAACTGGGGGCTGCATTGGTACAGTTTTGATTTGAATTTCGGACCAAAATAATAATAAAACACTCTGAATTCACTGTTTTTAATTCCTAGGACACGGTTGACTGAACACGATCGTCATGCTTAAATTTCAAAAAAAAAAAATGGCGCGTCTGAAATTTCGCGAATTCGTTAATAAACAAAAAAAAAATAAAAAAGACAGATTTTGTATCATATTTCGGAGTGTTAAGCTCTTATTCTAGCTGCGTGGAAACGGGTTATTGCAGACTATGTTCAGTGGGGTTGCTGAATAGTGTATAGTCCGGCTAAATTATTTATAGGGAAGCAACAAAGTGAATGGACCAAATAATCTTACCTCACCTCTCGATTTGTGAACACAGTTTTATGAGAACGAAAGGCGGGACCTTAATTAGAGAAGGTGTTGGATTATAAAAATTTACAGCGGGAAAATACAGGAGGCCAGGATGATATAAAGAAGCTTTTAATATATCAATAATCAGATTTTTTTTTTAATTCAGGGATATTTTGCTTAATCATCAGCAGAGGTTGTACTCACAAAAACAATACGGCTGCTACTTTACTTAAACACACAAAAATAAAGCATTTCCATTTTCTTTGACACCGCTGCCGAAGGTGTTATATTCCATATGTCGATCTGATTCACCGACAACTTATTACGCAGTAAAGTGTTTGCTTAAGAGCGACGCCTTGATGAATTTGGGCGTCTAAAGTTTCTGACAGTAATAGAAAACTCTATCTGAGGAATAATGAGCAATTTGTCAGTTTTCTGCTCAAAGAAATTTGTACGTTATGCGCGGCCTACTTACGTGAATTGCATGACCGCACGTAAATTTTTAGTCCGGCTTTTTCTATATACAAATAGCTAGACTGATACACCTCATAAATTATGCATGATGAA
Source organism: Amblyomma maculatum (assembly GCF_055883805.1). Taxonomy (NCBI): domain Eukaryota; kingdom Metazoa; phylum Arthropoda; class Arachnida; order Ixodida; family Ixodidae; genus Amblyomma; species Amblyomma maculatum. The sequence goes on from NC_139345.1 coordinate 140,434,876, forward strand.
CAAGATGCAAGATTGGTCTTTGAATGCCAGTATGCAAAACCGCTTAAGCAGATATTCGGCTTGCAAACACATAAGACACCTGTGGAAAACAATCTTGAACGAAGGGATGAAAGCTATTTCACTGAGGTTGCCCTGAAATTCCTTCGATCGAACCGTTCCTTTGCCAGTATTGATAATAGTCCTCCTTGCCACATTCGTAGAACGTTTATTGACACTCGTAGATCGACTGTCTGGAAGCTAGCGACTGAGAAATGAACCAGGTCCTAAAGCTCGTGTTCTCATAGTGTCAGCGATATGTCGCATTATTCATGCGTCACGTGCTTAATCCATGTCGGCACGACAAGTGAGACACATAATTATTCTAGAACAATGGGGATCCATTTAACACGGAAGAGTGGAAATTTCCTTCTAGTGATACCGCATACGTCTACATCGTAACTTGAAAATTCTGACGAGAGCATGTAAAACACCTTAGACACCACATAAATTTAGTAACATAATTGGTTAATTGTTTCAAACGGATAAAGGGATCACGTTTCACAAAGATTTGAGTTGAAATTGAATTATACTATTATCAGTTGTAGAAAAAAAGAGTAAAACAAATCCAGTTCGGTGACATTATGGAAAATATTCTGGCGTTCAGATTGTAAACAAGGAAACAAGGTGAAAACAATGTGTTGCATATTGTCAGCAAGTGAAGCATTGGAATGAACTTACAATCGCTTTTTTTTAAATGGGCACGCGAGCAATGACCAACTGGCGTCGTTGCGCTTGAAGACGTAGGAATGGAGAAACAATACGATAGTAAGAGCTGTAGTAAGCGTCGTCTGCTAGGCTCTTCTGATTAGTGCGAGTCAACCCTTGCCTATGTATCAGCAGCTATGGATCTTATTCCCGTGAAGATGTGGCAAACTGGGTTTAAAGCGACTAGAGTTAGGATCCCGTTAATCGAAAATCCGGCGTCGGCGGACGTCCACCAGCGTTGGCGTTGTGAGCTAAAATTCATGAGCACGGTGGTGGCAGGTGTTAACTGGCCGCCGACATGTCCGAGCAATATCAGGACGTAGGACTCTCTGGCATTACGTTTGGCAGTAGCTGCCAACTCGGGGCTCTCCTTTCATATGGGAGGTTGATATCACGATCAGCCTGCCAGGACCGTTACATACGCGTTATCTCTAGGCCACGTAGGCACGTTCATACGGCTTGGTCATTTATACTATCGCGTCATACCATTAAAAGCGGAGCTTAAGTGTCCCTCATATTTTTAAAGGCCAAAGCCTTTAATGGCTCATGCAGTTGTGGACAAAATGTGTCCCGCGTTTGCGGCGGCTCTGATTGGCCCAGGTGGGATGATGTCAAAGAGGTCTCGACCAATCACAGAGCACCAACACAGTATGCGCAAATGCATACCTTATATATTCATATGACAATCCATAATTCATTGACAATTAGTAATTAATAGTGAAATAATTCAAACTAATTGATGGATATATTTAGGTATTCAATCAATGAAATATTTATTGAATAATAATTACATACTTATTGAAATATTATTTAATGCTTAATTAATTACTAATTAGTGCCAGTTGCGTAGCAGAATGCGACATTCAGGCTTTCGCCTTTCATTACTGTAGTCGCTAAAGTCCCTCGCAATTTTTTATTGACAGCGTATGTTGCGGGCGATATGTCTCACGAGCAAACATTTGCGATAAACATTCCAGCGTGCCACCGAAATCAGTTATAACTTTGGAAAAAAAACATATTCGCTGAAGACGCTCGATATCGGCCCATTAATATAGGAGCATTATTATGTGAAATAATGCCCTCCATACTCTACCCGAAAACATGACCGGAGCTTAGCGTCAAGCAGGGGAAATTACGCGTTTGCATCAAATAACAATTACCCAGCAGATTAAACAGGGAATAATCCTCACAACTCGACCATTGAACTTTTTCCTTGGGGTGGGCTCGCAAGAAGCAGAAGAAGAGCCCGCAGTATGACTGGAATGCATGCCCGTTACCTCTCCCGATTTCTGATCTGCTTCGCCTCAGCGCCGCTGCACCCAGATAGCGAAGATAGCGAGATAATTCAAATAAAAGTGGCTGAATATACAACAAAAGTAATGATCACGTTTTTTTAGCGTCCAAAAGCAGTAATTGAGAGCTCCAATTTCCGCCAACCTTCCTCTGCAGGCATTGAACAGCTACAAATTCTCTATCATTGAACACACTCTCCAACAGAGGAGTAAGAATATTGGTAATCTTTATTTTTACTTCCCTGGTTATTTGGGTTCTGCATACGTTGAGAATTATAATAATTGTTATTGGCTGAGTATCTTTTTCTCGAGAATAACCACTCATATTTATGTGGCCTTTTCTCTTTGAAAACGGTTTACTGCAATACAAAAAAACCTATGTTTTGTAGCCGCTTGTTAGCTGGTTTGTTAGTTAGCTGCGCCAAAGGGAGCTGTGGCTCGGTCACTGTTGCAGCTGCTCCGGCTAGCCGGGTTACATTCAGTTGCCCATGCGTTGAAAATGATGATCATAAGCATATTGTATTGTCCATTTTATAGGTTACTCTAGCACCTCATGAAATAGTTTTCGTTCGTCATACAACACCCGCTCTCTCTTTAAGGTACATAAACGAGACCTTTGTTGAGAAAAGCACGCAAATTTAAAAAAAAAAAATCAACGTTATCTGTCTTCAAAGGTGGCGGAACATTACCTATGTGGTTTTCCTCGTCGCCCAAAGCAGTACGAATAAAACGCAAACCGTAATATTTACTTTATACAGAGTCCTCATAATAAAGTGTAGTTCTTATATATTTCTCTACCAGACGACCAATTTCACGTTTGAGTTACGACCAATTTATCATCTCTTGAAACTCAACAACGTACCATAACCATAGTATATAAGAGAAATGCGCAACAACTTCAACAGGAAACAGGAAGAAACACACAAAACAGTTCACGAGCGCATGTGTTGTGTGTTTCTTCCTGTGTCCTGTTGAAGTTGTTGCGCATTTCTCTTATATACTATGCAGAACCAACTAGCCCGACAACACGCTCTTCTGTACCATAACCAGCAGAGTGGTTTTTGCGACGAGAAACTCGGAACATAAGCGTTGCTAGTCATTGAGAATAAGTGAAGCGTGGTCACTGTGAAAGTGCTATGATCAAGTAGCTGAAAAAGGCTTCCTGGCAGGGCTTCTATTTTTGTACTCAGTATATTCCGTTGCAACACTTAAACGAAGCATTAAGCTTTGAGAGTGGTCATTATTTATTTTTTTTTTTACTTAGAAATTATACGATTGGTGGGCTTTATTTCTTATTCATTATATTTCCCGGCGGTGACAAAGCTCCTTCTAGCCTGAAACACCTTCGCGAATTCATGATCTCTTTAATGTGAAGTGAGCTGGTTAGTGAACTGTTTGGGCAGTGAGCCACTTCATAAGAATCTTCATTGGTTTTGCCAGGCTTCCAGCCGGCGCAGTTTGTTAGTTTATTTGTTCAGTGATTACTTTGCTACGCCAAGCAATGCCATCGTAATCCATGATGTCCTTCTATGAAAAGAAGGCCAATTTATGCCATCTAATAACGCTTACAGAGTAGCCTCTACTGGAAACGCCACAGATTGTGATAGCGAGAAAACATGACGCAGAAATTTCCTAGCGCTTGTCAGGAATCATCAAACAGCAGGACACGGCATTCTTTTTTTTTTTTTTCGCTGGAGTGTAACTCAGAGAACAAAGGCAGGAAGCTCAAGAGAACTGTTATACTGAAATCTTATTTCTTCATGCAAGAATACCAGCGAAGTTTGTTTCATTAATCCGACGAGAAAACAAAGCGAGGCAACGCTACGCCCACCACCCTGTACTACATTCATCTTCCACGAAGAACGCGAACACCCTTGCTCTTATGGCCGTCTGGAAGCACGTAGCTCCGTCTCGCCGCTGGCGTTCGGCGCTCCGTCTTCGAACACGATAAGCCACTTTGCAAACTCGTCCCAAATGAATAGTGCGCACAAGAATCTAGACCCGCGGCGAGACAGCCACAAACGCGCTTTAAACGAGCCCGCTGCTTTGAATTGCGATCAAGCAAAGAAACAGCAGCCAGGGGAGCAACAGCAAGCACCACTGAGCAACGCACAGCAGCGTTGTGAAGCCGAGAGCTTGCGAAGTGGGGTAACAGGCGACTAGAAATGAGCGGGAAGGAAAGAAGCGAGGGCAATCTAAGCACGTGCCACTACATGTATAATTCATTACATGAAAAGCCGAAGCTGAGCGAGGTCGCCTCTTCAGGAAGCAGGGAGGTAAGGGAAGAATGAGGAGGGCGCGGCTCTCCTTGCGACGCGTCGGCGATTTACAATGAATCGGTGGATTAATTGGGCGCGCACTGCTCGAGCGCATGCTTCAGTAGCACGCAGTATTGCAGTAGTGCGGCCGTCTTCTGAGCTTGGCGAAGGAGTAGCGCGAGCTCGCAAAGCACTTCTCAACATCGGCTTCTGGCCGCGAACGGAAGAACTACGTGCAGTGGCCGCGCCATAGGGAGCTCTGGCTCGGTCACTGTTTCAGCTACGGCGGCGCGGTGCGACCGGGTGCGGCAATCAGGGCGCGTCAAATCGAGCGCCGGTCATTAATCTGGTAGAGCCGAGCGCGGCACTCGCGAGGAGCCCGCGGTTTCTCAGTCCCTCCATTCTTCCTCAGGATCACTCGCTCCGTTCCCTCCCCTCTCTCTCTTCCTCTCCCGGCATGCCCGGTGGCCGGAAGAGCGGGAGCTGTTATCCGAAAGAAAATGTGTGTTGGCTGACCGAATTCTCTTCTTTAACGATAAATCTTCCGCGTCATTTCTTGCTTCTTTGCCTTCGCTTGATGCAAACATAGTTAGAGCGTTAAATTTTTTCTAACAATCATTCTTTCTTTGGAAGTAGGTCTTGCGGAGTCCCTATTTCTGCACATTTTTTATTTGTGTTTGCATGAAATGGTACATTTCGCGACAAAAAAAAAATACTAAACATTACCCAGGATTTCTTTAGGTTTCGTGAGCGCATTAAACTTTCTTTGCAATTGATCACAAAATACCGCACTAAGAGAGATAACAGACATCAAATAATACTTTGTCGATCTTTTTAGTTCTTGTGTTTGCAGTCTCATTGTGGAGCCCAATAAACACTGCAAAAAGGACATTGTAGCTATAGTTTGTACATCTTGAAAATTTCACGCGATAAGACAACCAATCCAAACAGAACACACCAGAAGCCCTGACTCGTAACACTCAGTGCACAGTCCGAAAAACATATATGCACAAAACAAAAACACAAGAGAGGAACTTAGCCAGCGCATTTAGATACGAAAGCTCTCTTTCATGAATAACAACTAACGGGTGACTCGTACGCGTGTTAGGGAGAAGGTTTGGTAAGATTTGTACATCATTTTTAGGGCGACAAGTTGCACACAATTTTCACTATTCGTGTGCTGCGTTACGCTTCATTATTACATGCTTGCTTAGAAATGTGATAGACCTTCCACACTTCCCCCATTAATTCATTCGGATGTGAAACAAATTTCTACGTAAACCAAGAAACGGCTCAAGGCAAGGAGCCAACTAGATGTCATTGCAAGTTATTTTACACTTGTCACCTCATCAGCGTCTATTATGCGTCTTTTATCTTTTATTTCATCTGCCTCTTTTATTTTTCCTTCTTGCTCTTACCCAGCGCAGATGAGCAGGCCAGATGTAGAGCTTCCCGATCAACCTCTCTTCGTTTCCATTCATTATAATCATCTATAGTTCTTGCAAACGGCTATTTCCTAAATATAAAGTGCAGTCCTGCAAACGCACATAAAAGAATCAGTCAGTTCGTTCGAGAAACGTAAGCCACAGAAGAGCGAAATTTAGCAGACCAAACATTCTTTACATTTGGCTTTATGATTTGCGTGATTGACTGCACGCACCGTCATCCTGTCGAGCAAAACATTATCGAAGCCCATCGCGTGAACATCATTTCAACCTCTTCAGAGGCAGAACACAGCACATTAAGGCTAAAACTGCTACCAGCATTTCCTGCTGATGACGAAAAATTATTACATTTCTTTTAATTTTGTCCCTTCTTCTGCACTTTTGAGTAACCTGTTATAATATGCTTATCTGCAGACTTTAAATTTAATAAAGTCCGCTCGAACAAAGAGGACAGCGCAGGGGGAGACTATGTTTTTCCACAGTTGCAAGTGATTTATGTTTGAGAAATAATCGAAAAATGAGTTTCGCCCCACAGAGTTTTGTTCATCAATCTTGAACACAATTATTTAATTGGGGTAGTCAAAATGAAGACAATAAAAAGTGGAATTGCTTGTCTCATTTGAATGGCCTGTTTCAGAGAATTATTCGTAAGGGCGTCCTCGAAGCACGTTCTACTATCGTATTGTTTACCATAAGGAAATCCTGAGGTTTTGCATAGTAAAGTGGCCTCTGATATGAACCTCGCCACCGGTCAAACGTTTTTTAGATCAGGAGATAAATTTTTGCCAAATTTAAACTTTTCCGCTTTTTTGACTGCGTAAAGCAAAGTGGGCTACTGCCATAAAATACAGTAGCCGCGTTGCGTCGAGCGTACTAGTGCACAAAAACGATAACAAGGCCGAAACGACAGTCTGAGCCCGGGACCAAAGGCGTACCAGGAGGCTGGCATGGCGAAAGAAATGATGAGCATAGCAGCTACGGGACAGCTTTGAGGAGACAGTTATACCGTTTTACACGTGAATTAACGGTCATCTGGATCGACTAATAACATCGCCGGAAAGTTGCAACAACAGCTGTTGATATCAGTAAGATACATACTTCCCTTTTGTGGTGGTACGGTGCACCACCAGTTTAGGCGTGACCTTATTTTTCATATTAATGAAAGGTCGATTTTGACAAGAAATATTTCGGAAGAATAAAATACTTGGCATCAGGCAAGTGAAGCTGTTAAAAGAGTACAGCTTTGACACTTCAGAAACAATTTAGGAAGATTGACGAATGTGTTGCTGTTATATCTTCTTTCTCAGTCACCTTGTTGTAGGCGGGAGACAAGATGTCTTCAACTATAAATCCTGACAGTCAGCATCCGGTAAATGTTTAGCAAAAACTTTCAAATCCAGTGAACGTGGATATGTGCAGTGCTAATTTAGACTACTAGATGAGAGTCACAACGATTCAACGTTGCGCAATTTTGAAAGGTCCGAACAGAAAATATATTAAAGCCTGCTAATCAGATTTGCGGAATCCGTCCATCATACTGAGTTTTACTTGAAACGGAATATTAATCCCGTAAATGTAAAATTCTAGTTTCAAAGGTGAATGAGAGGTTAAATTTATTTTCTTCAAACATCGCCATGAAATATTAATCATCATCACCATCACGAATAGCCCGACCATACTTAAGGAAGGGCGAAGGCCTCCACTAATTAACCCATTCCTGTTCTAGCTGAATACACTTAATTCCTTTAAACGCCTTAACCTAATCCGTCCACCAAAAATTTTCTGCCTTCGCTTCTACACTTTTCTTGCCTTGGAATCCCATTTATTACCTTTAGCGACCATTTCTTATCCTCTCCTCGCACTACACTACCTCTCCATTCCCATTTCTTCTTAATTTCGTCTCCAATGTCAGTAAATGTAGTTATATCCCTGACCCGCTTTGAAGGCTTCTATCTCCTAACGTTAAATCTACCCTTTTCCGTTAAAAAACCCTCTGCGTTGTAATCGACTTCAGTAGAAACCTTTTCGCTAGCCTCCATGCTTCAACTCCGTAGGTGAGTACCGGTAAGATGCAACTGTTATGCACTTTCCTCTTGAGCGACACCTGTAAGTTGCTAGTCATAATCCGCGAATACTTGCCAAATCCGCAGCACTCGAATCTTATTCTCCTAGTTATTTCGCTTTCATCGTTCGGATCTGGATTTACTACCTGTTCTAAGTAGACATATTTGCCTACAATTTCTAGTATTTCACTAGCTATTGTGATCTGCTGTTTATTCTCGAGGCTGTTGAACATTACCTTAATCTTCTGCATATTAATTGTTATGCCTCAGCTTTTCCTGTCCATTTACACATTAGAAATAAGCTCGAAGTGTGCTTTCAGATATGATAACTTTTACATACGTTAAATATACCTCTACCAAGAGACATTACGGGGAAGATCCACTGTACAATAGCTGTCCGCACAACTAACGTTGATGACAGCTTATAGCTCACCACTCTCAGCGTCGTCTTCTTCCGACAGTATGTCCGACTTAATCATCTGTAGAACTGCCAGTGAATACAGTTAGGTACCAATATATTTCAAATATTCACCAAGCAATTTAACCAACCTATGTTAATATATATTAGCGCGTTTCTGGACACAAATTATATTTGAAATACATGCGCATATACCACTATATAAATAAAGGTACTCATTTTTGCTCAGAGGACATTTAACGCAATTGTTCATTACGGGTTTGATCGGTAAAAGACACGAAATAAAGTACGATATGCTGGTCAGATTATTTCTTATGTTGGGTGTGTTTAAACGCAAAATTGTGCCCATTGCTGTAATCACAGCAATATTGTGCAGATACGATCTGCTCGTTGAAATTTATGACTTACAACTCTTTTTACTGCATGTTGCTGGCTTTTTCGACACCGGAGTATTGCGATCTGTTATATTTATGTGTGTATCATGCTGCTTAGCTGCAACTGTGTGCTATAAAGGGTGATTTTTTAACTGTTTGTAAACTTGTTTCTTAGAATTAACTATAAGGTT